>NC_091283.1:770457961-770765212 GCF_032444005.1 Ranitomeya imitator
CAAAAAGCTTGTTGGCAGAGGGAAGCATGAAGTGCTCTAAAATTTCCTGGTAGATGGCTGCGCTGACTTTGGTCTTGATAAAACACAGTGGACCTACACCAGCAGATGACATGGCTCCCCAAACCATCACTGATTGTGGAAACTTCACACTAGACCTCAAGCAGCTTGGATTTCTGTCTCTCCACACTTCCTCCAGACTTTGGGACCTTGATTTCCACAAGTATCCACAATCAAGGGTGGTTTTGGGAGCCATGTCATCTGCTGGTGTAGGTCCGTTGTGTTTTATGAAGACCAACATCAGCGCAACCTCTAGGTTGTGGCTCAGAAACTGACAAATCTCCACAACGCACAGTGTGTGCGCTGGGGGGATGAATGAGTCTGAAGTCATACAGAGTAACTGCAGACTTATCATTTTGGACCGGACAACACCTTCAAGCCAAACCCCTACTTGCATACAGACCATAGAACATACCCTTCTATGTATACATACCATAAACCATACTCCTTTATGTATATGGAGACCCCATTTACAGATCCCAGAACCAAAACCAATTTACCTGCTGTACCCTCCATGTACAGGTGCTTAGATTAACCCCTTCACGACATGCACCGTACATGTATGGCGCATGTCATGTCCCTCCCTCTGATGTGGGCTCCGACGCTGAGCCCATATCTTTCCCAGCACATGTCAGCTGTTATGAACACCTGACATGTGACCACAACAGCCGCCGGTGGAATCGTGATCCACCTGCATCTGTTAACTCATTAAATGCCACTGTCAATCTCTGATAGCGGCACCTAAAGGGACTCTGTCACCTGAATTTGGAGGGAACAATCTTCAGCCATAGGGGCGGGATTGCCTTGTGCAGGCATGTACTACGGAGGACAGAGAATGAACTTCAATATTGCAGCCAGCATGCAGCCAGCGGGTAAGGAAAGGGTGAATCAAACACCGAAAACCCCGCCCCTATGGCTGAAGATTGTTCCCTCCAAATTCAGGTGACAGAGTCCCTTTAATGTGATCGAGCCGGAAGCGCATCACTAATCCTGCCCATCGGTGACCCCATCACATGATCGCAGGTTATAACAAGAGAAAGAAATATTTAGCCAGCTTACAGTCCTCGTCTCACTCCAGGGATCCATCTGTCAGCCAGAGTGGCGGCTCAGCAGCCGCAGCAACAAAATCTTTACAAAAAATATATATGACCCGAGGATGAAGAATCCGCTGCACCTTCAGAGGTCTTATTTGTATAAAACTTTCATTTTATTGAGAAATAGTTAAAAAATGTAAAAAAGCACAGTTACATGCAGTCGGATCAAACAACTGGACTTCTAGAGCAACATGTTTCGGCGTATAACAAGGCCTTTCGTCTGGATTTCATCGCAGGTCACTGATGGGTCCGCATGACAACCAGAGGTCTCCAGGAGACCTCTATGGTTGTCATAGCCAGATTGCTATGAGTGCCGCCCGGCGGTCGGTGCTCATAGCAAGTGATCATTTCTGCTTTACACAGGCAATCTGATCATCACCTCTGTGTAGCATAGCCGATCAGACAACTGCAGCTTCTAGTTTCCCATGGAGACTATTGAAACATGCAAAAAGTAACAAAAAAGATTTTAAAAATATTTAAAATGGAAAGTATAAAAGTTCAAATCACCCCCCATTCGCAACATTCAAAATAAAACAATAAAAAATATACACATATTTGGTATTGCCACGGTGAGAATTGGCCGATCTATCAAGCTATAAAATGAATTAATCTGATCAGTAACGGCGTAGTGAAAAAAAAAGTCAAAATGCTAGAATTAGTTTTTTGGTAAAGCAACATTGCAATAAAATGCAATAACGGGCAATCAAAAGATCGTATCCACACCAAAACTGTGTAAATAAAAACGTCAGCTCGGCACGCAAAAAATAAGCCCTCACCCAGCCACAGATCACAAAAAATGGAGACGCTATGGGTCTCGGAAAGTGACGCAATGTTTTTTAACAAATTTAGTTTTTTTTTATTTAAATGGTAGATGTTGAAAAAAAAAATCCAATCTATACTGTACATGTTTGTTATCTACGAACTCGTAATGACCTGGAGAATCATAATGGCAGGTCAGTTTTAGCATTTGGTGAACATAGTAAAACAAAATCCAAAAAACAGTTGTGGAATTGCACTTTTTTTGCAATTTCACCGCAGTTGGAATTTTTTCCCATTTTTGAGTACAAGACATGGTAAAACCAATGGTGTCATTCAAAAGTACAACTCTTCCCGCAAAAACAAGCCCTGGCCATAAAAAACTTATGGCTCTGGGAAGAAGGGGAAAAGGGGCTGCGGCGTAAAGGGGTTAAACTTAAAGCGAGAAGATACAGATTAGATTATTAGAAAATACTTCTTGACAGTGAGGGTGATCAATGAGTGGAACAGGCTGCCAGGAGAGGTGGTGAGTTCTCCTTCAATGGAAGTCTTCAGAGGCTGGGCAGATGTGTCTGGGATGGTTCAGTGAACCCTGCATTGAGCAGGGGGTTGGACACGATGACCTTGGAGGTCCCTTCCAACTCTAACATTCTATGATTACATATCACATACATATATCATGACCTTACAAGCTTGCTCCTCTAGACGGCTGCACTTCCTGCTATGACAATGACACAACTAACTCTCCATGAGGAACATAGACCCTCAGGTATACAGTCCATAGAGTGGCCACTAGTGATGAGTGAACGTGCTGGTATAAGGTGTTATCTGAGCATGCTCGGGTGCTAACCGAGTGTTCGGTGTGCTCGAAAAATATGTTCCAGTCCCCACGTCTCATGGCTGTTCGACAGTGGATACACATGCATGGATTGCCTAACAAAAAGGCTGCTGTATAGTATATATGAGTATGTAGAAATGTCTGGGATATAGGTTGGGACTCCAGGAGATCGCCCCTTTCCAGGTAATTATCTGGAAGAGTTGGAACATTTGCCCAATAACTACATATTTTACTGCTGAAAGAGATAAATGGACCTTTCTCATTATATATGAAAAATATAGGAAAGCATTGAAAGATAAAAGTAAATATCGTAGTATTGATGTAGACATGCACCTTGCAACAGTTTATTGCCCAACTCAAAGACATAAGGATTAAAGGGGTTGTCCGCGCCATCTACATCGGCAGAGCTCAGTGATCAGCTGCAGCAATGTTGACATGGTGTCACCGCTGCAACCAAACAACACAGATTGGAGACTCTGTGCTGGACCCAAGGATAGTAAATTGTTATGTAGGCAATCCAGTGACACAGTGTGCCAGCAATCAGAGCACATACAGTGATCTGACAATAACCCAAAAACAATAGAATGAGCTCTGAGACGTGGAATCTCTGTAGACCGCAATAACTGAACCTATCCTAAACACAACTAAAGGCAGCTGTGGATTGCGCCTGACACTACCTATGCAACTCGGCACAGCCTGAGGAGCTGACTAGCCTGAAGATAGAAAAACAAGCCTGACTTGCCTCAGAGAAATACCCCAAAGGAAAAGGCAGCCCCCCACATATAATGACTGTTAGCAAGATGAAAAGACAAACGTAGGGATGAAATAGATTCAGCAAAGTGAGGCCCGATATTCTAGATAGAGCGAGGATAGCAAAGAGAACTTTGCAGTCTACAAAAAACCCTAAAGCAAAAAACCACGCAAAGGGGCAAAAAGACCCACCGTGCCGAACTAACGGCACGGCGGTACACCCTTTGCGTCTCAGAGCTTCCAGCAAAACGAATTGACAAGCTGGACAGAAAAAATAGCAACAAAAGCAAAGAAGCACTTATCTAAGCAGAGCAGCAGGCCACAGGAAAGATCCAGAAGCTCAGATCCAACACTGGAACATTGACAAGGAGCAAGGAAGACAGAATCAGGTGGAGTTAAATAACAAAGCAGTCAACGAGCTCACCAGACCACCTGAGGGAGGAAGCTCAGAAGCTGCAGTACCACTTGTGACCACAGGAGTGAATTCAGCCACAGAATTCACAACAGTAAATAGAGCTTTTCCTGAAAGGAGACAACCCCTTTAAGAGCCAGCTGTCATTTCCAATTACTGTGTTTGCAGGTTATAAATATACATGCATTTTTTTTTACATAAACCTGGTAAACCCATCTGTATGATAATGTGTCCGGAAGAAGAAGTAATAATCAGCATTGCTGCAGTGCTTGTCCACATTCTGCTGGTAATTTTGTGCTTTGATGGATCATATGACCTAACAGAATGACATTCCCGCTATGCGCAGGCCAGTGTTCGGCTCTGATTCACACACCATATTAACTATACAATAACTATACAATTCAGACGCTTTCCAGTTTATAATGGTTCAGATAAGGAGGAGGTTTCCGAGACATGATGACACCTCTCTAATCTGTACGATCCAGCACAGGAATGTTCCATTCACAGGTCACATTTACACCTCCACTTCTGATATATGTGTTACCAGGCCTTCACTGGTTAATTAGGTTAGCACAATATGAAGATCACTACCCCGAACAAGTCCCCCTTACATACTTCATAGGAAAAGTCACAGGGAGAAAGGTCACACATAGATGTACATCAGGAGTAGCAGAAGGCAAAGTAGAAGGCTACAATGGGGGCAAAACTAGGGATGTGCAGGTATCAGCCACATGGGAGCCCTAAAAACCGCTCTGTCATTTAAAGGGAATCTGTCAGTAGGATCAACCTTCCTGAGCCGTCTATATGGGCATGTAGGTCATAGGAAGATGAATATAATGATATCTTCATATCTGCGATCCGATGTTTTATTCCATAGAAATCCATGTTTTTCTTAATATGCAAATGAGCTGTTAAGATCTATGGACCGGACACAGATCTGCCTCCAGAGCGTATTATAAATGAAAGGGGGAGTTACCAGTGTAAGACATGAAATGACTGACAGTCTGATCTCCTGACCTATATGTCTCGCACTGGTAACACTCCCCACCAGTTAAAATAAGATCTTAGCAGCTCATTTACATATTAAGAAAAATGTGCATTTCTCTGGAATAAAACATCAGATCACAGATATCAAAGTATCATTTTATTCAGCTTGCTATGACCTACATGCGTCTATAGACGGACCAGGAGGGCTGATCCTACTGACAGATTCCCTTTAAGGAAATAGAAGTGTTTATTTTCTGGAATGAAGACATATTTACACTGATTTCTTCCCATAAAGAAGAATAATCAATTATAAACAAATTGATTTTCACTTGTTTAATGGCCCTTTCCAACGAGCCGGGACAAACTGCACGGAGACCAAACCAATAATACAATCATTCTGTCCTCTCACAGCATGCATTTTGTTGGCAGCGCTGCCAGTCTACACAGGGAAATGTGTTGCCGACAGCAATGATTTAAGAAAAAAAAAACCTTTGAAAGAGACCTGTAGTCTGATTCATGCTGCCCAAACCACAGGCAGCATGAATCCGACAGCAGCTGTGTTATTGCTGCCCTGTATATTGTACTCTGAAATTCTGCAGGGTTTCAGAAAAAAACTTTTCCTTTTTTGACTTGTGGTATTTTCAAAGTTGCAATCAATGAATCAGCCTAAAATATCTGGAAAACAAACAATGACATCAATGTAATTATTATATTTGTATTGTGACATAACTATGTGCAATATCTCTGTACTGTGACATCACTGTCTTTAGTATGCATGTACTATGACATCACTGTGGTGTGGTTATTGTTCCTTTTCTTTGATATCACTGTTAATTATCCCCTAGTGTGACATCATTGTGTGCGTTATCCCTGAACTGTGACATCCTGCTGTGTGCATTATCCCTGTACTGTGATATCACTGTGTGCATTATCCCTGTACTGTGACATCCCTGTGTGCATTGTCCCTGTACTGTGACATCACTATGTGCATTATCTCTGTATTGTGACATCACTGTGTGCATTATCCCTGTAATGTGACATCACTGTCTTAAGTACTCCTGTGGAGTGGTTATTATTCCTCTTTTTTTATATCACTGTTAATTATCCCATAATGTGACATCACTGTGTGCATTATCTCTGTACTGTGACATAACTGTGTACATTGTGCCTGTACTGTGACATCACTGTCTTTAGTATTCCTGTGGAGTGGTTATTATTCCTCTTCTTTGATATCATTGTTAATTATCCCATAATGTGACATCACTGTGTGCATTATTTCTGTACTGTGATATCACTGTCTTTAGTATTCCTGTACTATGACATCACTGTGGTGTGGTTATTATTCCTCCTCTTTGATATCAATGTTAATTATCCCATTATGTGACATCACTGTGTGCATTGTCCCTGTACTGTGACATCACTGTGTGCATTATCCCTGTACTGTGACATCACTGTGTGCATTATCCCTGTACTGTGACATCACTGTGTGCATTATCCCTGTACTGTGACATCACTGTGTGCATTATCCCTGTACTGTGACATCACTGTGTGCATTATCCCTGTACTGTGACATCACTGTGTGCATTATCCCTGTACTGTGACATCACTGTGTGCATTATCCCTGTACTGTGACATCACTGTGTGCATTATCCCTGTACTGTGACATCACTGTGTGCATTATCCCTGTACTGTGACATCACTGTGTGCATTATCCCTGTACTGTGACATCACTGTGTGCATTATCCCTGTACTGTGACATCACTGTGTGCATTATCCCTGTACTGTGACATCACTGTGTGCATTATCCCTGTACTGTGACATCACTGTGTGCATTATCCCTGTACTGTGACATCACTGTGTACTTCCTCCCTGTGTATTTTATCCTTGTAGTGAGATAATTTTTCAGAGCTGTGGCATTACTGTATACATTTTCAGATATGTAAGAGTATGAGGAATATAGATGCCAATTGTAAGTAGGAATTAGCCCAACAGTTTCATTTTCAAGTAAGACAATATCATTACTATAACCTGCATGTGAAAGGGGTTTTCCAATGCTAAATTATGTTTAAAAAACACTCATTCTTTAACCCCTTCATCCCCCAAGCCAGTTTTCACCTTCATGACCAGGCCAAATTTTACAATATGTGTTAATACTTTTATGTGGTAATAACTCTGGAATGATTCAATGGTTCCCACTGATTCTGAGAGTTTTTTTGGGAAAATACTAAAGAAGAGACAAAAGCACAATTGGGTCTTATCCGGTTGAAATTTGATAAACGAATAAAGGTTATGCTAACCTCATTATGTTGTGATCACCCAACATTTAAGAAGGCATATAATCCCAGCAGCAGCAGGTCCACGGGTCCAAGGACCAAACAGAATTACGTGGAAAAGAAAAAGTTGGAAAATCTGTGCTGCTGGTAGATGACAGTAAATCCAGGTCCACACTAATAAGAGTTTTTTTTAAATTTGACTACACGTTTCGAAGTACCATACTTTTTTTTCAGTACAAAATGAAGATGTATGGTACACGTTGACAAAATAAAAACGCATATTATCTTAGTGTTGGCCTGGATTTACTGCCTCTACCAGCAGCGTGGATTTTCCAACTTTTTCCTTCCAAAAATAGTTTTTTTGTGTGACATATTGTACTTCATGATAGTGGTAAAATTTGTTCGATGTAACTTGTGTTCATTTGTGAAAAGAACAGAAATTTTGCAAAAACATTTCCCACAAGTCTACTTTACATCAGCTAAAGATTTGTAACATATTTTTTTTTTGTATGGAAGTTATAAGGGTTAAAAATTGACCAGCAATTTCTAATTTCTTCCAGCAAAATTTACAAAACTATATTTTAAGGGACCACATCACATTTCAAGTAACTTTGGGGGGCCTATATGACAGAAAATACTGAAAAGGGACATCATTCTAAAAACTGCACCCCTCAAAACCACATTTAAGAAGTTTATTAATGCTTAAAGTGCTTCACAGATATTAAAACAACATGGAAGGAAAAATGTAATATTTTTACTTTTTTCCACAAAAATTTTACTTTAGTCCCCAAATTTTATTTTCACAAGGGTAACAGGAGAAAATGGACTACAGTATTTGTCGAGAAAGGTTTCCGGAGTATGCATATATCCCATAAATGGTGTAAAACTACTGTTTGGACGCATGGCAGGGCTCAGAAGGGTCGGAGCACAGTTTGACTTTTTGAACACAAAAATGTCTGGAATTGAAAGCGCACACCTTTTTGTGTTTGGATAGCCACTGATGTGCCTAAACAGTGGAAAAACCCCACAAATGACCCCATTTTGGAAACTAGACACATCAAGGAATGTATCTAGATGTGGGATGAGCACCTTGAACCCCTAGGTGTATAACAGAAATTTATAATGTAGAGACGAAAATAAAAAGTCACATTCTTCTCACAAAAATGTTTTTTAGCAACAAATTCTGCATATTCACTTGGGCAACAGAAAAAAATGCAGTGAATTATTTGTTGTGCAATTTATCCTCAGTACATCGATAACCCAGACGTGGAGGAAAACTATTGTTTGTGTGCACGGCAATGCTCAGAAGGAAAGCCGTTTGACTTTTGAACGCAAAATTTTATGGAAACATTAGCAGATGCCATGTTGCATTTAGAGAGCCGCTGATGTGCTTATACAATGGAAACCCCCATAAGTGGTGCCATTTTGGAAACTAGACGCCTCAAGGAATTTATCTAGATGTGTGGTGAGCACTTCGAACCCCCAGGTGCTTCATAGAAGTTTATAACGTTGAACTGTGAAAATGAAGAAAAAAATCTTTGAGGTATAATCCTGATGACAGGTTCTCTTTAAAGACAAGAAAATCAGTCAGGAAAATTGCTGATGCTTGAGGGTATGCTCAAGTACAGTCACAAAAACCATCCATTCCTATGATGAAACTTCCTCTAACTAGGATGACAACTGCAAAGGAAGACCAAGACTTACCTCTGCTGTAGTGGATAAGTTCTTCAAAACCTGCAAATTGGCAGCACCTCAGATAACCCTCATGAATGATGCTGTGAAATCCAGCAGCAGACACGTCTCAACATCATCTGTCCAGAGGTGACTGCGAGAATCAGGCCTTTATAGTTTAACTAGATGATGGCCCGATTCTAACGCATCGGGTATTCTAGAATATGCATGTCCACGTAGTATATTGCCCAGCCACTTAGTATATTGGCCAGCCACGTAGTATATTGCCCAGTCACGTAGTATATTGCCCAGTCACGTAGTATATTGCCCAGCCACATAGTATATTGCACAGCGACATAGTATACAGCACAGAGCCACGTAGTATACAGCACAGACACGTAGTATATTGGCCAGTCCCATGTAGTATATAGCAGCCATGTAGTATATAGTACTGCCCACGTAGTATATAGCAGCCATGTAGTATATAGTACTGCCCACGTAGTATGTATCAGCCATGTAGTATATAGTACTGTCCACATAGTATATAGCAGCCATGTAGTATATAGTACTGCCCACGTAGTATATAGCAGCCATGTAGTATATAGTACTGCCCACGTAGTATATAGCAGCCATTTAGTATATAGTACTGCCCACGTAGTATATAGCAGCCATGTAGTATATAGTACTGCCCACGTAGTATATAGCAGCCATGTAGTATATAGTACTGTCCACGTAGTATATAGCAGCCATGTAGTATATAGTACTGCCCACGTAGTATATAGCAGCCATGTAGTATATAGTACTGCCCACGTAGTATATAGCAGCCATGTAGTATATAGTACTGCCCACGTAGTATATAGCAGCCATGTAGCCCACGCAGTATTTAGCAGTGTGGGCACATATCCCTGTTAAAAAAAAAAGAATTAAAAAAAATAGTTACATACTCACCCCTGGGATCCAACAGCGCTGTGGCGATGGGCGCGCGGCTGCCGACATCTTCCATTCCCAGGATGCATTACGAAATTACCCAGAAGACTTAGAGGTCTCGCGAGACCGCTAAGTCTTCTGGGTAATTTCACAATGCATCGCTGGGAACGGAAGATGGCGGCAGGCGCGAGCGGCTCGGCGGACTACGGAGGGTGAGTATAGCAGGTTTTTTGTTTTTTATTATTGACATTACATTTTTTTACTATTGATGCTGCATAGCCAGCATCAATAGTAAAAAGTTGGGGACACTCAGGGTTAATAGCGGCGGTAACGGAGTGCGTTACCCGTGGCATAATGCGGTCCGTTACCGCTGGCATTAACCCTGTGTTAGCGGTGGCTGGACTTGAGTATGCGGGCGCCGGGCAGTGTCTGCGGGGAGTAAGGAGCGGCCATTTTCTTCCGGACTGTGCCCGTCGCTGATTGGTCGTGGCTGTTTTGACGCGACCAATCAGCGACTTGGATTTCCTTGACAGACAGAGGCCGCGATCAATGAATATCCATGACAAAAAGAAGGACAGACAGAAAGATGGAAGTGACCCTTAGACAATTATATAGTAGATGGTTGAATTGCTACAAAGAAACCAAATATGCAAATTGCCTCTTCAGAGAAAAAGAGGACTTGAACTCTATAGCGCCACCTGTTGGAAGTAGCGATCCTACAAGTCACAATCAACCCTTTAACGAGTCGTGCAATATGACTTAGGATAATAGACAAATCAGTATCTCCATTCGCAGACACGGTGTTTTGGGCTGTTGGCCCTCATCAGTGCGAAGCATGAGAATTGATTTGGCTAGGTGAGAGTCTCTTCAGAGGTGTAAATTGCCTCTTCAGAGAAAAAGAGGACTTGATCTAGTGGTTTACAAAGAAACCACTACTCAGTACCACACACAAGACACTTATTTGATTCAAGCAACACAATTAGTCTGGATATTAGATCAATGACAATTTCTCTGAGGTCCTATGAGCCAAGTTTGAGATTTTTTTATTCAAATTCCTACCACCATGTCATTGTGAGATGCTGAAAAGGTGAGTGTATGGTTTCTACATGTGTGATTCCCAATGTGAAGCGTGGAAGAGAAAGTGTGATGGTCTGAGTGGTGCACTGCTGGTGACACTGTTGATTTATTCCAAATTGAAGGCATACTTACAGAGCATGGCTTCCACAGCAATCTGCAATGACATGTCATCCCATCTGCTTTGAACTTTGGCCTCTTTCACATTTCTGTCTTTCATCTCCCGTCATAATGCGTGGTTTTGTGAAAAAAATGGATCCTGCTATTTTGCCCACAGGATGCGTTTTTTTCTCATAGACTTGTATTAGTGACAGAGTGTGACGGATGGCCACATGTTTCATCTGTCGTGCACTGGATCGGTCGTAAAATTGCTGTCCGTCGGGTGGAGACAACGCACAGAGGAACGTTTTTCTGCACGTCGGAAAATCGCTCAGCGACAGATTCTGCGCTGCCCGTTGTTGGCTATAATGGAAGCCTGTGGGCGCAGGATCCGTCGCTGACTGTGAAAAGCAGGGATCCAGCTGACGTCTTTTCAAACTGAGCATGCGTGGAAGAATTTCCTGTCAGGAATGCCTATGCAGCATCAATAATAAAAAGATATAATGTAAAAAAAAAACAAAAAGCAATATTTTCACCTTCCGGCGTCCCGCGCAGCGTTACCGATGCTCGCTATGCTCCAGGCAGCTGCCGTTCCCAGTAATGCCTTGCGAAATGACCCGATGATGTCACGGTCTCGCGAAACCGCTATGTCATCAGAGATCATTGTAATGCAAAACATTACTGGGAATGCCAGCTGCCGGGAGCATCGCGAGCATCGGTAACGCTGCGCGGGACACCAAAAGGTGAGAATACTGTGATTTTTTTTTTTTTTTTTATATTTTTAACATGGGTTGTGTTGTGTATGTGCGGCGCCCCAGGGTCCTGTTCATCGCAGTGGTATTGCTCTCGGGGAGAGTGATGCTACGTTTGGAGGCAAAGAAGGGTACCTGCATCCAGGTACCACAAACATGCAACATGTTCACACTCCAGACCAGAAGGGGGAGCTCTAAGCCTGTTTAAGGTGAACTCCCCTATAAGAACATCCTGATCTGGAGGGAAAGGGTTCAGTTCCTGTCAGAGAGACAGAGGGAAAAGAAGCAGAGGAGCCGTGTAGCCTGATGTGCTACAGCTGCTGGGAAGAGACACGCAGAAAGCCAAACACATTGCAGCAAGCTTGAAGGAAGTCAGAGCAAAGGAGAGGATACCAGAGGGGGACCAGCCCGGAAAAGGCTGCCTCCCTCTGAGGCGCAGAATCCCGGTAGCCAGAACACCGAGGGAGTAAGGACCTTTATGCTTTACTTCAGAGACCGGCAGGACAGCTAATTGCAGGTTACCTGTCCGCACCTATACCCCGTGGTGGCACCCCTTAGAGACCGGGGCGTGCTAGAGTCCCTATAAACAGCCTCAAGCCACCAGTCATACGGATTTTGTCCTATCCAACTATGGGGGACAGAGAGAGAGACATTACATCTGTGAGACCCTTATGTGAAGCCATAGGCAGTAAGGGACTACACCACTACAGCGCAAGGGAAGGCTATTGATTTCCACCTGGAAAAGGGAACTCTGGAATTGCCTCCAAACCGTCCGGACTCTGCCTGCCCTGTGATCTGGTGCCCTGGACTGTGGATGCTGAAATCTTCAGTAAAGGTAAAGAGAGTGCAACCTTGTGTCCTCGTTCTTCTCTGCCCCTCTCACCATCCACCATCTACACACCGGGAAGCCCTGGGGACATACTTCACCTGTGGGAAGGTATACTATCTAGCTGCCATAACATCACCATAGCAGACCCCTTAAGGCTATATTCACACTTAGCGGTTTTTACCGCGGAACCGCCGCGATTTTGATGCTGCGGGTCCGCAGCAGTTTCCATAGCGTTTACAGTAACATGTAAACCCTATGGAAACCGCAAACCGCTGTGCACATGCTGCGGGAAAAACCGCGCGGGAACGCAGCGGTTTACAACCCGCAGCATGTCACTTCTTTGTGCAGAATCGCTGCGATTCTGCACCCATAGGAATACATTGAACCGCTTACTTCCCGCATGGGGCTGTGCCCACGTTGCGGGAAGTAAGCGGATAATGTGCGGGTGGTACCCGGGGTGGAGGAGAGGAGACTCTCCTCCAGGCCCTGGGAACCATATTTGGGGTTAAAAAATAAAAAATCTGGTTATACTCACCCTCTGATGTCCGGAGCTCCTGGGCGCTGCACGCGGCCGTCCGGTCAGAGTTGCTGTGCGACCAGGACCTGCGGTGACGTCGCGGTCACATGACCGTGACGTCACGAAGGGTCCTTCTCCCACAGCATCTTAGGAACCGGACCGCCGGGTGCAGCGCCCAGGAGATCCGGACATCAGAGGGTGAGTATAACCAATTTTTATTATTTTTAACATTACTATTGATGCTGCATATTGCTGCATATGCAGCATCAATAGTATAGGCGGAAACCCGCAGCGGAAAACGCGGAACAAACCGCGATAAATCTGCAGGGAGAACCGCAGTTGTTTTGCCCTGCAGATTTATCAAATCCGCTGCGGGAGAACCCGCAGGGACCCGACGCAAGGTGTGAACATAGCCTAAAGCAGCGTCGGTCACCCTGACCGAATACCACAGGTGGCGTCACGAACACAAACTATATCCCTTTAAAGTAAAGACCTTTCCCTGTTACACGGATATCCCAAGACCACGGATCGGGTCAGCCACCGTGACATCCCCCTGTGAACCGCAAGACCCGGTACCGAGTACCCCACAGCCCCATGAAGGCGATCCATATGCATTTTCGCAGCGGAAAACTGCTGCGAAAAACGCATACACAACAGGTGCACATAGCCTCGACGGGTCCATCAGAAAAACGGGCCCAGTGCACACGTTTTTTACAATCTGCACAGGATCCGTCATTTAAACATTTTGACGGATCCTGTGCAGATTGTAAAAACGGAAGTGTGAGAGAGGCCTTAGTTGGACCATTAATTGCATTGCAACAGGACAATAAACCAAAACACACTTTCAGGATATTCAAGGGCTATGTGACCAAGAAGGAAAGTGATGAGATGCTTACATGTCTTCAACTCAAATGATGAAAACATGATTTGGGATTAAATGGACAGCAGAATAAAGGCAAAACAACCAACAAGGGCTCAGCACCTCTGGGAACTCCTTCCAGACTGTTAGAAAACTATTCGAGGTGACAACCTTTTGAGGATGCTTGAGAGAATACCAAGGGTATGTAAAGCTATCATCAGCGTAAAAGGGGGGTACTTTGAAGAATCTAAGGTTTAACACATATTCTGATTTGTATCACAGGTGTTTCTTTACTTTCCTTGTTTCCATGTGTGTTCCTTCCTGGTTTTGCTGCCTTTACTCCAAAACTACAATTTGCATATTCCAATTTGAACAACGAAAATCACTGCATGAACAGTTGTGTCCAAACTTTTGGTCGGAGCACTTCAACACTTAAAGTGCAACCGCAAGAATGTAAGCTTGTGGAATTATGAAAAAATGGAAACATAATCTTCAAAACATCTCAATTTATTCGGTATCTAGTATGAGCGCCATCCATGCACAGAAATACATTCAGGGATACAACTTGGCTGCTATCAATTAGGTAATCAATGGTTGTCTGAGGAATGCTTCACCATGTTGAATGCACTTGAGCAAATCATCAAGATCTGCTGTTGGCAGCTCCCTGCAAAATTGCCGACCAAAGACTTTCCTGATGTGGTCGATCGGAGACAAGTCTTGAGCGGTTGCAGGCCATGGGGGCAGGTTTAAGCCACGCAGGCTGCTCACAGGATAACCGTAGCAACATGTGACCTGGCTTTGAGAAACGGCACCTGGGACATTCTGAAGAAATGGCCGTAACATTGGTTCCACAAACAAATCAATGTATCGCTGCCTGTTAGTGTACCTGGAATGAAGACTAGAGGCATACATTATGCCACTCCACAATATAATTCTGGGAGTAGGACATGTATAGTGCTCATACCCAATACTTAATAAGTCAAGATGTTTTAACATGTTTAATTCCACACCTTTTCCTTCTTTTGGTTGCATTTCCAATGATGAGGAGTGTATTTGTGTATATATAATTGCATTCAAAAAAAAGCTTTGACCCAAGGAAAAGCCTGAGACACACAACACCTCCTAAAAATAAAAATGTTCTTACATACCACTTATGCCTATTTCTACGTACACATATTGTCTCATATTGCACATACAGTAGCTAAATAGGTTCCTATGATGCTGGTCATTATACCCACATCCACCTAAGCCATAATGCTAAGCGTCAGCGTTTTGCAAGTCTTCTAAAATATTCTATCCATGGCAAAAAATTTACAGTCATGACGTAGTCTACCAACATTTCTACACTAGGACCCCTGCCTATCACTAGAACAGGAGCTTTGACTCTCCCCTTGTGAAGAGTCATAGCATACTTTTACTTAAAAAACAGATAGATGATAACTGGTAGGTCAACGAGGGTTTAACTACTTAGATCTTGTGTCCTCCTTTCTCCAGCAATCCTATAGATAATGAATGGAGCACAGGTTTGACATTCCCACCTAAACTCTATTCAAAGGGGGGGCTCTGCAGATCCCTGTTACCAGGATTCCTAAATTTGAGATGTTGGAGGTTCCCAGCATTTGTTCCCTCAATGATCAGTAAGTTATCCCTATCCTATGCATAATAGATGATAACTTAGCATTTTAGTAGTAAAACCTTTTAGATCTAAATATTGGGAGTTTATCTAATTCTCCTAGGTATTGCATTCCAGAGAACTAGTGCAGCATGAGGAAAGTCTTGGAGGCGAAAGTAAAAGGTTGGGATTATGAAAAAAACCTCATCTTAGACCACTGGCATAATGTAGAGCATCAAAAAGATGGAGGACATGTAGGCAGGTGAAGCACTGTGCCAATGTCTCTTTCTCTGAAGTGGATCTGCCAGTGTTCTGCCTTCCTTTTTTCGTGGCGTCTTTTACTTATATCTTCTATTATAGAGAGTGGACAGCTTCCAACCACCTACTTGGCTTGTGACGGCATGAATGCAAATTCTCTACTTGCAGTTACGTGCTCGCCCGGCATCGGAGAATCCTGACAGCGTGCACACTTCGCACTGTGAAGATTCACAAGTCTGCAATCACACAGAATAACTGCAGACTTGAATCTCAAACCTGGACAACCACTGTGAATTTGGCTGTCAGCAATTGAAAGCAGCATCTAAGTGGTTAATCAGAAGTGATCTGAACCAGCTCTTGTATAACATAGACTGTTCCTGCTGTGTATGGAGCAGACTCAGCTCCTAAGCCCACTCCATATACATGCACCCACCCCAAAATCTATATTTTGGCTATGTTAGCACAATGACGTTTTGGTGAATTTTTTATGTTGCAGGTTTTCTTCACTTGTATTGTATCGCATATTTGATGCGGTGTTTTTTGTCTCTTTTTACAAGTTTTAAACAAAGCTGCTTTTGTTCTTGATTCTTCTTGGTATTTGGCTGTATTCATATTCATATAGTCATGTGCGGATCACAAACATTTTTGATGTGTTTCTGCCATGGAAGCTGTCATGAACAACCACTACCGCCTCCACCAATTTGTCACAAGCACCAATCGCTCATGACACATGTGCCTACTATAAAGGGGGACTACGCTACCCCCTTCACTCACCTATCACAGTAGGATGACAATGAGCTGAGCGCACCCTACACTTTTCATTGCCACAACTCATCATTTGATAGGCCAGCGAGACGCCTTCACTGGGTCACACACTAGCACACACACCACCCAGCTTTCCTGAGTACCTGATAGGTACTGTTCTTGCACTCTGGCATACATAGGGTAGCACAACCAAGCTGGGCACTGGGCCGCGCTATAGACTAGTCAGACAGGTGGTCCCCGGCAGCTTCCCCTGCTCACTTCCCCGGATTGACAGGTATCTGCCTACATGTGTGTAAGCCACCAGGAACCCACATGTCCGACTAGTCCACAGCACGGCCCAGTTGCCGGCGGCTATTACAGTATGCAGTGTTTCACAGTCAAATATACCTGGCTTAGCTCATATAGCCACAGGTTGGGCAGCATCAAATGTCAGTTTCCCTTTAAGTAAATCAATTATTTTGAATTCTCCCATGTTGACTACATGAGGTGATGTGCGGTAAAAAGCACTACAAACAGGCACTTTCCAGGAATTTTAATAGTGTAAAATAGTTGTACACAAATATAAATTATTGGAATCCAAAGGGATTATGCCAGGGCCCATTGCAATCAGGAGGATCGCCTTGTCGTTGGCTGCTGGGCATGCATGACTTGGCCAAATTATGGGCTAAGTATCTCCATTTTTTCCTATTTTCTCAAGCAGTAATGCGATTGAAAAGTCATATATTTCATGTTTACAAGCTATACCACCACAAAGTGCAGCTTTATTTGTTACCTATATAGAACTAGATTCCGGAGTAAAAGCTTTGATGAATCGGGGTTTATGTTCGGATATGCAACAATCTGTTGTTATATTGTATCAGTGATTTTTAAAATTAAAAATAAATAATTAAAAAAGTCTTGATCAAAAATGTCCTATCATTTTGTGTCTACAGCTCCAATGAAGACATATGCATCTCCATGGTAACAGACAGAGGAAATGCTTTCTTAGAAAGCACTGAGGGTGACATATGTGGCCCTTTTTGTCCTTGGCAACAAAACATAGCACCGTAATAGGGGACTCGTTGTGACCTATGCGTCCTCTCCATATTTGCTGCTATATTAGGGAATTACTTGAATAGTAATATATTATAATGCAGGAAATTATCAGCTGAAGCAATATTACAATTCATATATTTCTAGATGTATGGGAGGTGTATTTAGCAATCATACACATCTCCAGCAAAAATAAAGAAAATGCATCTGAAAATAGTATAAAGTGACCGAATTCAAGGGTTATCTCCTTCACTGAGGATAGATCATTAATATATTGACACTGCTGATCAGCTGTTTAAAGGGGCAGCACCACTCCTGCCAGTACCCCCCACCATTCAGCTGTTTTTAGCTGTGGCGACTGCCGGATGTAAACACTAAACAGAGTTCATAAGAGCTAATGGCAGCTGATCAGTGTGTTTTCGGGGTGACGGCCCCACACCAATCTCATGTTGAGGATCTATCCTCCTGAAAGGTCATCAATATCAAATGGCTGGACAACCCCTTTAAGTATCTCCTTGGTATTGCTGTTTTGTCTCATTTATATGATCAAACAACCACAAATGTAATTTTATTGACCTGTCCTAAGAATAAGTCCGGAATTTTAAAGAAGTGGATGACCCTCTTAAGATATTTTGAATCGTGATCAATGACCCTCTGCTTAGGTTGGCCAGATCGCCGCTTCCTATGAGTATTGTTAACCTGTACAAGTCCTATCTTATTAACACATGTGCCAAGATTTTACCAAATAAGCGAAAGGGGCGTAATGTAGTGAGCATGTCCTATTCTTCTATAGGTGGAAGAGCCGGTCACCACCAGGAAGAGGCTCATTCTGATCTCGGCATGGGGCACATCTGACAATACTTCCCCTACTGAATATCGCTCTTTGCTACTATTTTATATTTATTAATATTCACAATTTCTTAGAATTTAGTGGTCCCTAATATGATGTTTCTTACTTGATTAACAAGTGGAAATGTTACAATAAAACATATATTATAGTATGTTCCCCACCTTTGCCTTATGTAGACTGCAGTTTATGGCAATCTGTAGTCCATGCTTAGGCTGTAGGCTCCAAGCTGCCATAAAACAGCTAAAATCTGAATTCCATGTTTCCTGATAGACACAAGGCACACAAACTTATAAAGAGAAATTCTGATAATAATATTATAAAGTATCAGAGAACTATTGTAATAAAGCAGGAACTGACACCTCCAGAACTGCTTAGTAGAGTTGAGCGACTTTTACTTTTTTAGGATCGAGTCGGGTTTCACGAAATCCGACTTTGTCAAAAGTTGGGTCAGGTGAAATCGGCCGATTATTTCGAAAAGTTGGGGGCCGACCAAAACACGAAACCCAATGCAAGTCAATGGGGAATCAAAGTCGGCAGTGAGTGGAGGACAGGAAAACACCTACAGTGCCCATTTTAATGCCAAAAACATCAATTATTATTTCTTAAGCTTGTCAATCTTAATTTACTTTATAATAATAATTAGGCATTGAAAACAGGGGGTCATTTGGCTAAACTTGTAGGGGGGTAGGGCTGGCTCAAGATTTTCGTGGGCCCAGGAAACGCAGAATACGTCACGGCGGTGGAGCAGGGAGAGGTAAGTATTTCAACTTTGCAAGTGCTGTGATCCTGAGCAAGCAGGGGGGGCCCACTCGTTGGCACTTGGCACTGGCACAGGGCCCTTCATAGAGCGGCGGTGTGTTTGACGGCGGGTGGCACCTCCCTCTGCCAGAGACACTTTTGCGTACCATGAGGGTCCCTGTGCCAGTGACGTCGCCAACAAGTATGCCTCCCCTCACCTGATGAAGGAACCAGCACTTTCATCTGCACCTTCCTCTTTGTCCCCGTGTAAGGTGGTATAGTATGCGGGAAGGGGAACCTGACTTTCAGCAGGGTCAGATTCAGGCTGTGTAGAGTGCAAGGGGAATGTAGTAGTCTGGGTCAATGTACCAGCAGACTCATCTAGCAGTGGCTGGGCAATGGGCAGGATGAGGAGGAAGCACAGATATAGGCCCAAGTAATAAAGTAGGCTAAAAGCAGTTCAAAATTGGTAACAGGACTAAACAGGTGGCATAGCTAGGTACTGGGGTGGGCTCCTCCGCTGAGTAGCAGACAGTGGTAGTTGGCGCAAAGTATTAACTGGTCTAAATGGAGGCCAGGGCCCCTGCATATTTTAAGTATCATCTATCATTTCAACAAATTTGTATTGGCAGTGCCATTGAAGGATTTAACAGCACAGACTACACAGTGGTGGAGCAGGGAGAGGTAAGTATTGCAAGTGGTAGAGCACTGTTCGAGCTGGGGGGGAACACTCTCTCATGGGCGGTGGTACTGGCACAGGGCCCCTCATATTACGACGGTGTGTCTGACATTGGTTGTGCACCACCACCATCAGAGACACTTCATTGTACTATGAGGGACCCTGTGCCAGTGCCGTCGCCCAAGAGTGGGCCCACCCACCTGTCCAGGCAAACGGCACTCGCACGTGTGCTTGAGCCAGGTGGTGACCACGGCCCTGTGGGGGGAGTCAGCCAATTTAGGGAGGTATAAAAATGGCCTATGGTGGACATTCAGCAGCTGCACATGGCGGAATTGGAGAAGTCAGTAAGAGGAGGCCAAAAGCAGGACATTTTTCAGGCAAGCTACGTGTCAGCAGGGGAAGGTGGGGCAAAATAATTTGAAATCCATGATTGGTTCATTTTAATGAAGGTTAGATCATCAACATTTCGGGTAGCCAGACATGTCCTTTTTTCGGTCAGTATTGAACCAGCAGCACTGAAGACTCTTTCTGATAGCACACTAGAAGCAGGGCAAGCAAGCTCCTGTAATGCATATTCTGCCAATTCAGGCCAGGTGTCTATTTTAGATGCCCAAGTAATCAAAGGGGAATGACCTGTGAGGGAGAACATCGATAAGGGAGGAAAAGTAGTTCATAACCATACTGGACAAATGCTGTCTCCTGTCACTTTGAATCGATGCAGTGGCAGAAAGTGGCTGGAAGATATCTGAAAAAATACAAGGACTGTAGTACAATTTCAATCTCCCTAAAATGATCTCAGGACAAGTATGGCAGCAATAAAAAGGACTGCTGCACATAAAAGTGTGGACAAATAAACAAGAGAACTGTGCAGAAAGGAGCAACAGGATTTTTGCTTTTAAAAAAGCAGTTGGTTTGCACAGCGGCATACAAACAGCAATGCAGCTATCAGGGAACCTTATAAGGCAGCCCAATGAGCTACAGAGATTATGCACAAAAATATAGCCTCCACTGTCCCTGCAAATAAATGGTGGTGTTGGACAGTGGAAATCGCTACAGCACAAGCAGTTTTGGGGTTAATCTTCTCTCCCTAACTATATCCCTTCTTCTGGTGAAGCTGCAGCAACCTCTTCCTATGCTACGATAGGCAGAAATAAGATGGTGGTCGGCGTGCACGCCCCTTTATAGCCCCTGTGACGCCGCAGAAAGCAAGCCAATCACTAACATGCCCTGCTCTAAGATGGTGGGGACCGAGACCTATGTCATCACGTTGCCCACACTCTGCGTCCTCCTTCATTGGCTGAAAAATGGCGCTGAAAGCATCATACGAAACGTGACTTTGGCGCAAAGATCGCCGACCTCATGGCCGATCCCACACTAGGATCGGGTCGGGTTTCATGAAACCCGACTTTGCCGAAAGTCGGCGATTTTTGAATTTGTCCGATCCGTTTCACTCAACCCTCCTGCTTAGCACTTACTATTTGGTGTCATTCTGTAGCCCACTACAAGACTTGGGTCACACCACCATTTTCTCTCCATCCGAGAAAATCGGTCCGATTATGTTAGTCACAATCTGATCAGAGTGTGATCCAATTTTCTCAGAGGTGTAAAGAAATTTTAAAAAAGTTTCTCCGCCTTCTCTACCATGACAGTTTGTGAAAATCGGACCAAACGCGGATGTCATAGACTTGAATGGCCAAGTGCCATCCGATGCTTGGAGGCAAATTGTGCACGCTGGGATTTGTTTCCTCAGACCACTCAGTCTGAGGAAAAAATTGTACATGTGCACAGCCCCATAGAATAACATGGGTACGAGTGCTATCTGTCAAAACCATGAGCTCTGAGGGTAAGTTCACGCGGATTTGCTGAAGACACTTCGGACGCAGAGAAGTCTGCAATGGCCGGTCCATACGAAATCATGTGGATCCTGCTGATTTCTTGGAACATACCTCACCCCTACAGGTGATTCTCTGACCCCTGCACATACCGGCCTCCTGTGCCACCAATCCAGCCCATGTGGGCACCATGGCCTTTATTGTCTGTAGTGATCATATGGGACAGAGCTTCTGCACAGCAGGCCGGGATGTGCAGAGATTGACATAGAAGCCCTACTGGGGCAGAGGAATCACTGTTAGAGGGGAGTATAGATATCACTTTCATTTAAAAAAAATTTTATGTCTCCACTTACGGATTTTGCTGAGGGTCACCACATATCGCCGCAAGTTATTTCAAATATATTGCGGATTTTACCCACGAACAAGTGTGTATGGGGAAAACCCACAATAAATCTGCATTAGCTACATAGGCAAAAATGGCATGCCGAAGATTAAAAAAATAGCAAAACAGGTCTGCAAATAAAAGCAAAAGTAAAAGTGTAGATAAGATTGTAGAACTATATTCTGTTGACAATTTTCCATCCAAATATCTGGAGAGCAAATCCGACCAAAAAGAGTTCGTCAGAATGGATTCGCCAGTCCTGGATCCCTAAGAATCGCCTCTTACCTAACGATCTCCCCTGCTCCTCTTCTGATTAGCCGGCCTAATCATAGTTATGAGGCACTAATGACGTCAGGTCAAATAAGTGTCGTCAGGTAAGAGGTGATTCTAAAGAAGTCTGTCCAGCAGCCGCAGATCACCGCCTGCAAATTGATTCTCGCCAACTCCGCTCCTAAAAGTACACTCAACTTCAGTCTGACGAGACCGAAAACAATAATGTCACATTCAGCAACAAAGAGTTAAACAGCACCCCTGATTTCCCATTCAGATACTACGTGACGAGCGGTTCATGAACTGTTCTGGGATATGATTCATAGACGCTTTACATCTACAGGATGGAAAACCCCTTTGGGTGTCAGAGCCGATGTAGGAAACCTGCAGATAGATGCTCCTCTCCTGTAGCGTAGACCGCCCACGTAAAACGTGTCGTGAGTGACATCCACTACGCTGCTCCATGGCTCAGGTGAAAATGAGCAGCATTGGTAGACACGCCACTGATCTCAGATCCTTTATGGTAATACTGACATCTTACATAACAGCTCCCAGGCTGCTAATACCCCACTGAATGGGAAGCCAGCCCCCTATAACATGCCTCCGGCAGCATCTACTGATGGTGCTGCCTCCGAGTCAGCAAGCTCAACACATTAGGACCTGCGTCAGCATCTGAGATGGAGACTTATTGGCTTCTTCCTCCTCCTCCTCCACAAATAGATACAATTGCAATGTGATACAATGTAGCAAGCGGTGGATATTATACGGCATATATAGAAGTTACGTTGTCCCACTTTCTGCATCCATTCGAGCGTGTGCATCACTGAGCCAGCATCCAACGCTAACGTCAGCCCAGCAGTTTGTTATGAAACACGAGCAGAGCAAATAGGAACGAAGGGTGCGTGTTCATCCTCGCCGACACAACGTCAACTTGTCCTGTGTACTGGAATGTCAAATAACCGCGTAGCAGAACTTGGGGTCATAATACGGGGGGGATCAAGCATCAAGAAACTTACCGGAATCTTTAGTAAAGCCCGAAAGTGTGCGGTGAATCATGATGTTTCCTCATTAGACCCTGCAGCACACACAGAATTCACGCTGCTGGGCTGGATCTGTGCGACTTCTCTGTGGGCGTGCACGGCATTAAAGATACAGACACTGATTATCAGAGCCATGAGCCCCTACATCCACAAGTTCTCACCAAGGCAGGAATCTAACGTACGGATTTGAGGAACGCAGCAGAATATCATACAGGTCCGATCTTGGAAAATCAGGTGATTATTTTATGTCTCCCCAGAGTGTTATAGGAGGCATTCTCCATCATAAAAATGTGTCAACTGAAAATAAATTAGGCACAAGGTATCAAATCGGGATAAGACATCATTCAGACGATAGTGCGTCACATGCGCGCTGCATGTATTTCGCGGATAGAACACATCGTTATAGTCTATGCGACTCTTCACGTCTGTGTTTTTGCAGTTGAGTCAAGGAGCAAAAATACCCGTAAAAATCTATAGGTTAATAAAAATCACAAAAGGAACACGGATGGCATCATGGTATAGTCCGTGCCCTATCCATGATTAACATTGTAAAAAATAGAAATTTTCCCTTTTTTTTCATATGTGAAAAATGGTGAAACACTGATGATAACATGTGACAAACTGACCAAACACTGATGGTAACAAGTGACCCACTGACCAAACACTAAAGGTAACAAGTGACCCACTGACCAAACACTGATGATAACAAGTGACCCACTGACCAAACACTGATGATAACAAGTGATCCAGTGACCAAACACTGATGATAACAAATGACCCACTGACCAAACACTGATGGTAACAAGTGACCCACTGACCAAACAATGATGGTAACAAGTGACCCACTGACCAAACACTGATGGTAACAATTGACTCAATGACCAAACACTGATGGTAGCAAGTAACCCACTGACCAAATACTGATGGTAACAAGTGACCCACTGACCAAACACTGATGGTAACAAGTGACCCACTGACCAAACATTGATGGTAACAAGTGACCCAGTGACAAAACACTGATGGTAACAAGTGACCCACTGACCAAACACTGATGGTAACAATTGACCCAATGACCAAACACTGATGGTAGCAAGTGACCCACTGACCAAACACTGATGGTAACAAGTGACCCCCTGACTAAACACTGATGGTAACAAGTGACCCACTGACCAAACACTGATGGTAACAAGTGACCCAATGACCAAACACTGATGGTAAAAAGTGACCCACTAAACAAACACTGATGGTAACAAGTGACCCAGTGACAAAACACTGATGGTCACAAGTGACCCAATGACCAAACACTGATGGTAATTAGTGACCCACTGACCAAACACTGCTGGTAACAAGTGACCTACTGATCAAACACTGATGGTAACAAGTGACCCACTGACAAAACACTGATGGTAACAAGTGACCCACTGACCAAACACTGATAGTAGCAAGTGACCCACTGACCAAACACTGATGGTAACAATTGACCCAATGACCAAACACTGATGGTAGCAAGTAACCCACTGACCAAATACTGATGGTAACAAGTGACCCACTGACCAAACACTGATGGTAACAAGTGACCCAGTCACAAAACACTGATAGTAACAAGTGATCCACTGACCAATCAATGATGGTAACAAGTAATTCACTGACCAAACACTGATGGTAACAAGTGACCCACTGACCAAACACTGATAGTAACAAGTGACCCACTGACCAAACACTGATGGTAGCAAGTGACTCACTGATCAAGCAGTGATGGTAACAACTGACCCACTGACCAAACACAGATGGTAACAAGTGACCCACTAAACAAACACTGATGGTAACACGTGACCCAGTGACAAAACACTGATGGTAACACGTGACCCAGTGACAAAACACTGATGGTAACAAGTGACCCACTGACCAAACACTGCTGGTAACAAGTGACCCACTGACCAAACACTGATGGTAACAAGTGACCCACTGAGCAAACACTGATGGTAACAAGTGACCCACTGACAAAACACTGATGGTAACAAGTGACCCACTGACCAAACACTGATAGTAGCAAGTGAACCACTGACCAAACGCTGATGGCAACAAGTGACCCATTGACCAAACACTGATAGTAGCAAGTGACCCAGTGACCAAACACTGATGGTAACAATTGACCCAATGACCAAACACTGATGGTAGCAAGTAACCCACTGACCAAATACTGATGGTAACAAGTGACCCACTGACCAAACACTGATGGTAACAAGTGACCCAGTCACAAAACACTGATAGTAACAAGTGATCCACTGACCAAGCAATGATGGTAACAAGTAATCCACTGACCAAACACTGATGGTAACAAATGACCCACTGACCAAACACTGATAGTAACAAGTGACCCACTGACCAAACACTGATGGTAGCAAGTGACTCACTGATCAAGCAGTGATGGTAACAAGTGACCCACTGACCAAACACAGATGGTAACAAGTGACCCACTAAACAAACACTGATGGTAACACGTGACCCAGTGACAAAACACTGATGGTAACACGTGACCCAGTGACAAAACACTGATGGTAACAAGTGACCCACTGACCAAACACTGCTGGTAACAAGTGACCCACTGACCAAACACTGATAGTAGCAAGTGACCCAGTGACCAAACACTGATGGTAACAAGTGATCCACTGACCAAACAATGATGGTAACAAGTGACCCACTGACCAAACACTGATGGTAACAAATGACCCACTGACCAAACACTGATAGTAGCAAGTGACCCACTGACCAAACACTGATGGTAACAAGTGACCCAGTGACAAAACACTGATGGTAAAAAGTGACCCACTGACCAAACACTGATGCTAACTAGTGACCCACTGACCAAACACCGATGGTAGCAAGTGACCCACTGAGAAAACACTGATGGTAACAAGTGACCCACTAAACAAACACTGATGGTAACAAGTGACCCACTGACCAAACACTGATGGTAACAAGTGACCCAATGACCAAACACTGATGGTAAAAAGTGACACAGTGACAAAACACTGATGGTAACAAGTGACCCACTGACCAAACATCGATGGTAACAAGTGACCCACTGACAAAACACTGATGGTAACAAGTGACCCACTGACCAAACATTGATGGTAACAAGTGACCCACTGACCAAACACTGATGGTAACAAATGACCCACTGACCAAACACTGATAGTAGCAAGTGACCCACTGACCAAACACTGATGGTAACAAGTGACCCAGTGACAAAACACTGATGGTAAAAAGTGACCCACTGACCAAACACTGATGCTAACTAGTGACCCACTGACCAAACACCGATGGTAGCAAGTGACCCACTGAGAAAACACTGATGGTAACAAGTGACCCACTAAACAAACACTGATGGTAACAAGTGACCCACTGACCAAACACTGATGGTAACAAGTGACCCAATGACCAAACACTGATGGTAAAAAGTGACACAGTGACAAAACACTGATGGTAACAAGTGACCCACTGACCAAACATCGATGGTAACAAGTGACCCACTGACAAAACACTGATGGTAACAATTGACCCAATGACCAAACACTGATGGTAACAAGTGACCCACTAAACAAACACTGCTGGTAAAAAGTGACCCACTAAACAAACACTGATGGTAACAAGTGACCAGGTGACCAAACACTGAAGGTAACAAGTGACCCAGTCACAAAACACTGATGGTAACAAGTGATCCACTGACCAAACACTGATGGTAGCAAGTGACCCACTGACCAAACAATGATGGTAACAAGTGACCCACTGACCAAACACTGATGGTAACAAATGACCCACTAACCAAACAATGATGGTAACAAGTGACCCACTGACCAAACACTGATGGTAACAAGTGACCCACTGACCAAACACTGACTGTAGCAAGTGACCCACTGACCAAACACTGCTGGTAGCAAGTGACCCACTGACCAAACACTGATGGTAACAAGTGACCCACTGACCAAACACTGATGGTAACAAGTGACCCAGTGACCAAACACTGATGGTAACAAGTGACCCAGTTACAAAACACTGATGGTAACAAGTGATCCACTGACCAAACACTGATGGTAACAAGTGACCCAGTCACAAAACACTGATAGTAACAAGTGATCCACTGACCAAACAATGATGGTAACAAGTGACCCACTGACCAAACACTGATGGTAACAAATGACCCACTGACCAAACACTGATGGTAGCAAGTGACCCACTGACCAAACACTGATGGTAAGGTAACAAGTGACCCACTGACCAAACACTGATGGTAACAATTGACCCACTGACCAAACACTTATGGTAGCAAGTAACCCACTAACCAAATACTGATGGTAACAAGTGACCCACTGACCAAACACTGATGGTAACAAGTGACCCAGTCACAAAACACTGATAGTAACAAGTGATCCACTGACCAAACAATGATGGTAACAAGTGACCCACTGACCAAACACTGATGGTAACAAATGACCCACTGACCAAACACTAATGGTAGCAAGTGACCCAATGACCAAACACTGATGGTAAAAAGTGACCCACTAAACAAACACTGATGGTAACAAGTGACCCAGTGACAAAACACTGATGGTAACAAGTGACCCACTGACCAAACACTGCTGGTAACAAGTGACCCACTGACCAAACACTGATGGTAACAAGTGACCCACTGACAAAACACTGATGGTGTTCTGCCCATTCTAGTGAAGGTCAGGGCTTCGTATCTAGCTTTAAAAAGGTTTAATACCATAGTTTGGTTTTGCTGTGTTATAGCACCACCCAGTGGTGGTTAAATTTACTACCTGTGTTTTTCAGTAATTATTAGAGTGTTGCATTCTGGGATTCACCAAGGTATCATGGGAAGGGGAAACTCCATTTTCTCTCTGTGTATTTCCCTGGACACACGTGTTAATCTGCTGTGTTGAACTACCTCACTTACTTCCCATTCCGGTTAAGTTTATCCGGTAAGATCATTATCTCTGTTCTTGTTATGTAATATTCTATAGAGTGTGATTAACTGTATAGCAGCCAGTACACAGGAAATGTGATTTCAGTTACCTGCTGTATGTAGTTATTATAGAAGTTGCATCATCCTGTATGCTTTCCCTGTTAGTTGCAGTCATGTTATTATTTGCACAATACTTACTCAAATCATTTGTATTCTTATAGTTTTACCGCACTCATGTTTACCAATAAACAAGTTAGACTACAGAGAACAGTCTGCTTATTTGGGAGACAGAAGTGGTTTATGCCGTATGTCGGATCACACACCGTATCAACGTGTATGAAGACAGAACAGTAAAACGGATTCTAGATACCAGCGGAGGCCAGTAAAACGCAGGCTAGATACCAGCAAGCAGTAAAAAGGAGGTTGAATACCAGCGGAGGCTAGTAAAACCAGGCTAGTCACCAGCAATAACAAAGACTATTTACGCAGCCGCTTGTACCAAACCGCACTGCCTGCAGATTCCGCAGCGGCCGCCATACAGCCTCAGGTACCGAGAGTGCAGCCCACCAAGCACGACACGTCTCAGTCCACGCTGAAGTCATTCCTACCCGCTCTGAGACGTCCTACAGCCTGCAAACGGACACACAATGTCTGCAAGTCGTGCATCTTCACTCAGGACGAGGTCCCAAACAAGCCGCTCTAGCAAGTCTTCCTCGAAAAGGTCTGTCACCCTCGCCCGAGCAGAAGCTGAGGCGGCGAAGGTAAGATCCTCCTTCGCTGCACAAGAGATGCAGTTAAAGTTAAGACAAGCAGAACAAGAAGCAGAGAGAGCCCGCCTGCAAGCAGATAGAGAAGCAGAAAGAGCCTACCAAGAAGCAGAAAGAGCCTGCCAAGAAGCAGAAAGAGCCCACTGCAAGCCGAGCAAGAAGCAGAAAGAGCCCGCCTGCAAGCCGATAGAGACGCCGATACAGCACGCCTGCGAGCGACCTTAGAAAGGCTTTCCGCTGAAAAAGAAGCAGCAGCCGGAATAGCCAAAGCTGAGTTCTTAGAAGCCGTGGAGTTTCCCGAATCTGAGCGTGACAGCGACGTACGTGGACCAGACCTTGATCGTCAGGACCCTGCTCAACGCGTCTCAGAATATGTCCACCAACATCCCAGAATAGAAGACAACTCTGATCCGTTACACCAACCAGCCTATACAGATTACCAGAGATCCTTCCTCCAAACACCGTACTGGAAGCAGGAAGGTATACTGCGAAACGACGTCGACCACCACTACCGTCTTACAGAACAGAAGGTACGGCCTCCTCCCAGACTGACAGGGACACCCTTCGCTTCAGAACGGTTTTATACAGACTTTCCTAAGCCAGAAGCTCCTACCAGGTATGAGGATGCACCACACACACTGCATGACAACAGCACACCAGCTCATGTTGACACTGACTCAGCCACTATGAACTTTGCAAGGTTCTTTACCCGCCGTGAGCTGGTGACCAAGGGACTTGTAAAGTTCACCGATCGAGCTGAAAGCTACAGAGCTTGGCGAGCCTCCTTCCAGAACGCCATCAGAGACTTGCATCTTTCCAGTAGTGAAGAGTTAGATCTACTGGTTAAGTGGCTTGGGAGTGAGTCAGCTGAACACGCCAAAAGAATCAGGAACATTAACATAAAGTACCCACACACAGGACTTCGCATGGTGTGGGAGAGACTTGAAGAATGTTATGGGTCAATAGAAGCTATAGAAAATGCTTTGTATAAAAGAATTGATGATTTCCCCAAGATAGCAAATAAGGGTTATCAAAAGCTCAGGGAACTGAGCGACTTGTTAATGGAGGTACATGCTGCTCAGGCAGAAGGTGACCTACCAGGGTTGGCATTCCTGGACACTGCCAGAGGTGTCAACCCAATCGTCCAAAAGCTCCCTTACAACTTACAAGAAAAGTGGGTCAGTCACGGGTCCCGTTACAAACAGGCTCATAAGGTGCCATTTCCTCCTTTCAGGGTGTTTGTAGACTTTGTTGCTCAGCAGGCTAAAGTTAGAAATGACCCCAGTTTCGATTTCACTATGTCATGTGCCACTGCCTCCGGTGTAAAACCCAGTAAAACACCAGTGGCAGTACACAAAACTAATGTTACCTCCACAGGTTTTCCTTACAGGGCAAGTAAGTCCTCTCCAGAGGAGGACAACCCTCAGGATCTCAGCAAACACTGCCCCCTACACAAGAAACCTCATCCTCTACTAAAATGTAGAGCCTTCAGGGAGAAGCCTCTAGAAGACCGTAAGAGCTTCCTAAAGGAAAACAAGATATGCTTCAGATGCTGCGCGACTACCTCACACTTCGCCAAGAACTGTGAAACCAGTGTGAAATGCGCAGAATGCAGTAGTGTGGAGCACAACACGGCTTTACACCCTGGACCACCCTCAGGGGTATCGTCACAAGTAGAAGAGTCTGCCGAAAAACAGACGGACACTGACATTGACACCCCAGTGGTCACTTCTCAGTGTACAGAGATCTGCAAGGAATTTGTAGCAGGGAGATCCTGCTCGAAGATCTGTCTTGTCAGAGTATTCCCAGCGAGCCAACGGGATAAGGCAATCAAGGTGTATGCAATATTGGACGATCAGAGCAACAGGTCTCTAGCTAAGCCCTTTCTCTTCGACACCTTCAACATTGCTGGTCCGGCTCTCCGTACTCCTTGAAGACATGTGCAGGTACTGTCGAGACGGCGGGGAGAAAAGCGACCGGATTCAAAGTAGAGTCTATGGACGGTCAAACCTGCTTATCCTTACCATAAATACTAGAGTGCAATCAAATTCCGGACAACAGGTCTGAGATACCTACACCGGAGGTAGCAGCTCATCACACCCACTTGAGACGTATAGCTCACCTGATACCCGAGCTTGACCAAGGAGCTCCTATCGTCTTACTCCTTGGAAGAGACATACTACAGGTCCACAAGGCTAGAGGACAGATTAACGGCCCACAAAATGCCCCATATGCTCAGAGACTTGACCTAGGATGGGTCATTGTGGGAGACGTCTGTTTGGGTGGAGCACACAGGCCGAGATCAGTCAACAGCATGCTCACCAATACCCTCGAGAATTGGTGCCTGTCTCTCTTCCAGCCATGCGAGAGCAGTTTCCTGATTAAAGAATTGCCACACAACACCCCTCCATCTTGTCCGTTAGCTGATCCCTCCTGTGAAGACCATGCATGCGACGGTGAGCAAGATCATATAGGGTGCACAGTTTTCCACAGGACAAGAGAAGACAACCAGGTAGCAACGTCCATAGAGGACAGACTATTCTTGGACATCATGGAGCGAGAGATAGTAAGAGATGAATCAAAGAGTTGGGTCGCACCTTTACCATTCAAACCACAGAGGCAACGCTTACCCAACAACAGAGAACTTGTGTACAGTCGATTTGTCTCCCTAACACGCAAACTGCAGAAGTCACCAGAAACAAAAGAACACTTCTTTACCTTCATGGAGAGAATATTCCAGAGTGGCCACGCGGAAATTGCACCTGTACTTCAAGATTCCGAGGAATGTTGGTACTTACCTATTTTCGGCGTGTATCATCCGAAGAAACCTGGTCAGATAAGAGTGGTATTTGACTCAAGTGCCAGATACGAAGGTGTTTCTTTAAACGACGTCTTTCTATCTTGTCCAGACCTCAACAACAGACTTCTGGGAGTACTCCTTCGTTTCCGCAAAGATGCAGTAGCATTTACGGCCGACATACAACAGATGTTTCACTGCTTCCTTGTTAAAGAAGAACACAGAAACTACTTGAGGTTTTTCTGGTACCACGATAATGACCCCTACAAGGACATCGTGGAATATCGTATGAAGGTACACATCTTCGGGAACAGCCCTTCCCCTGCTGTCGCTATCTATGGGCTTAGACATTCAGCCAGAGAGGGTGAAGCAAAGTATGGATCGGATGTAAGATCTTTTGTGGAAAAGGATTTCTACGTAGATGACTGCCTGAAATCCACACCCACAGATGAGTCGGCAGTCAGTCTCCTGAAAAGGGCACAAGAAATGCTCGCTTCATCCAATTTGAGGTTGCACAAAATTGCTTCCAACAGCCAAAAACTAATGTCAGCCTTTCCCTCTCAAGATTACTCAACCGATTTAAAAGACTTGGATTTAAGCATGGACTCCCTTCCTATGCAGCGGAGCCTGGGTTTACTTTGGGATTTGAAAAAGGATGCATTCACCTTCCAGATCAACGAAGAAGAGAAACCTTTCACGCGTAGAGGCGTCCTGTCCGTTGTGAACAGCTTGTACGATCCTCTGGGATTTGTAACTCCTGTAACTATCCAAGGTAAAATGATGTTGAGAGACTTCACCCAAGAGACGTCCGATTGGGATGATCCGCTTCCCAGTGAGAAAAGAGACTTGTGGGTAAGATGGAAGAACTCTTTAGAAGCCCTGTCAAGTCTCTACGTTGCACGACCATATGCTTCTGTGCCATCAACAGAAATCAAGATGCAAAGGCTTTGTATCTTCTGCGATGCCTCAACCAAAGCAATTGCAGCAGTGGCGTATTTGAAAACTACTGACATCAATGAACAATGCCACGTGAGGCTTGTTATGAGCCGGACAAAATTGGCCCCACTCCGTGAACACACAGTACCCAGACTGGAACTCTGTGCAGCTGTGTTAGCAGTAGAGTTAGCTGAGCTTATCTCGACAGAAATGGACCTGGAGGTCAAAGAAATCGAGTTCTACACCGACAGCAAGGTAGTGTTGGGGTACATTTGCAATGAAACTCGTCGTTTCTATGTCTATGTCAGCAATCGGGTGCTAAGGATCAGGACATCCACCGACCCTAAACAGTGGCATTATGTGTCCAGAAACCACAATCCTGCGGACCACGCAACCAGACCCGTGAAGCACATACGCTCCAATAGAGGTACCAACTTTGTAGGAGCAGTGAAAGAACTTCAAATTCCTTCCAACCTAGACACCACCAGTGTGGAAAGATACTTGAACGAGCAGGGATGCACCTGGACTTTCAATCTTCCACACTCTTCTCACATGGGAGGTGCTTGGGAGAGGATGATAGGAATGGCACGCAGAATCCTTGACGCCATCTTATTGCAAGCAGGTAGCGCAAGACTCACACATGAAAGTTTGACCACATTCCTGGCAGAAGTTTCGGCCATCATTAATGCTAGACCATTGATTTCACTTTCTAGTGACTCTGAGGATCCGACCATTCTCACCCCTGCCATGTTACTTACTCAGAAAGCCAGCGTTCTCAGCGCTCCACCTGGAGAATTTAGCAACAAAGACCTCTACAGACGACAATGGAGACAAGTCCAAAGTCTCTCCAATACCTTCTGGGACAGATGGAGGAAGCAGTACCTCTCCACCTACTTCCAAGAAGAAGTGGCAGACCGACAAACCAAACATCAAAACCGGTGATGTCGTTCTCATGAAAGACAGCCAGTCTCACCGTAATGAGTGGCCACTAGGCCTCATCACTAAGATACTCCCAAGCAAAGATGGGAAGGTGCGTAAGGTCGAGGTCAAAGTAGGCAAGTCCGGGGAGAGTAAACTATTCCTCAGACCAGTTGCGGAACTTGTCTTACTGTTTTCGCCAAAGGAACCTGTGGGTGGCATCGGTTGATGCCAAGCGGGGAGTGTTCTGCCCATTCTAGCGAAGGTCAGGGCTTCGTATCTAGCTTTAAAAAGGATTAATACCATAGTTTGGTTTTGCTGTGTTATAGCACCACCCAGTGGTGGTTAAATTTACTACCTGTATTTTTCAGTAATTATTAGAGTGTTGCATTCTGGGATTCACCAAGGTATCATGGGAAGGGGAAACTCCATTTTCTCTCTGTGTATTTCCCTGGATACACGTGTTAATCTGCTGTGTTGAACTACCTCACTTACTTCCCATTCCGGTTAAGTTTATCCGGTAAGATCATTATCTCTGTTCTTGCTATGTAATATTCTATAGAGTGTGATTAACTGTATAGCAGCCAGTACACAGGAAATGTGATTTCAGTTACCTGCTGTATGTAGTTATTATAGAAGTTGCATCATCCTGTATGCTTTCCCTGTTAGTTGCAGTCATGTTATTATTTGCACAATACTTACTCAAATCATTTGTATTCTTATAGTTTTACCGCGCTCATGTTTACCAATAAACAAGTTAGACTACAGAGAACAGTCTGCTTATTTGGGAGACAGAAGTGGTTTATGCCGTATGTCGGATCACACACCGTATCAACGTGTATGAAGACAGAACAGATGGTAACAAGTGATCCACTGACCAAACACTGATAGTAGCAAGTGACCCACTGACCAAACAATGATGGTAACAAGTGACCCACTGACCAAACACTGATGGTAACAAATGACCCACTGACAAAACACTGATGGTAACAAGTGATCCACTGACCAAACACTGATGGTAGCAAGTGACCCACTGACCAAACAATGATGGTAACAAGTGACCCACTGACCAAACACTGATGCTAACAAATGACCCACTGACTAAACACTGATGGTAATAAGTGTTCCACTGACCAAACACTGATGGTAGCAAGTGACCCACTGACCAAACACTGATGGTAACAAGTGACCCAGTGACAAAACACTGATGGTAGCAAGTGACCCACTGACCAAACACTGATGGTAGCAAGTGACCCACTGACCAAACACTGATGGTAACAAGTGACCCAGTTACAAAACACTGATGGTAGCAAGTGACCCACTGACCAAACACTGATGGTAATTAGTGACCCACTGACCAAACACTGATGGTAACTAGTGACCCACTGACCAAACATTGATGGTAACAAGTGACCGACTGACCAAACACTGATGGTAGCAAGTGACCCACTGACCAAACACTGATGGTATCAAGTGACCCACTGACCAAACACTGATGGTAACAAGTGACCCACTGACCAAACACTGATGGTAGCAAGTGACCCACTGACCAAACACTGATGGTAGCAAGTAACCCACTGACCAAATGCTGATGGTAATAAGTGACCCACTGACCAAACACTGATGGTAACGAGTGAACCAGTGACAAAACACTGATAGTAACAAGTGACCCACTGACCAAACACTGATGGTATCAAGTGACCCACTGACCAAACACTGATGGTAACAAGTGACCCACTGACAAAATACTGATGGTAACAAGTGACCCACTGACCAAACGCTGATGGTAACAAGTGACCCACTGACCAAACACTGATGGTAACAATTGACCCACTGATCAAACACTGATGGTAACAAGTGACCCAATGACCAAACACTGATGGGAAAAAGTGACCCACTAAACAACCACTGATGGTAACAAGTGACCCATTGACCAAACACTGATGGTAACAAGTGACCCAGTGACAAAATACTGATGGTAACAAGTGACCCACTGACCAAACACTGATGGTAACAAGTGACCCAGTCACAAAACACTGATGGTAACAAGTGACCCACTGACCAAACACTGATGGTAACAAATGACCCACTGACCAAACACTAATGGTAGCAAGTGACCCACTGACCAAACACTGATGGTAACAAGTGACCCACTGACCAAACACTGATGGTAGCAAGTGACCCACTGACCAAACACTGATGGTAACAAGTGATCCACTGACCAAACACTGATGGTAACAAGTGACCCAATGACCAAACACTGATGGTAAAAAGTGACCCACTTAACAAACACTGATGGTAACAAGTGACCCAATGACCAAACACTGATGGTAAAAAGTGACCCACTTAACAAACACTGATGGTAACAAGTGACCCACTGACCAAACACTGATGGTAACAATTGACCCACTGACCAAACACTGTGTCACGCCCTACAGACGTGTCTATCGGGTGGACCCACTGGACCGCAAATACAGCGGTTACTGATACCAGGAAGGGAGAACCAGGCCAGGAAAGCAGGTTCAAACGCTTTATTGTACAGTAATACAAACACTAGGGGAGACACCCCAAAGGAAGGCCACAGGGCCACAACACCAGAAAACCTCTAAGGAGACCAAGGCTTGGAGTGACCCCTATACAGGGATTTCCCCTAGACCACCAATAGAGGGTCCGATGAGGCAGACACCTGTGTTAAACCGACCTAGGAGGTAGGAAGAAAAGAATAAACAAAACAGGGCTGGATGTGGAACTTGGAAGCAGGAAGAAGACTGCAGGGAACCACACAGGATACTGGACTCAGGATGCTGTGGAGACCAGACTCGATCCTAGGGAAAAAAGGAACACAGAGTAAGACAAGCAAATTGGACTGATAAGCCTAGCAGGATAAGACCTGGAGCAGCAACTTCAGGATAATAGAAGTTGCCCAGGCGGCGTCCAGGAGTGACTGAGATCCTTATATACCTCCAGCCTCCAGGTGATAGGCCGGGAGGAGGGGCAGTGAGTAGGGAGGGACTGACCCTTTAAGAAGCCAGAGAGCTCGCCTGACCGTCCCCTATGCACTCCCTAGGAGAGGGAGAGAAGGAGGAAGTGCAGCAGACATGGGAGCAAGGACCCGGGCAGCACGTCTGCAGGGACGGACCCCGGAGCGCCGGCGGACGACTGGAGCGTGACCCTGCTGGCTAAGGACAGGACCAGAAGAGGTAAGAGCAGGCGGGGAAGAGAAAGAAGGCGCCCCGGACTGCGAGGTGGTGACACACTGATGGTAGCAAGTGACCCACTGACCAAACACTGATGGTAGCAAGTAACCCACTGACCAAATACTGATGGTAACAAGTGACCCACTGGCCAAACACTGATGGTAACAAGTGACCCAGTGACAAAACACTGATGGTAACAAGTGACTCACTGACAAAATACTGATGGTAACAAGTGACACACTGACCAAACGCTGATGGTAGCAAGTGACCCACTGACCAAACACTGATGGTAACAAGTGACCCACTGATCAAACACTGATGGTAACAAGTGACCCAATGACCAAACACTGATGGTAAAAAGTGACCCACTGATCAAACACTGATGGTAACAAGTGACCCACTGATCAAACACTGATGGTAACAAGTGACCCATTGACCAAACACTGATGGTAACAAGTGACCCAGTGACAAAATACTGATGATAACAAGTGACCCACTGACCAAACACTGATGGTAAAAAGTGACCCACTAAACAAACACTGATGGTAACAAGTGACCCAGTGACAAAACACTGATGGTAACAAGTGACCCACTGACCAAACACTGATGGTAACAAGTGACCCAGTGACAAAATACTGATGATAACAAGTGACCCACTGACCAAACACTGATGGTAACAAATGACCCACTGATCAAACACTCGTGGTAACAAGTGACCCAATGACCAAACACTGATGGTAAAAAGTGACCCACTAAACAAACACTGATGGTAACAAGTGACCCAGTGACCAAACACTTATAGTAACAAGTGACACACTGATAAAACACTGATGGTAGCAAGTGGCCCACAGACCAAACACTGATGGTAACAAGTGACCCACTGATCAAACACTGATGGTATCAAGTGACCCAATGACCAAGCACTGATGGTAAAAGTGACCCACTGATCAAACACTGATGGTATCAAGTGACCCACTGACCAAACACTGATGGTAACAATTGACCCACTGATCAAACACTGATGGTATCAAGTGACCCACTAACAAACACTGATGGTAACAAGTGACCCAGTTACCAAACACTTATGGTAACAAGTGACCCAGTGACAAAACACTGATGGTAACAAGTGATCCACTGACAAAACACTAATGGTAACAATTGACCCAATGACCAAACACTGATGGTAGCAAGTAACCCACTGACCAAATACTGATGGCAACAAGTGACCCACTGACCAAACACTGATGGTAAAAATGACCCACTAAACAAACACTGATGGTAACAAGTGACCAGGTGACCAAACACTGATGGTAACAAGTGACCCAGTCACAAAACACTGATGGTAACAAGTGATCCACTGACCAAACACTGATGGTAGCAAGTGACCCACTGACCAAACAATGATGGTAACAAGTGGCCCACTGACCAAACACTAATGGTAACAAATGACCCACTGACCAAACACTGATGGTAGCAAGTGACCCACTGACCAAACACTGATGGTAACAAGTGACCCACTGAACAAACACTGATGGTAGCAAGTGACCCACTGACCAAACACTGATGGTAACAAGTGACCCCTTGACCAAACACTGATGGTAACAAGTGACACAGTGACCAAACACTGATAGTAACAAGTGACCCAGTGACCAAACACTGATGGTAACAAGTGACCCAGTGACAAAACACTGATGGTAACAAGTGATCCACTGACCAAACACTGATGGTAACAAGTGACCCACTGACCAAACACTGATGGTAACAAGTGACCCACTGACAAAACACTGATGGTAACAAGTGACCCACTGACCAAACACTGATGGTAGCAAGTGACCCACTGACCAAACACTGATGGTAGCAAGTAACCCACTGACCAAATACTGATGGTAACAAGTGACCCACTGGCCAAACACTGATGGTAACAAGTGACCCAGTGACAAAACACTGATGGTAACAAATGACTCACTGACAAAATACTGATGGTAACAAGTGACACACTGACCAAACGCTGATGGTAGCAAGTGACCCACTGACCAAACACTGATGGTAACAAGTGACCCACTGATCAAACACTGATGGTAACAAGTGACCCAATGACCAAACACTGATGGTAAAAAGTGACACACTAAACAAACACTGATGGTAACAAGTGACCCATTGACCAAACACTGATGGTAAAAAGTGACCCACTAAACAAACACTGATGGTAACAAGTGACCCACTGACCAAACACTGATGGTAACAAGTGACCCACTGACCAAACACTGATGGTAAAAAGTGACCCACTAAACAAACATTGATGGTAGCAAGTAACCCACTGACCAAATACTGATGGTAACAAGTGACCCACTGACCAAACACTGATGGTAACAAGTGACCCACTGACCAAACACTGATGGTAACAAGTGACCCAGTGACCAAACACTGATGGTAACAAGTAACCCAGTGACAAAACACTGATGGTAACAAGTGACCCACTGACCAAACACTGATGGTAACAAGTGACCCACTGACCAAACACTGATGGTAGCAAGTGACCCACTGACTAAACACTGATGGTAACAAGTGACCCACTGACCAAACACTGATAGTAACAAGTGACCCACTGACCAAACACTGAAGGTAACAAGTGACCCACTGACCAAACACTGATGGTAAAAAGTGACCCACTAAACAAACACTGATGGTAACAAGTGACCCAGTGACCAAACACTGATGGTAACAAGTGACCCATTGACCAAACACTGATGGTAACAAGTGACCCACTGACCAAACACTGATGGTAACAAGTGACCCATTGACCAAACACTGATGGTAACAAGTGACCCAGTGACCAAACACTGATGGTAACAAGTGATCCACTGACCAAACACTGATGGTAACAAGTGACCCACTGAACAAACACTGATGGTAACAAGTGACCCAGTTACAAACACTGATGGTAACAAGTGATCCACTGACCAAACACTGATGGTAGCAAGTGTCTCACTGACCAAACACAGATGGTAACTAGTGACCCACTAAACAAACACTGATGGTAACAAGTGACCCAGTGACCAAACACTGATGGTAACAAGTGACCCAGTGACAAAACACTGATGGTAACAAGTGATCCATTGACCAAACACTGATGGTAACAAGTGACCCACTGACCAAACACTGATAGTAACAAGTGACCCACTGATCAAACACTGATGGTAGCAAGTGACCCCCTGACCAAACACTTATGGTAACAAATGACCCACTAAACAAACACTGATGGTAACAAGTGACCCCCTGACCAAACACTGATGGTAACAAGTGACCCACTGCCCAAACACTGATGGTAACAAGTGACCCACTAAACAAACACTGATGGTAGCAAGTGACCCCCTGACCAAACACTGATGGTAACAAGTGACCCCCTGACCAAACACTGATGGTAACAAGTGACCCACTAAACAAACACTGATGGTAGCAAGTGACCCCCTGATCAAACACTGATGGTAACAAGTGATCCACTGACCAAACACTGATCGTAACAGGAGACTCACTGACCAAACACTGATGATAGCAAGTGACCCCCTGACCAAATACTGATGATAGCAAGTGACCCACTGACCAAACACTGATGGTAACAAGTGACCCACTGACCAAACACTGATGATAGCAAGTGACCCCCTGACTAAACACTGATGGTAACAAATGACCCACTGACCAAACACTGATGGTAACAAGTGACCCACTGACCAAACACTGTTAGTAACAAGTGACCCACTGACCAAACACTGAAGGTAACAAGTGACCCACTGACCAAACACTGAAGGTAACAAGTGACCCACTGACCAAACACTGATGGTAACAAGTGACCCCCGGACCAAACACTGATGATAACAAGTGACCCACTGACTAAACACTGATGGTAACAAATGACCCACTGACCAAACACTGAATGTAACAAGTGATCCACTGACCAAACACTGAATGTAACAAGTGATCCACTGACCAAACACTGATGGTAACAAGTGACCCCCGGACCAAACACTGATGATAACAAGTGACCCACTGACCAAACACTGATGGTAACAAGTGACCCACTAACCAAACATTGAAGGTAACAAGTGACCCACTGACCAAACACTGATGATAACAAGTGACCCACTAACCAACCATTGAAGGTAACAAGTGACCCACTGACCAAACACTGATAGTAACAAGTGACCCACTAACCAAACATTGAAGGTAACAAGTGACCCACTGACCAAACACTAATGATAACAAGTGACCCACTGACTAAACACTGATGGTAACAAATGACTCACTGACCAAACACTGATAGTAACAAGTGACCCACTAACCAAACTTTGAAGGTAACAAGTGACCCACTGACAAAACACTGAAGGTAACAAGTGACCCACTGACCAAACACTGATGGTAACAAGTGACCCCCGGACCAAACACTGATGGTAGCAAGTGACCCACTGACCAAACACTGAAGGTAACAAGTGACTCACTTACCAAACACTGATGGTAACAAGTGACCCCCGGACGAAACGCTGAAGGTAACAAGTGACCCCCGGACCAAACACTGAAGGTAACAAGTAACCCTCTGACCAAACACTGAAGGCAACAAGTGACCCACTAACGAAACATTGAAGGTAACAAGTGACCCACTGACAAAACACTGAAGGTAACAAGTGACCCACTGACCAGACACTGATGGTAACAAGTGACCCACTGACCACACACTGATGGTAACAAGTGACCCCCGGACCAAACACTGATGGTAACAAGTGACCCACTGACCAAACACTGAAGGTAACAAGTGACTCACTGACCAAACACTGATGGTAACAATTGATCCACTGACCAAACCCTGATGGTAACAAGAGACCCACTGACCAAACACTGATGATAGCAAGTGACCCCCTGACCAAATACTGATGGTAGCAAGTGACCCACTGACCAAACATTGATGGTAACAAGTGACCCACTGACCAAGCACTGATGATAGCTAGTGACCCACTGACTAAACACTGATGGTAACAAATGACCCACTGACCAAACACTGATGGTAACAAGTGACCCACTGACCAAACATTGATGATAGCAAGTGACCCACTGACTAAACACTGATCGTAACAAATGACCCACTGACCAAACACTGAAGGTAACAAGTGACCCACTGACCAAACACTGATGGTAACAAGTGACCCCCGGACCAAACACTGATGGTAACAAGTGACCCCCGGACCAAACACTGATGGTAACAAGTGACCCACTGACCAAACACTGATGGTAACAAGAGACCCACTGACCAAACACTGATGATAGCAAGTGCCCCCCTGACCAAATACTGATGGTAGCAAGTGACCCACTGACCAAACATTAATGGTAACAAGTGACCCACTGACCAAACACTGATGATAGCAAGTGACCCACTGACTAAACACTGATGGTAACAAATGACCCACTGACCAAACACTGATGGTAACAAGTGACCCACTGACCAAACACTGATGGTAACAAGTGACCCCCGGACCAAACACTGATGGTAACAAGTGACCCCCGGACCAAACACTGATGGTAACAAGTGACCCACTGACCAAACACTGATGGTAACAAGTAACCCACTGACCAAACACTGAAGGTAACAAGTGACCCACTGACCAAACACTGATGAAACATGGATCCACAACACGGATGACATTCAGACTGATTTTTGCATAAGAGGAAAATCACAGGCATATGAATGAGGTCTTAGGGATAGTTTGGTTAATTTTTTTTAGTAGGGGATGATAGCTGCAAATATAGAATTTTTAATATACGGTATTTGCATCACAAAGAAAATATATGAAGAAAAAAATGCCTACTGTCTTGTTAAACATGTTTTATTTATTTTTAATATTTTTTTAATTTTACTATGTTAAAGTTTTTGATTTTATTGTTTTTACAATTATTTACAAAAAAAAAGCTTGAAATCTTGCAGTACTGAGACTCATAATTGGCTGATTCTACCTGTTCTGTATAGATCAGTACACAACAAAAATATGCAATACTAAAAATCCAATTACAAAATAATTTTATTCAATTACCAACATTACAAATATAAAGACATATTAAAAGTCAAGTCCATAAAGAGAGGAGAAAGCAGCAAAAATGTTGACCCCAGGGTTAGGCAGATATAAGTACAAAATCAAAGGCTAGGTACTTTAAAGTAATACCTGCATTGTATAGATAAAAATACCAAGATGTCTCCTTTGTAATGAAGCTCCTCTATTCTTACAATCCTGGGGAGGGGTTCTCACAGTTGGGTCCCCACCAAGTAGTAATTAATGGCTATTCCTAAAGACATGTCAACATTAACAAAGGTTGGAAAACTCCTTTTAAGAGGACCTGTCAGCAGGATATTCGACCCCTAACTAAAGGCATGAGTGTAAAGCCAGTTTAATGCTTACTACAAAAGGGAAAAGGCAGACAGCATAGTGAGGCTGGGAGTGCAGTGCTTGCCCCATTACGATTAAATATTTATGGATGGATTTATAAAAAATGCCCCAATGAAATACTCTAAGCTAATAATGAATATTATGGGCATTAAATTATTATTATTATTATTATTTATTGTTATAGCGCCATTTATTCCATGGCGCTTTACATGTAAGGAGGGGTATACATAATAAAAACAAGTACAATAATCTCAAACAATACAAGTCATAACTGGCACAGGAGGAGAGAGGACCCTGCCCACGAAGGCTCACAATCTACAAGGGATGGGTGAGAATACAGTAGGCGAGTATAGAGCTGGTCGTGCAGCGGTTTGGTCGATCGGTGGTTACTGCAGGTTATAAGCTTGCCGGAAGAGGTAGGTCTTCAGGTTCTTTTTGAAGGTTTCGATGGTAGGTGAGAGTCTGATGTGTTAGGGTAAAGGGTTCCAGAGTAGGGGTGATACGCGAGAGAAATATTGTATATGATTGTGGGAAGAGGAGATAAGAGGAGAGTAGAGAAGGAGGTCTTGTGAGGATCGGAGGTTGCGTATAGGTAAGTACCGGGAGACGAGGTCACAGATGTATGGAGGAGACAGGTTGTGGATGGCTTTGTATGTCATGGTTAGGGTTTTGTACTGGAGTCTCTGGGCAATGGGGAGCCAGTGAAGGGATTGACAGAGGGGAGAAGCTGGTGAATAGCGGGGGGACAGGTGGATTAGTTGGGCAGCAGAGTTTAGAATAGGAGGGGTGCGAGAGTGTTAGAGGGGAGGCCACAGAGCAGGAGGTTGCAGTAGTCAATGCGAGAGATGATGAGGGCATGGACTAGGGTTTTTGCAGATTCTTAGTTGAGGAATGAACAGATTCGTGAAATATTTGTGAGTTGAAGTTGGCAGGAAGTGGAAAGGGCTTGGATATGTGGTTTGATGGAGAGATCAGCATCAAGGATTACCCCGAGGCAGCGAGCTTGTGGGACTGGGGAGAGTGGGCAGCCATTTACTGTAATGGATAGATTCGTTGGGGGGGGGTCACGTGAGATGGGGGAAAGATGATGAATTCTGTTTTGTCCATGTTAAGTTTCAGAAATCTAGCGGAGAAGAAGGATGAAATAGTGGAGAGACATTGATGGATTCTGGTTAGCAGGGAGGTGATATCTGGTCCAGAGATGTAGATCTGTGTGTCATCAGCATAGAGATGATAGTGAAAGCCATGAGATTCTATGAGCTGTCCCAGGCCAAAGGTGTAAATGGAGAAGAGCAGGGGCCCTAGGACTGAACCTTGTGGGACTCCGACAGATAGGGGGCGAGGTGAGGAGGTGGTGTGTGAGTGGGAGACGCTGAATGTCCGGTCTGTTAGGTATGATGAGATCCAGGATAGGGCTAAGTCTGTGATGCCAAGGGATGAGAGGGTCTGTAATAATAGGGAATGGTCCACTGTGTCAAAGGCAGCCGACAGGTCCAGGAGGAGGAGGACAGAGTAGTGTTGCTTGCTCTTGGCGGTTAAGAGGTCATTGGTGACCTTAGTTAGGGCAGTTTCAGTGGAGTGGTGTGACCAGAAGCCAGATTGTAAGCGGTCAAAGAGGGAGCAAGAAGAGAGATGGGAGGACAGTTCATGGTAGACGTGTTGTTCCAGTAGCTTGGAGGCATAGGGGAGAAGTGATATAGGGCGATAGCTAGATACAGAGGATGGGTCAAGAGAGGGCTTTTTGAGGATAGGTGTGATGGAGGCATGTTTAAAGCTTGAGGGGAAAACACCAGTTGTTAGTGATAGGTTGAAGAGATGGGTTAGGGTTGGGATGAAGGCTGTGGTGAGGTTTGGGATGAAGTGGGATGGGATCGGGTCAAGTGCACAGGTGGTGAGATGTGATCTTGAGAGTAGAGTGGAGAGTCGATCTTCTGTAATGGTGGAGAAGTTGGTTTTGGAGGTGGAGGGCTGGGAAGTCGGGAGGAAGGGCTCTGGGGGTTGTTGACCAAAACTGTCTCTGATGTTATAAATCTTCTGCTTGAAAAAGAGGCAAAGTCTTCAGTTGAGATGAGTGGGGAAGGAGGAGAGAATTGAAGGTGTTGAATAACTGTTTAGGGTTGTGAGACAGGGAGGATATAAGAGATGAGAAGTAGGTTTGTTTAGCTGTGGCGAGTGTGGTCTTGAAAGTAGTGAGGAACTGTTTGAATGCCATGAAGTGCTAGTTGGAGTGGGATCTTTTCCATCTGCGCTCAGCAGCCCTGGAAGCTCGCCTCAGTTCTTTGGTCAGGCTGGTGTGCCAGGGCTGTCTGTTGATTTTGCGAGCTTTGGTATGTGTAAGTGGGGCAGCAGATTCCAAAGCAACAGCTATTGTGGTGTTATATAGAGCGGCAGCGTCATCCACATTGTGTAAGGAACTTATATCTGTGAGAGGGAGGAGGGATTCAGAGAATGAGTGTAGGTCAAGGTGTTTAAGATTTCTGCGAGGGTGTGAAAGTTTGTGGGATGGGGATTGTAGACATGGAGTGGAGAGGAAAGAGAATGTGAGAAGGTTGTGGTCAGAGAGAGGAAAAGGTGCGTTAGAGAGGTTAGATAGAGAGCAGAGGCGGGTGAAGATGAGGTCCAGTGTGTGACCATCTTTGTGAGTGGCTGTAGAAGACCATTGAGTGAGGCTGAAGGAGGAAGTGAGAGATAGAAGTTTAGTGGCAGCTGAGAGGGAAGTGTCAATGGGGATGTTGAAGTCGCCCATGATGATAGTAGGGATGTCCACGGAAAGGAAATGAAGTAGCCAGGTGGTGAAGTGGTCAAAGAAGGTGGTGGCTGGCCCTGGGGGGTGGTAGATGACAGCCAGTTGGAGGATGGAGGGGGAGTAGATGCGCACAGAGTGCGCCTCAAAGGAAGGGAGGGTAACAGAGGGCGGCAGTGGGATTGGGGTGAAGGAGGAGGTATCTGACAGGAGAAAACCAACTCCTCCGCCATGTTTGCTGCTGGTTCGGGGGGGGGGTGAGAAAGGTGGAAGCCACCATACAAAAGTGCAGCAGGAGAGGCTGTGTCAGAAGGGGTGAGCCAGGTCTCGGTGATGGCGAGGAAGGAAAGTTTGGTAGTAACAAAAAGATCATGGATGTAGGAAAGCTTGTTGCAGACAGAGCGAGCGTTCCACAGCGGGGGCTGGGTGAATGGGTATAAGGATAGAGAGGTTACGGAAGGTTGTGATAGAGCGTGGATGGGAGGTAGAAATGACTGTGGGAATGTGGTGAGGAGGACCAGGATTTGGAGAGATATCACCAGTAGTGAGAAGGAGCAGAGAAAGTGTTAACAGGTGGGAGCAGGAGAGGGCATGATGTGGCTGTCTGTGTTTGGAGACAGAGGATTGTATGTTAAGGAACAGTTTTGAGGAGGACGTGAGGTGGATGGGGAGGATTGAAGAGGAGATGAACAGTTCCTTACTTGGTGTAGGGATTGGGGGAGGTAGCAGAAAGTGAGGGATTATAGGGATGAAAGTGAAAACAAATAGAAACATTGTTTACAGTGATTGGCCAGTTACCTTCAGTTCCCTTCTGGTTCAATTCTGGTTTTCATTCTAAAATTAATCTTCAGACTTCTGGGAATCACACTGCAGATTAAAGTCATTGCAGACTAGTGCTATGTAATATATGTACAACAAAGTGCACTCAAGTGTGAAGCAGAGAGGAGTGGTCTCTGTTCATCTTGGTCAGAGAATTAAGAGTGGACCAGATGCATACAATCAAGCATTGAGTAAACAAGGTCATACATACCACTAGGGTAGAGCTGGGGTTAGCTGAATGGCATACCATGAGAATGCTAGGAGCATAGGAAAGTCTGCGTGCAAAGCTGGGTGATGTACTATGTGCACTTCATAGACAGACAGGCAGGAGAGCAGGAGAGCTGGGTGGATGAACATACCATGAGAATGCTAGGAGCAGATGCGCTTTATGCTGTAGACAGTGGTCTGAAACACGATTCCATTTTTCCTTAACCCCTTCATGACCCAGCCTATTTTGACCTTAATAGTATAGAAAATGTTCAGCACAGCCTCATAGGGGGAGGTGCATAGAGATAGGTTCCCAAATATTAATACGTGACAATGTTAACAACTAGCACACTCCAAAGAATTGTGATGCAAAAAGGGATTTGTTTAATATACATACAGTAATCACAAACGTTTCGGTCTGTAATGGACCTTCATCAGTGTGCTAGATTTGTAGCGAACATGGTGTAACCCCAGTAAAAATTAGTCGGTTTCATTTGCATCAAAATTGTGGTGAAATGAGGACTATATACATATATGTATAGGTACGTATACATATAGCAGCCAGTATTAGGTGGCAGGTCAGTCCTGTGAGCGGAAGAGAGAAGCACGGGCACTACGCGGTATCCGCCGCAAGTAGAGTTAGACTTGCGGAGGATACCGCGTAGTGCCCGTGCTTCTCTCTTCCGCTCACAGGTTTCTGACAACCAAATAAATGTAAATATTAGACAAAGTTAACACAAAATGCAGTTTTTAAATGAAGGTGTTTATTATTAAGGGAAAAAGAAACCTAAACATACAAGGCCCAGTGTGAAAAAAAGTTATTGCCCCCTAAACCAAATAACTGGTTGTGCCTCCCTAAGCAGCAACAACTGCAATCAAGCGATTGCGATAACTGGCAATGAGTCTTTTACAACGCTCTGGAGGAATTTTGGCCCACTCATTTTTGCAAATTGTTGTAATTCAGTACATTGGAGGGTTTCCCAGCATGGACTGCCTTTTTAAGGTCAGGACTTTGACTAGGCCACTCCAAAGTCTTAATTTTGTTTTTTTAAGCCATTCAGTGGTGGACTTGCTGGTGTGTTTTGGATCATGCCAGAGGAGCAGGAGATGAAAAACCTCCACAAAGGTACAAGAAGAAACTTTATGTTAGGCGTGCACTGTACATTAATAATGGTTATGCAGATATTGTATTTTTTAAATAAACAAATAATGCCATTGTGGGAATAACATTTCAATGGTACTGGTGGAGATGGTCACAAATTAGTCCTTGAGCTGGCAGAGTCAATGTCAGAATTCTATACAGGAGTCAGTGATTAGAGCCAGTAAAGGTACCTTCACACTGAGCGACGCTGCAGCGATACCGACAACGATCCGGATCGCTGCAGCGTCGCTGTTTGGTCGCTGGAGAGCTGTCACACAGACAGCTCTCCAGCGACCAACGATGCCGGTAACCAGGGTAAACATCGGGTTACTAAGCGCAGGGCCGCGCTTAGTAACCCGATGTTTACCCTGGTTACCATCGTTAAAGTAAAAAAAACAACCACTACATACTTACCTTCCGTGTCTGTCCTCGGCGCTCTGCTTCTCTGTACTGGCTGTGAGCACAGCGGCCGGAAAGCAGAGCGGTGACGTCACCGCTCTGCTTTCCGGCTGCCCGGCGCTCACAGCCAGAGCAGAGAAGCAGAGCGCCGGGGACAGACAGCGGTAAGTAGGAATGTAGTGGTAGTTTTTTTTACTTTAACGATGGTAACCAGGGTAAACATCGGGTTACTAAGCGCGGCCCTGCGCTTAGTAACCCGATGTTTACCCTGGTTACCAGCGAAGACATCGCTGAATGTCAGCGGGACGTCCAGCGATGAAACAAAGTTCTGGCCTTTCTGCCCCGACCAGCGACATCACAGCAGGGGCCTGATCGCTGCTGCCTGTCACACTGGACGATATCGCTAGCCATGACGCTGCAACGTCACGGATCGCTAGCGATATCGTCTAGTGTGACGGTACCTTTACACCACAAAGGATGTCAGGCAGGTATGTGACACAAAGAAGGGTATTTCAGAATAGCCAAGGGTCATTACCTGAGAGACCACCATAGTTGACCATAGTGACAGGGATGAGAATGCTGTAACAAAAGAATTGAGGTGACACAGTTTACAAGGTACTTTCTTCCCATTAGCTCACCAACTCTGCGGGTTTTGCTATGCAGAATACTGCTGTGACAACTCTGCACCTCTGGGTATCTTTCTGAAATTCAGGGACCAACTACTCCTGCCCCATGGAATAGCTAAGGCCTTATGTATTCATAGGAAATTGAAAAGTTCCTCAAGCTCCTCCCGTGGCCTCTTTGCACATTCTGGCTCCCATTTTGTAACCCTCTTACCAGCTGAGTAGCACAGCACTTCATCATCATCAAAATGCACACATCTACATCACATCAGTGATAGGCCTTTTGTTGGTCTTCATTGACAATGGCACCTCCTACTGCAAGCTTGCATTCAGGAAACTGAAAAACTGCATGTAGTTTTCTGACAGCTCACTGTACCGGCTGACAGGTGCATAACCAACGAAAGGCACAATGTAGTATAACACAGCATTTTCATAATATAAATTACATCAACAGCATGGCCAGGGCCGGCGTCAGCACCCGGCAGACCGGGCAAATGCCGGGGCCCTGGGGAGAGAGGGGGGCCCACTCAGGCTGTCATAGATACAGCTGGGAGAGCAAAGCAGGAGATAAGTGCTCTCTCCGCCCACACAGTCACTGCTGGCTGCGTTCTCTTAACCCCTATGTGCCAGCTCTGACACAAGCATCTTCTCATTCAGTCAGTGCAGCCAGGCAGGCACACATAGGGGTTAACAGAAGGCAGCCAGTGTGACATTGTGGGCGGAGAGAGCACTTCTCTGCTCTCCCCCCTGGGTGGCTGCAGACAGTGCTGAAGTTTATCAGGCAGATTCCGGATGAGCCCAGTGCCTGAGTGAGACATGCTATGGTATCCAGCAGTGGTTGCAGTTGTGGCTCAGTCTGCTGCTGTCTCCGCTGCCTAAAAATGTGGGTGATGTCTGGAGGAGCAGCTGGTGGGGTGCAGCCTGCAACCTGCAGCCACCCAACTCTCCCAGAATACATGCATGCTGCACCAAACCTGCACCAGTGGGGTAAGAAGAAGCTTAACCCCTTCCCATCTGTATGAAGGTTATTGCTGAACCTTAAAGATAACAATCCGACCCGCATAAATGGGGTTAACCAGATGCCAGGAGGAAGGGGAGCTGCTGCCATGTGGGCTGTACGTTGGGGCCCCGTGGCCCCAGGCTGGTGACTGGAGGGACTCTGCCTAGTGCTGGCATGTGGGTGATCCTCCAGGTCACACTGTGCAGTCACAGCAACATTGGTTGTCTCTGTCCAGGTCCCAGCAGCTGCCACTGCTCCCACCAGGGACATGGCATCACTTAACCCTTCCCCTGCAGCCACCGGCAACAAATCCACATTATTCCTTGATTAAATCAGGTTCCAACCCAATAGAGGAGCAGACATTTCCTGCTGCCATTATGGTCCGGGAGGAGGTGACATTGGCTGCCCTGCTACTCTGTAGTGGGGGGTGACAAGTGTAACATGGGGTAACGATGACAGAGAAATGCACAGGATAATAGTGAGAGCGACAGAGGGCAGTGTATGGTATGGAGCAGTCAGGGGGTGGGCTGCAGGATCCCCCCATACTGTACATGACTGCTCGGGACAGGGAGGCGTTTAATGAGCTTCTAATGACAGGGCACTAATTGGGTCATTAGGGTTTGTGGAAAGGATTCAGCATCAGGTCCCTCATTAATGCCCGAGCCGCCTGTTACTTTGTAGCACAGATCTGTTGGGGCCGCAAAACCAAACAACGTTTATGTAGAAAAGTCTTTGTTTCATAGAAAAACTCAAAACAGAAAAGCACATCTCCTGTATATATACACTGCACAGCACCTTTCCTCCTGTATATATACACTGCACAGCACCTCTCCTGTATATATACACTGCACAGCACCTTTCCTCCTGTATATATACACTGCACAGCACCTCTCCTGTATATATACACTGCACAGCACCTTTCCTCCTGTATATATACACTGCACAGCACCTCTCCTGTATATATACACTGCACAGCACCTCTCCTGTATATATACACTGCACAGCACCTTTCCTCCTGTATATATACACTGCAGAATTTACAATAGCTGTCACTCATGTAAGAAGTGAACTCTGGCATTGTACTATACATTTCTCTGCCGTATCTGTGCATCATAAATCGGGGTATGTGTTAAAGGGGGGGGGGGGGGGCCCACTGAGACTCTTTCGCCCGGGCCCTCGAAAACCTGGAGCCGGCCCTGAGCATGACAATATTACATATTAATACAGTGCAATCCTCTTCTTTACACATATACCTAAATTGCATAAAAATTGTATGCATATGTGAACCGCAGTACAAACATGGGCAAGACAAAGTTAAAAAAAATATTTTGACTACAGTTTGTCAGGATTATGTGAAATTGTGTTTTTTTTTAATGAGCAAAAACAGTTGACTAAGTTTTTTTCATCCCAGAAAAAGTCTGAAAGACGTATACATTTATTTTCTCAATGATTCTCAATAGAAATACCTTTACAATGTGTATGTTTTCTTTTACGTAGCAGTGTAAGATGCCCAACGTATTAGGGCTCATACTCACTTACGAGGAACTCGGATGAGTCTCGCATGTTAAAACCCAGCGCTGCTGCCTGCACTCAGATCGGAGCGTGCGGCCGCATAGGAATACATGCAGCCGCACGCTCCGCTCCTGAGTGACGGGTGCAGTGTCTGGTATTGCCGTATGAGACTCATCCGAGTTGCTCGCAAGTATGAGCCCTTAGTCATGAGCGAGCTTCTGTTCCCACTCGCTTTGGCATCCTACAGAAAATTGTGGTACTGGCTGGATGTTAGATTTGTGAAGGCCTTGTGCCTGTGCAGGCTGCCGGTAGCCGATGGTATTGGCTGGCCAGGACCACAAGTTCCACAGATTAGTAAAGGAGACTTCTGTTCAAACATGGGAACTTTACTGAACTTCATGAGGCACTTTAGGCTTCAGTCTGGCTTCTTCCCACCTGCTGCTTATCCTCAAGATCCTATTGCTATTCTGTGTACACCTGGTGATATCCTGTCTACGTTACCTGCTTATCCTCCCAACTATACTGCTGCTCCATGTACCGACCTCTGGCTATTTCCTGACTACGATTCCCGCTTATCCTCAAGATCCTACTACTGCTCCGTGTACCAACCGCTGGCTATATCCTGACTACGATGCCCACTTATCATCAAGATCCTACAGCTGCTCCATGTACCGACCTCTGGCTATTCCTGGCAATGCTACCTGCCGGTGCTGCCCCTAGTGGTTGCAATATCACTACTCCAACTCAGATCAGTCCTTAACAACCTATATTCTATGCAAACACTACCTTATCCTAAGTCCTAAGTCCTAGCCTATATCTTTCATGCATCACATCACTATACGTTATAATACTTTACATTATCACGATTACATAGGCGAACATCTTATACTTCACATGACACAAAATGTACACAAGACACAAGACATTATTCAGATTACACATCACATTATACACAACAGTGATGTCTTCAAGGGGGAGCAGGGCAATATGTCCATCTCCATACATTTCCCCCTTCTTTAATGATGGTTGTCCTTGACCACCCAAAAACACCTGGAAAACACCAATGCACTATACCACACATCATAACATTTTAACTAACATGAGTGTCACGATAACGCAAAAACCATAGCTGAGGGATTTTTGCACATCCGTCCATGGTCCTGAAAGCACATGGCAGCTGTGACCCCCCTCAATCTCTCTCCCCTCCCTGAATACAACAAACCAGCCCTATGGCAGACACTGGGTAACTTGAAGCTAGTGTGAGCAGGGTGTGGCTTTAAACTGCAGGTGACCAATCCTGCAAAGCCACCTGTTGTCCCTCCCTTCTCAGTCAGGAATTTCTTTTGTCTCCAGAGTCTAAGAAGGTAAATATCTCTGACCTCAATACATATCATTAACCAGCCTTTTAGTGATGTCACGAGGCTGCAGTTTATAAGTCTCTACACTTAATCCAGCCTTCAGTTTTGCCTGAGAAGCTGTACTATGCACTGGGACATCTGGGCTCTGCCTGCCAGCATGGTTTTGCCTGAAATGATCTGAGAAAATGTGAGTTTAACCTTTTCTCATTTAATCCTGTTATTTTATAATTGCTTTGTACATATTTTCAATTGTCTCATATTGTAACATCTTTATATACCTTTTTATAAACACTGCCTTAATCTTTCGGAGTAAAATATTTAAATGACTAGTGTTCATTCTTCCTGCTCTAAAACGTACCCTAAGTCTTCTGAAGGGAATTACGCTACTGTTTTGGGTAAGCTTTGGACCCGCTAATCGAAGCTGGTGGCAGCATACCTTGTTCTGTGCCTTTGGGAGTCGTTGTAGCGATGGCGGCGTTGATAATTATTGTTCCTGCCTGAGTGGGAGTAGTTATATCGCCTCGCTGCAGCATGCCCAATAGCCAGTACATAGCAGGCAGCCTTTCTGGCGACTAATTACCCTAGGTGCAGTACCTAATTTGACCTGAGGGTAAGGGGGCGCCAGAGAGCTGCAAGTTCTCAAGCGGAACTGTAAAGCGGGATATACATAAATCCCTGCAGTTCCTGTTATATTGCAGAGCAGTGGGATAACCAAAATAAGCCCCTGCGGTAAACTAAGAGGTCAATAGCCTTGTGTGTGTTTTCATCACAGTGTAGCAGTGGAGGGATAACTAAGATAAGCCCCACTGCACATGTGATAGCCGTCTGTTGGCCTAAGGTCACCCTGATCCGTGACGTAGGGGTGACAGTCAATGTGTGAATCGTGACAATGAGATCTTTGTCCTTCTTTCTTCCTGAATGACATGGAACTGGTACATCTAGGTTAGAATCCTGGAACAACAAGTGCCCAAAACTCTTTAACCCAGCAACAATCCTTCAGTTTAACATTGGCCTTGGTTTTGCCCCATCAATTCATGGGCGCAGGCCATTTGCCTTCAACTTGCTTGGGACATCGGGTGGTCCATTTGTCTCCATAAGCCTGCATGACCCTGGTCTCGCCAGTTTGGAGACCCTGACACCACTTGTCTAAGGCTACTTTCACACTAGCGTCGTGCACTGCACGACGCAATGCGTCGTTTAGGAGAAAAAAAATTGCTTGCAGGATGCGTTTTTTCTCCATTGACTAACATTAGCGACACATTGCGGTGCTTTGCCACACGTCGCGTTGTGTTGTGGCGGGCCGTCGGCAGCAAAAAACATTACATGTAACGTTTTTTGCTGCGTTGTGTCCGCCATTCCCGACCGCGCATGTGCGGCCGGAACTCCACCCCCACCTCCCCGCAACTCACAATGGGGCAGCAGATGCGCTGGAAAAATGCATCCGCTTCCCCCGTTGTGCGGCGCTTGCACAGTATGCGTCAGGCCGATGCAGCGCAACGGCCCCGTACAGACGCTAGTGTGAAAGTAGCCTAAGTTCTTTTTAATCACAGGCCCAAACAGCAACAGCTCCAGTAATTGTGAAGCACAGTCCATACAGTCAATCATCTTTCATTTAAGACAAGGGTGCAATTAACACAGTCCTGGCCCGGCTCGATCCTTGAGTCATCCATTTCCATTCCTCCCCTCCCCCTTTTGTGAACAGTAGTCTCTTTAAGTTGCTCAGTCCATAGGGACAGAAAAGGGTTTATGGCTCTTTAAGAGTTCACAGTCCCGCAATCCAGCAGGGGGTATGCAATGTGCATAAAACAAACTTGGATAGGGGAGAGACGCAAAACCTTCGGCTGTCCTGGCCAATATCCGGGGGTTTGTGACACACTTAGGGCGTCTTGCCCTCTTAAATGCAGAACAGTTCCTCTAGTGGCTCCCATTTCCGTACAACAGGCACAACTGAGCTTACAGGGCCGTCTTCACACTCAGGTCTCCCGGCAGCACTTCACCCTCTGTCTGAAGGCCTTTAACTCTAGAATAAAATCATTTCTTCTGGCTCCTGAGGCCCATCCTGGCCGCACTTTTCACTGGCTGGATTCTACCCTGATTCACCACAGCTCGGTTCATCAGCCTCATCAATTCCCATTCGTGCCTCCTTAGCACACTACCCCAGCAGAAGATGCGGTACTCATGGACCACCGCCTGCATGGCCTTTGTTGCCACTGCGACTCCGGGGTTTTTCTCTCCCTGAGCAGAGGGTGTCTCTTGCTCCGCTTCCATCTCTTCCTCGCTAATGTCCATAGTGCATTCGGGACACTCGCTAGTGTTCTGCTTGCTCTGCACCATAGTGGCTCTAGGCTCACCGCTTTGCTTCTCACTTCTTGGGGAGAAAATGGCACCAGTCGTTTCCTTGTGACGTGCATTCTGCACATCTGGCTCCGCCTCTATCTAGGTCGAACTTCTGAAGCAACCGCTACCTCACGCTTCACTCTTGGCAGCTCTGCCTTCAGCTGCATCCTTCTCCGGAACATACCTCCTATTCCAGGCTGAACTCTGGCTGCTGGGCCCATCCTTCTTAGGGCCATCATTTGTGAGGGCTGAACTCATTTTTGCACTCTCTAGCGCTGTCCACATCCACGATAGGCAGTGTTTCTTCTTCTCTTCACTGTCGCGTCACCACATTAGAATCAATACTTCAGGCCGCCATCTTGGGCCTCATGTATTTCAGCACACTTCCATCTGCTCCATGAGCCATATCTTCCCTGCTTTCTTCGTACAAGGCACATGCATCCTGCCAGCTGCACCAAATGTAAGATGCCTAAGCGAGGTAGTCGTGGGTGAGCTTCTGTCCCCAATCGCTTTGGCAACCTACAGACAATTGTGGGTCCTGGCTGGATGTTAAAGTTGTGAGGGCCTTGTGCCCGTGTAGGCCACTGGTAGCCAATGGTATGGGCTGGCCAGGACCACGAGTTCCACAGATTAGTAAAGGAGGGTCCTGCTCAAACATGGGAATTTTTCTGAACTTGATGAGGGTGATATACAAGGGATAGTGAGTACCCAGTAATTTTCATTCACAGCAAGAAGCCTTTTTACTGGCATCATCCTTCCAGGATAGTCTGCTCCAGGGCTGGTATAGAACACTGTTTTGCCCTACTTCGTCACATACTAGCTTGTCGCCACAGTACAGTTCAACGAGTTTCTCTACACCCACTAAGCCGCTCTGCATCTTATTGCTACTGTATGTATGTCCTGGATCTACAGCTCTCACTAGTCCTACAGTCTCAGACCTCTTTGGGTCTGTACTTTCAGCGTTTATCAAGCTCAGGGTTTCTTGTGACACATCATCCTATCCAAAGACCCTTTTAAGGTACAAGGCCTCTCTGCCTCTTCTGTAACTTCCTAGTCACACTTCCTCATTGTCCCTTTTCTGTAGTTCACCCAAATGGCAGCTCTGCACACTTGTCACATTTTCAGACTCTAACTCTTCTCTGACTAACTTCAGGAAGCAGGTCACTTGTTCTAGCACTAAGCCCTCCCCTTTGGGCTGGTTCCAACATTAACTCTCTCCCTGACCCTGCAGTCTATTGCTGGTGAAAAACACCCTTTCACCTACTGTCAGGATTCAAAGCCAGCGGTTCTTTTGCACCAGGCGGCAGCTCTACCCTCTAAATCAGATACTAGTACATGTATTGTTCCTGATGTCTGAAACCTGAATTCCTGATGTCTCCCTGACCCTGCAGTCTGAAGCTGGGGAAACATACCCTTTCACCTACAGTCTATGCAAACACTACCTTAAGTCCTAGCCTATGTGTTTCATGCATCACATCACTATACGTTATAATGCTGCATAATCCTAATTTCGCTAATCTATCTGGGAGAACTACAATACCCAGATAGATTAGCGAAATTAGGATTATTTAGTCTAGAAAAAAGACGACTGAGGGGCGATCTAATAACCATGTATAAGTATATAAGGGGACAATACAAATATCTCGCTGAGGATCTGTTTATACCAAGGAAGGTGACGGGCACAAGGGGGCATTCTTTGCGTCTGGAGGAGAGAAGGTTTTTCCACCAACATAGAAGAGGATTCTTTACTGTTAGGGCAGTGAGAATCTGGAATTGCTTGCCTGAGGAGGTGGTGATGGCGAACTCAGTCGAGGGGTTCAAGAGAGGCCTGGATGTCTTCCTGGAGCAGAACAATATTGTATCATACAATTATTAGGTTCTGTAGAAGGACGTAGATCTGGGGATTTATTATGATGGAATATAGGCTGAACTGGATGGACAAATGTCTTTTTTCGGCCTTACTAACTATGTTACTATGTTACTATGTAATACTTTACATTATCACATTCCATAGGCAAATATCTTATACTTCATATGACACAAGATGTACACAAGACACAGGACTTTATTCAAATTACACATCACATTATACACAGCACTGATGATGCATACCTCCCAACCGTCCCGGATCCAGCGGGACTGTCCTGATTTTGACAGTCAGCCCCGCGATCCCGGGCGGGACATTAATTGTCCCGCACTGGTTGGGAGGTATGTGAATCACCCGGTCGGTCAGCTGAGAGCTCCCTGCACCCGGCCAGCACAGCAGCACATAATGGCTGCTCTGTGTACAGGACCTGTGATGAGGTCACAGGATGGGAGGAGTTAGGGGTCACATGATCGGATTCGGGAGGAGGACCTCCGTATACAAGACTTTGCTGGTTGCCATGGCGCCGGAGGAGGGTAAGGCAGCGTATGTGTGAGGTCAGGAGGTGTTTACAGTGTGGATGTAGCAGAGCCGTGTGTGTACGAGGTGTATGGAGCTGAGCCGTGTGTACGAGGTGTACGGAGCCGTGTGCATGAGGTGTACGGAGCGCAGCCGCGTGTGTACGAGGTGTACGGAGCCGTGTGTACGAGGTGTACGGAGCCGTGTGCATGAGGTGTACGGAGCGCAGCCGCGTGTGTACGAGGTGTACGGAGCCGTGTGCATGAGGTGTACGGAGCGTAGCCGCGTGTACGAGGTGTACGGAGCCGTGTGCATGAGGTGTACGGAGCGCAGCTGCGTGTGTACGGAGCAGAGCAGCATGTGAAAGGTGTACGGAGCGGAGCCGTGTGTGTAAGGGGTGTACAGAGCACAGCCGCGTGTGTCCGAGGTGTACGGAGCACAGCCGCGTGTGTACGAGGTGTACGGAGCACAGCCGCGTGTGTACGAGGTGTATGGAGCGCAGCCGCGTGTGTGCGAGGTGTACGGAGCAGAGCAGCGTGTGAAAGGTGTACGGAGCAGAGCCGTGTGTGTAAGGGGTGTACAGAGCACAGCCGCGTGTGTAGGAGGTGTACGGAGCACAGCCGCGTGTGTGCGAGGTGTACGCAGCGCAGCCGCGTGTGTGCGACGTGTACGGAGCGGAGCAGCGTGTGAAAGGTGTACGGAGCGGAGTCGTGTGTACGAGGTGTACGGAGCCATGTGTATGAGGTGTACGGAGCACAGCCGCGTGTGTACAAGGTGTACGGAGCGGAGCAGCATGTGAAAGGTGTACGGAGCGGAGTCGTGTGTAAGAGGTGTATGGTGAATCAAAAGACGTGGGCACAGCTACTAAGGTGCACGGGTAGGTTCCCAAGCCGTATATATAGATAAAAAGAACCCGGCACTCAACTTAAGTCAAATTGATGGTTTTTTATTTCGTAGTACGAAAAACGTTTCGGCCTGGTCTGGCCTTCGTCAGTTACTACAATGTTGTAAAGAAAATAGATAATAAGTACATCTGTGATTACATCTGTAAACACATCAGTGGATACATACAGTGTAAGATAAATAAATAAACGGAATAAAGAAAATGAACAGAACAAACAGAAGCAAACAAAAGTATATACAGTGTGTCAAAAGGTCCTGGTATGGCGATGTTAGGAACCAACAATATGAGGAGTACACTAGTGAATCCCAGCCCCCCTGGTGGTGAAAGGGTATGGAGAGTAAAGTGCCCCGTATCGTACCGTACTGAGAGGTGTCTGGGAGAATGTTGAGGGAATACTCCAAAAGGCGTGGTGAACTCCAAGGAGATCCCTAGGAAGGAGAAAAACCCCGTGGTAGGAGCTACTGTCGATCGGCAATAGTAAGACCGTACCGGAAATATGAGAGGCCCCAGTGAGTGCTAATACCTTGAAAAATGTAAGCCTCCGGTCAAAAGACGCGGCTGCAGATACTGCTGCAGGCTGTGGAGAAGGAAGGAGTGAAGTCAGGGTACATGTCCGATGGCGAAGTAGCCAAGTGGTGTGACATGCTGGGTGGCGACATAGCCCCTGAGGAGAGAATTACCTGAGGGAGAAGAGGGTCCGGACGCGGTGTCCACCGCTGTCAGAGGGGCTTGCCCGAGTGAGGAGACGCCAATGCGGCGTTCCTTATGTGCGCGCCGGTCCAACCGGAAGTGATGTACCGGAAGTGACCGCATGTTGTTACCCGCGATTGACAGGAGTGAGCCGGCCAATCGGGTGACTCCACAATAGGGAGGCGGGACATAACAAGGTGTGCACTGTGAAGTGTAACAGAGGAACAGCCTCAGATGGTACGGAATAGTGATAGCAGCGCTGAAAAGGTGGAGGTGGGGGTTATTCATATCATATCCGCTGTGACCCCGTGGATAGGCAGAAGAGTCCTGGTGGCTCAATATAGGCGGCTCTAGGAAGATAGATAAATATGTTAGAGATATGCATATAATAAAAAACAGGAAAAGTATGTGATTAATATGATAAGTATGCAATAACAACCAAGTCACAATGCACATAATTGACAACTGTGAGTATCAAAATGTTAGAGTCCCTAATATTGAGACATCCCTATGCAAATTAAGTAAAAGAGACAAGGTCATAGTCCCTATTAAGACCTTTAGGATGCAGGGTATCGAGGGTGTGGATCCAGAACGCCTCCCTACGTTTTAGGGAGGCTAATCTGTCACCCCCTCGTCTGGGCGCTGGGACCTGCTCGATTACCTGGAACATAAGTTGAGAAATGTTGTGGCCTTTCGATATAAAATGTTGTGGGATGGGTAGGAGCGTGTTGCCACACCTGATCGTGGACTTATGTTTTGAGATGCGTTCCCGAATGGACCGGGTTGTCTCTCCCACATAAAGCATGCCGCATGGGCACTTGATGAGGTAAATTACATAGGCCGAGTCACAATTGAAATAGTTCTTAATAGGAAACGATCTGCCGGAACGTGGGTGGTGAAATGAGCTGCCCTTAAGAACATTGCTGCATTGGGTGCAGTGGAGACAAGGGAAGGTCCCTAGACGAGGGTTCTGAAGGAACCGTTGGGTGGGTGCCTTTTTGTCTGGTCCTACGTCGGCTCTTACCAGTGTATCTCTTAGGTTACGGGGTCTTCTAAAACACGGGAGGAAAGGTTCCTTAAACTCCGGGATGTTTGGGTGGGCAGTTGTGAGTAGATGCCAGTGTTGGCGTATATTTTTATGGAGAATATAAGCAAAAGGGTGGAAGGAATGAACAAATGGAACACGTTTATTAGACTTTGACCTGTTGTTAGGGTTAGGTGTCTGGGATTCTTGAAGGAACGAGTTAGGATAACCTCGTGCATGAAATTTGGCTTCCATCTCTGACACTCTTTGTGTCCGTAGCTCGTTGTCCGAGACTATGCGGGTTACCCGCTGGATTTGGGATTTAGGGATCGCTTTTTTGATGGCTCTGGGATGTAGACTCTCAAAGTGCAATAGGCTATTCCGGTCAGTGTTCTTTATGTAGATATCAGTGCTTAACCTACCCGTGTGGTCTTTGATGACCACTGTGTCCAGAAAATTCATTCTGTGCAGGTCATGAGCCATGGTAAAGGAGATGCCAGGCCACGCGGTGTTAAGAAAATCCACAAAGGACCGGAAGGACTCCAACGTGCCGCCCCAAACGCAAAAAATATCGTCTATGTAACGCTTCCAGAGAAAAACGTTCTCTTGGAAGCGTGAGTCAGGGTAGATGATGCTCTCCTCAAAATCTGCCATATAGCTGTTAGCGTAAGGGGGCGCCACGTTGGAGCCCATTGCGGTCCCCCGTATCTGTAGGTAGTATTGGTTCTGGAACAAGAAGTGATTTGAATCGAGAACCAGTGTGAGTAGTTCCACCACTAAGTCAATTTGTTGCTTATGGGTCCCTGTGGTAGATAGAAGTTTTTTGATAGAATTAATACCATCCACGTGGGGAATGGAAGTGTATAAATCTTTTACGTCCAGTGATGCTAATATGGCATCGGCTGGTACACTACCCAAGTCCCGTATTGTTCCCAAAAAGGCCCCAGTATCCAGTAGAAATGACCTAGTGGATTGGATATGGGGGGTCAAGATTTTTTCTAGAAAGATAGCTATTGGGGACAATATAGAGTTAGTGGCTGCCACTATCGGACGTCCAGGGGGATGCTCAAGGTTCTTGTGGATTTTAGGAAGTGTGTAGAACACTGGGGTCACCGGATGGTCATTGGTGAGATAGTTGCAAGTTTTGAGGTCTAGGACCCCTAGTGCCATGTATCGCTGTAGTATGCTTGAGATTCTGTTTCTAATGGCTTGAGTGGGATTAGAATCCAATCTCTGGTATATGGTGGTATTATCTAATTGTCTCCTGATTTCATTCAAGTAGTCACTCTTATCCATGATCACAATAGCACCCCCTTTGTCTGCGGGTTTAATTATTAAGCTGGAGTCAGACTGGAGTGATTGTAACGACTGCCGTTCACTTAACGTTAAATTAGGGGGATAGTAAAGGTGTCCCATTTCAACCTCCCCCCGGAGTGACTGAAAAGAGTTTTGAATGAATTGTATAAATGTCTCGAGGGCGTGGGAGCCCCGTGGGGGTCTGAATGGGCTTTTGGTGCGTAAACCCAAACTCTCCGCTGTTAGGAGTTGAGGCGCTACAGGGGCTCGTAAGGTGTTTACCATGTTGTTCTGTGGATCAGAGAAATACACTTTTAACCTCAAAGACCTGAAGAACCTTTGAAAGTCCATGTCCAAGTCAAAGGTCCGATAGCGATAAGTAGGACAGAAGGAAAGACCTTTTTGTAGAACGCTACAGTCCGATGCACCCAGGGTTCTGGAAGAAATGTTCACGATTAGAGACTCAGTACCTGAGATCGTGTGATCCATGTAAGGTCTGTGTCTCTGCCGAGATCTCTGGCTCCTCCGCGTCCTCTTTTTTTGCCTCGTTGGGTACGTGGACCTAAAAAACGGGATGTGCTGGGAATGGAGGAACTCCTGTCTTGCTCCGATCCCGAGGTGGAGTAGTCCGTGGAAGAGCGATGTCCAGTTCTTACGTTGGAGCGGGAGGAGGAGTAATTGTCCTGCCATCTGTACACCCTTTTCGCCTCGTAGTCCTCGGTATCCCGGGCGAATTTCAGTCGTTTCCTGTTCTCTATGTCTCTACGGTGTTGTTCAGTTTTCGTCTTGATTTCGGATTTTAGTTGCTTCAGCTCCTCTGGAGTGCCTGTGGATGAAAGCTGAATCTCAATAGCCTTGACCCGTTCAGAGCTGGCCTCAATCTCTTTTTGTAGGTGTTCTATGGTGAGAGTAATTAGGTCTAGGGAGCACTTATTAAGAATGTGTTCAAATTTAGTGCAATATTCTGGAGAGTCACGGAAGAGTGTAGGGCGTAGTGGAACCCTCAGGCCCCTCGGAATGCGTTGTACCCGCAGGTACTCGGACAATGTTGCACAGTGAAGTTCGATGTTTATATGGTGTCTTACTTCTCGTTCCAGATCCCGTCCTCTCGTCTCACGAGGTGCAGTTTTGAGAAAATCACACGGATAAACAGAGTGGGATAGGATACTAGTGGTCTCTTCTACATTGTAGGAGAAGGTGTTGGTGGACATGACCAAGTGTGCGTGCCAACACGTATGGGGATAATATAGTGAATCAAAAGACGTGGGCACAGCTACTAAGGTGCACGGGTAGGTTCCCAAGCCGTATATATAGATAAAAAGAACCCGGCACTCAACTTAAGTCAAATTGATGTTTTTTTATTTCGTAGTACGAAAAACGTTTCGGCCTGGTCTGGCCTTCGTCAGTTACTACAATGTTGTAAAGAAAATAGATAATAAGTACATCTGTGATTACATCTGTAAACACATCAGTGGATACATACAGTGTAAGATAAATAAATAAACGGAATAAAGAAAATGAACAGAACAAACAGAAGCAAACAAAAGTATATACAGTGTGTCAAAAGGTCCTGGTATGGCGATGTTAGGAACCAACAATATGAGGAGTACACTAGTGAATCCCAGCCCCCCTGGTGGTGAAAGGGTATGGAGAGTAAAGTGCCCCGTATCGTACCGTACTGAGAGGTGTCTGGGAGAATGTTGAGGGAATACTCCAAAAGGCGTGGTGAACTCCAAGGAGATCCCTAGGAAGGAGAAAAACCCCGTGGTAGGAGCTACTGTCGATCGGCTATAGTAAGACCGTACCGGAAATATGAGAGGCCCCAGTGAGTGCTAATACCTTGAAAAATGTAAGCCTCCGGTCAAAAGACGCGGCTGCAGATACTGCTGCAGGCTGTGGAGAAGGAAGGAGTGAAGTCAGGGTACATGTCCGATGGCGAAGTAGCCAAGTGGTGTGACATGCTGGGTGGCGACATAGCCCCTGAGGAGAGAATTACCTGAGGGAGAAGAGGGTCCGGACGCGGTGTCCACCGCTGTCAGAGGGGCTTGCCCGAGTGAGGAGACGCCAATGCGGCGTTCCTTATGTGCGCGCCAGTCCAACCGGAAGTGATGTACCGGAAGTGACCGCATGTTGTTACCCGCGATTGACAGGAGTGAGCCGGCCAATCGGGTGACTCCACAATAGGGAGGCGGGACATAACAAGGTGTGCACTGTGAAGTGTAACAGAGGAACAGCCTCAGATGGTACGGAATAGTGATAGCAGCGCTGAAAAGGTGGAGGTGGGGGTTATTCATATCATATCCGCTGTGACCCCGTGGATAGGCAGAAGAGTCCTATGTTCTTAAGGGCAGCTCATTTCACCACCCACGTTCCGGCAGATCGTTTCCTATTAAGAACTATTTCAATTGTGACTCGGCCTATGTAATTTACCTCATCAAGTGCCCATGCGGCATGCTTTATGTGGGAGAGACAACCCGGTCCATTCGGGAACGCATCTCAAAACATAAGTCCACGATCAGGTGTGGCAACACGCTCCTACCCATCCCACAACATTTTATATCGAAAGGCCACAACATTTCTCAACTTATGTTCCAGGTAATCGAGCAGGTCCCAGCGCCCAGACGAGGGGGTGACAGATTAGCCTCCCTAAAACGTAGGGAGGCGTTCTGGATCCACACCCTCGATACCCTGCATCCTAAAGGTCTTAATAGGGACTATGACCTTGTCTCTTTTACTTAATTTGCATAGGGATGTCTCAATATTAGGGACTCTAACATTTTGATACTCACAGTTGTCAATTATGTGCATTGTGACTTGGTTGTTATTGCATACTTATCATATTAATCACATACTTTTCCTGTTTTTTATTATATGCATATCTCTAACATATTTATCTATCTTCCTAGAGCCGCCTATATTGAGCCACCAGGACTCTTCTGCCTATCCACAGGGTCACAGCGGATATGATATGAATAACCCCCACCTCCACCTTTTCAGCGCTGCTATCACTATTCCGTACCATCTGAGGCTGTTCCTCTGTTACACTTCACAGTGCACACCTTGTTATGTCCCGCCTCCCTATTGTGGAGTCACCCGATTGGCCGGCTCACTCCTGTCAATCGCGGGTAATAACATGCGGTCACTTCCGGTACATCACTTCCGGTTGGACCGGCGCGCACATAAGGAACGCCGCATTGGCGTCTCCTCACTCGGGCAAGCCCCTCTGACAGCGGTGGACACCGCGTCCGGACCCTCTTCTCCCTCAGGTAATTCTCTCCTCAGGGGCTATGTCGCCACCCAGCATGTCACACCACTTGGCTACTTCGCCATCGGACATGTACCCTGACTTCACTCCTTCCTTCTCCACAGCCTGCAGCAGTATCTGCAGCCGCGTCTTTTGACCGGAGGCTTACATTTTTCAAGGTATTAGCACTCACTGGGGCCTCTCATATTTCCGGTACGGTCTTACTATAGCCGATCGACAGTAGCTCCTACCACGGGGTTTTTCTCCTTCCTAGGGATCTCCTTGGAGTTCACCACGCCTTTTGGAGTATTCCCTCAACATTCTCCCAGACACCTCTCAGTACGGTACGATACGGGGCACTTTACTCTCCATACCCTTTCACCACCAGGGGGGCTGGGATTCACTAGTGTACTCCTCATATTGTTGGTTCCTAACATCGCCATACCAGGACCTTTTGACACACTGTATATACTTTTGTTTGCTTCTGTTTGTTCTGTTCATTTTCTTTATTCCGTTTATTTATTTATCTTACACTGTATGTATCCACTGATGTGTTTACAGATGTAATCACAGATGTACTTATTATCTATTTTCTTTACAACATTGTAGTAACTGACGAAGGCCAGACCAGGCCGAAACGTTTTTCGTACTACGAAATAAAAAACCATCAATTTGACTTAAGTTGAGTGCCGGGTTCTTTTTATCTAGGAGGTGTATGGAGCACAGCCGCGTGTGTTACGAGGTGTACGGAGCACAGCCGCGTGTGTACGAGGTGTGCGGTGCGGAGCAGCGTGTGAAAGGTGTACGGAGCGGAGTCGTGTGTACGAGGTGTACGGAGCACAGCCGCGTGTGTACGAGGTGTACGGAGCGGAGTCGTGTGTAAGAGGTGTTCGGATGAGAGCAGAGTGTGAAAGGTGTATGGAGTGGAGCCACGTGTGTACGAGGTGTACAGAGCAGAGTCACATGTGTACGAGGTGTGCGGAGCAGAGCCATGTGTGTGCAAGGTATACGGAGCGGAGCAGTGTGTGCAATGTGTATAGAGCGGAGCCATGTGTGTATGAGGTGTACGGAGTAGTGCCGTGTGTGTACGAGATGTATGGAGAGGAGCCGTATGTGTATGAGGTGTACGCAGCGGAGCCGTGTGTGTGCAAGGTATACGGAGCGGAGCAGCTTCTGCAATGTGTATGGAGCGGAGCGGTGTGTGTATGAGGTGTACGTAGTGCCGTGTGTACGAGATGTATGGAGCGGAGCCGTGTGTGTATGAGGTGTATGGAGCGGAGCTGAATGTGTACGAGGTGAACGGAACGGAGCCGTGTGTGTTTGAGATGTATGGAGTGGAGCCGTGTGTATGGAGCAGAGCCGTGTATGCAAAGTGTACGGAGCGCAGCCGCGTGTGTAGGAGTAGCTATGTGTGGCCATTATACGGTACGAAGTATCATGTGCGGCCAATATACAGTATGGAGCATCATGTGTGGCCATTATACAGTATGGAGCATCATGTGTGGCTGTTATACAGTATGGAGCATCATGTGTGGCCGTTATACAGTATTGAGCATCATGTGGGGTCGTTATACAGTATTGAGCATCATGTGCGGCCATTATACAGTATGGAGCATCATGTGCGGCCATTATACAGTATGGAGCATCATGTGCGGCCATTATACAGTATGGAGCACTGTGGCCATATTTTTTTGTTTATAATTATTCTTTATGAACAGTGTGATCAGCAGTGCTAAATGGGTGTGGTTGAGACGTGGATATGGGTGTGACTAGTGAATGGGTGTGGTCAGAGGCGTGGCCTAAAATTTGCAGCGGCGCGCGTTGCGCGCCGCTAACTTTGTCCCTCTTTCCCAGCTTCAAAAGTTGGGAGGTATGATGATGTATTCAAGGGGGAGCAGGGCAATATATCATCTTCTTACAACAGTAAAAGCTAGTTGAAAGAAAAATATAGAAAAAAAGGATGCTTCTTTTTTTATTTAAAGCCCCACATAAGGACACTGCCACCCCATGTTTGACTGTAGGCACCATGCATTTTTCTTTGCATTTACCATACAGTTTTGTACCACACAGTATCATACAGTTTTCAAGCCATCTGCAATAGAGATGAGCGAACCCGAACGGTAAAGTTCCGGGTCCGTACCAGACACTTAGTGTCCGTGAACGGACCCCGAACAAGGACTTCTCCTGGAAGTCTGTGTTACTGTTTGGGTTTGGCAGCTCGAACAAAGCTTGTTGAAAAGCTTCAGCGCAGCCAATCTGATAGATATCACTCTATTGCTAACCCCTGGGCTTGATGTCAGCTGACAATACAAAGCTGACATCAACCCCAAAATTATTACCCCACTTGCCAACGCACCAGGGCAAGCAGGAAGAGCCAAGGCTAACCGCTAGTCACAGCTGCTGCCTCACACGCTGTCCTCTGTGTGACAGTGTGGGAACCGCACTGCTGTGACCGGCAGTATCATCAGTAATGTTACCGCCAATCAAAGCCAGTGTTTCCTGTGCTGCCACACAAATTACAGCATGGGAACCGCCGGATGTTCAGGTTCCCATTCACTTAAATGGGGTCTAGGTTTAGGATCAATTTCGGCTATCGTTCTCGTACCTGAAATGAACTTTTGTACAAAGTTTGGCCGAACCCGACGGACCTGAACATCCACTGATTCGCCCATCCCTTATCAGCAACAAAACATTTATCTTGGTCTCATCATTCCAGAGTATAGAGTCCCAGTAATCTTCATATTTTTCAACATGGGCCCTGACTTTCTTTGAAGACGACACCCATGCATGCCATTCCTCTGCTGTGTATGCTGTACTATGTCACTGGAAACACAATGGTTTGGCTTTCTATTTCTTTATCTAGCAGCATTAAACTTGCATGTTGATGTTTCTTCAACCCTTTTCATGATATGTTGTGAATTTGTTAGGAAAATTTCCTTTTCTGGGTATATATATGTTGTATGTTGTACAACTGTTGTTACTGTTCAGGTTCACCAGCCTGAACAATGCCTGTTAAAACGCTGCAGCGCAGGCAATCAGCAAACTTTTCCTGTGTGGGCACTTCCTTCCCCATCACAGCCATGTTGAGTATTAGCATGACTGTGATTGGATGGCAAAACAAAAAAATAAATAAAAAAATGTGGGGTGGGTCCCCTCTATTTTTGATAACAACAGAGAGCTGCAGGCTGCAGCCCTCTGCTGTCTGGTTTATCTTGGCTGATTATGAAAAATAGAGGTGCCTCATGCTGTTTTTTTTTAATTATTTAAATAAGTAATTTAAAAATTGGGGTGGGGTCCCCACATTTTCCCAACCAGCCAAATTAAAACAGACAGCTGGTAGCTGGTATTCTCAGACTGGGAAGGCCCATGGATATTTGGCACCCCCAGCCTAAAAACAGCAGCCCACAGCCATCCACAAAATGGCGCATCCATTTGATGCACCAATTCTAGCGCTTTGCCCAGCTCTTCCCGCATGCCCTGGTGCATTGGTCTTTTACCAATTTATTAAAATAAAATACAAAATGAAAGTTATCCTCACCTGTCCACTGTAAATCCTTAATAAGTAGGTCCCACAACGATCCCTGACTCTGCTACATTCAGTGTATGGAGCTCCATTCAAAGAACGCAGCTCCATACACTGGAGCAGCAACAACTGCCAGGTGTTGTTTTGCACTCCGCAAGTTCCGGCTGCTGTGAATTGAGGTGACGTCAGTAAGGTTATCTTAGTTCACAGCATGCGATTCTCATGAGGGCGGCACCACTGTGAACTGAGATAACCTTACTGAGGTCGATGGCATTGTGAGAAATTTCTGACTCTGCGAGCCCTGTCAACAGTATGGTTACAGCAGTTCGTTGGCTATGATCTACAATAACCTTAGTGACATTAGCGATTGTTGCAGCAGTAAGATTCACACGCTACGGCCAGTGTGTTCCGGATGTCGTGCTGAGCGGTCGCATTATTGATGTCACAGTTCAGCACTACATTTTAATGTAGCAGAATCACGGATCGTCACGGGACCTTATCATTATGGATTAATGACCAATTACTTTGATTTTTTATTTTATCTTAATAAATGGGTAAAAGAGGGAATTTTTGGGTAGTGTTTTGTTCAATTAAAGGACTTTTCTGCGTGTGTCTTTCTTTTTGTTTGACTACAAAGTTAGTAATGGGGGTGTCTAATAGACATATCTCCATTACTAACCGCTGGGCTTGATGTCAGCTGACATTACAAAGCTGACATCAATCCCAAATCTATTACCGTTCTTGCTAACGCACCAGGGCAAGCGGGAAGAGCCAAGGCTAACTGCCTATCACAGCTGCTGCCTCACACACTGTCCTCTGTGTGTCAGTGTGGGAATCGCAGCGCTATGACCGGCGGTATCATCAGTAAGTTTATCGCCAATCAGATGCAATGTTTCCCGTACTGCCACACAAATGATAGCATGGGAACTGCCGGATGTTGAGGCCCCCATTCACTTGAATGGGGTCCAGGTTTGGGATTAAGTTCGAGTACTGTTCTGGCACTTAAACCAAACTTTTGTACAAAGTTTGGCCGAACCTGACGGACTCAAACAGCTACGGGTCCGCCCATCACTAATCAGCAACAAAACCATTTATCTTGGTCTAATCAGTCCAGAGTATTGAGTCCCAGTAGTCTTCCGATTTTTCAACATGGGCTGTGACTTTCTTCGTAGACGACACCCATGCAATACCAATCCTCTGCAGTGTATACTGTATTATGTCACCTGAAACACCATGATTTGGCTTTCTACTTCTTTAGCTCACTGCAGTAAACTTGCAAGATGATTTTCTTCAATCCTTTTCATGGTTGAATGGTGGAATTTGGTAGGAAAATTACTTTTTTGGGTATATATACGTTGTATGTTGTACAATCAAGGCAAATATCTATACTATCTACGCAGTTTTAGCTTTTATAGATAGTACATTTTTTTGTTAACGGAATCAGAGGAACAGAAGTAAAAATCATCAGCATTATTGTTTTTAGCATAAGATCTGCACAGCTCAAGACAGAGTAAAAATTTCCTCTGCAATGAAACTGGATCCAGTCACTGAGCTGATGTCTGTACAAGGAAATCACTGCAGTGATTATAATCTCCACCTTCTGAACTGAACATTTTTTCCACTGACATTGTGCTGGTATTTGACCGCTATTTCTTCAATAAATTTGGCATCTTGATGGAAAATACCTTCCAGGTGTAGATTAAAACTGATTATTGAGCCAAAGTCACTAGACGTCCGGCAGATCAGACACGGGGACTGGCACCATAGCGGAATGCTAGCTTTTAAATAGACTCCTCTACAGTAAAATTGGCTCTGTAACACTAGCACCTCTCAGTTATCTGTTTCCTTACGCTTATTTACTAACCTTGAGTGTGTTTTTGATTTTACTTGCTTTGGCTGAAATGACATAGGCATGTTTTTGTGATTTTTTTTTTAACACAGGAATGAATACAAAAGAGATGATAACTATGAGGGGTTGAACTTCATAGTAGAAGATATCTTAATTTTCTACCAAGTACTGCAGTACTGAAGGATATTCAATGTAACCACATCAGCCTTATCATATCTGAGAGATCTATTTAGTAATGTATGTAAGCTTTCATGGATTCATGTTGTCCAAACAATGGTCAGCATGAAGTAGAGCCTAGACAGATTGCAGACAGATATGTCTTTCTCTGAAACGATACAGCCTTACAGAAAAAATGTAGTTGGAAAAGCCAGTCAACAACTCAAAGGAGAGACCTGACCAGGTCGGCTGGCTTCTTAGCACCTCGCTCCAGTTGTATGACAGGTCTAGCCCTATGTACACACATGGGAGAAACCTGTCAATTAACTGGAATGAGGAGAGAGGAGACGCCATCTGGTGGTTGCGCCAGTCTAGCCAGGGTTCTCCCTTTAGTCCTTGGCTAGCCTTTCAAGCCATGATTTCTTGGAAATGCGGTGGCATTTATGAGAATGACATACCGGGCTGCATTCCCTGTCAGGCTCTGATTCATGCTGCCTGTGGACAAAGCGTCACTAGACACTCATAAATCTCTTGGGCATGGTGAGGCCTCATGAGTAGGTTGCAATTGCACATCGACTTCTTATTTCATTCTTCTGAACACACTGGCTTCTTTTTCAGCCTGAACTATTAGATTAGACTAGAGTGTCTCATACTTTTTATACTTGATCACTAAACAAACCAAGGTGATGCCTGGACTTCACCAAATAGACAATGCAGATACCGGGGCCTCAACCTCTGTTGTGGATGTCCATGTTGAAATTAAAACTTTTGTTCAATTTACTTTTGATTAGTGTTCTAAGCTCAGCATGGTTAAAATGAGTAGAAAAGATAGTTATGTTACTAAATCAAAGTTTGATGCTGACAGAGAAAGAACGGTGTAGCTTATCCCCACCACCTCTTACAAACTACCTTACCAGCTGCACCTCACCTAGAAGGTATTTCCTGGTGAGAGGCCCACCTCACAGTTTGAGAAGCACTGGGTTATGTTCGACCGACTGAACATGTTAACTTTCTTTTAAAGTTTTCATAGTGTCGGTTTGTGTGTTGATCACAGGGGTGTCTCCCTTCTTGGAGACTATGGGATGGTATGGTTCCTCACCTCTCTGAAACCCATGTCCCCATACTGAAGTGTTAAAGAAGCACTCCTATAAAAAAATGTTATCCTCTTAATATATTGCAACAATCATATTATATAACACAGTGTACTTACTTTGCTCATTTAGCCTTTCTACCCAGTTAATTCTTCTCTTTTCCGTTAGGTCTATGACATCACGTGATCAAAAACTGACCAGATGAATCCTTCTAAGCTCTATCTAGAAACAGGAGGAGCTGGGTCAGGAGGTGAAGAGGGGAACAGTAAATGCAGTGACAAGAGACTTCCTGAATCTATATACAGCAGAGAAAAGAGAAGAATTATCTGAATAGAAAGTCAAAATGAGCAATTGTAAGCAAACAGTGCTATATAATATGACGACTGCTATATAAGACTCCATAATAACAGGGTCTGTACCACAAGACTGGCGTATAGCAAATATGGTGCCAATATTCAAAAGGGGACAAAAACTGAACTCGGTAATTATATAGTAAGCTTAACCTCTACTGTGGGTAAAATCCTGGAGGGCATTCTAAGGGACGCTATACTGGAGTATCTGAAGAGGAATAACCTCATGACCCAGTATCCGCACGGGTTTACTAGGGACCTGTCATGTCAGACTAATCTGATCAGCTTCTATGAAGAGGTAAGTTCCGGACTGGACCAAGGGAACCCAGTGGACATAGTGTATATGGACTTTTCAAAAGCTTTTGATACGGTGCCACACAAAAGGTTGATACATAAAATGAGAATAATGGGGATAGGGGAAATATGTGTAAGTGGGTTAAGAGCTGGCTCAGGGATAGGAAACAAAGGGTGGTTATTAAAGGAGCACACTCGGACTGGGTCGCGGTTAGCAGTGGGGTACCACAGGGGTCAGTATTGGGCCCTCTTCTTTTTAACATATTTATTAATGACCTTGTAGGGGCCGGGGGCATTCAGAGCAGAATTTCAATATTTGCAGATGACACTAAACTCTGCAGGGTAATCAATACACAGTAGGACAATTTTATATTACAGGATGATTTATATAAACTAGAAGCTTGGGCTGATAAATGGCAAATGAGCTTTAGTGGGGATAAATGTAAGGTCATGCACTTGGGTAGAAGTAATAAGATGTATAACTATGTGCTTAATTCTAAAACTCTGGGCAAAACCGTCAATGAAAAAGACCTGGGTGTATGGGTGGATGACAAACTCATGTTCAGTGGCCAGTGTCAGGCAGCTGCTACAAAGGCAAATAAAATAATGGGATGCATTAAAAGAGGCATAGATGCACATGAGGAGAACATAATTTTACCTCTATACAAGTCACTAGTTCGACCACACTTAGAATACTGTGCACAGTTCTGGTCTCCGGTGTATAAGAAAGACATAGCTGAACTAGAGCGGGTGCAGAGAAGAGCGACCAAGGTCATTAGAGGACTGGGGGGTCTGCAATACCAAGATAGGTTATTACACTTGGGGCTATTTAGTTTTGAAAAATGAAGACTAAGGGGTGATCTTATTTTAATGTATAAATATATGAGGGGACAGTACAAAGACCTTTCTGATGATCTTTTTAATCATAGACCTGAGACAGGGACAAGGGGGCATCCTCTATGTCTGGAGGAAAGAAGGTTTAGGCATAATAACAGACGCGGGTTCTTTACTGTAAGAGCAGTTAGACTATGGAACTCTCTGCCGTATGTGTTGTGAATTCTGTTGTCGGGCTCCCTCCTGTGGTCATGAATGGTACTTCGGCTGGTTCTGTCCATGGACTCCCTCTGGTGGGTGTTTCTGAGTTTCCTTTCACAGGTGACGAGGTTAATTCGTTAGCTGCTGCTCTATTTAACTCCACTTAGATCTTTGCTCCACGCCACCTGTCAATGTTTCAGTATTGGTCTAGTTCACTCCTGGATCGTTCTTGTGACCTGTCTTCCCATCAGAAGCTAAGTTCCAGCTTGTATTTCTTTGGTTTGCTATTTTTCTGTCCAGCTTGCTATTTAATTTGTTGTCTTGCTTGCTGGAAGCTCTGGGACGCAGAGGGAGCGCCTCCGCACCGTGAGTCGGTGCGGAGGGTCTTTTTGCGCACTCTGCGTGGTCTTTTTGTAGGTTTTTGTGCTGACCGCAAAGTAACCTTTCCTATCCTCGGTCTGTTCAGTAAGTCGGGCCTCACTTTGCTTAATCTATTTCATCTCTGTGTTTGTATTTTCATCTTTACTCACAGTCATTATATGTGGGGGGCTGCCTTTTCCTTTGGGGAATTTCTCTGAGGCAAGGTAGGCTTTATTTTCCTATCTTCAGGGCTAGCTAGTTTCTTAGGCTGTGCCGAGTTGCATAGGGAGCATTAGGCGCAATCCACGGCTATTTCTAGTGTGGTTGATAGGTTTAGGGATTGCGGTCAGCAGAGTTCCCACGTCCCACAGCTCGTCCTTAATTATCAGTAACTATCAGATCATTCCGTGTGCTCTTAACCACCAGGTCCATTATTGTCTTGACCACCAGGTCATAACAGTACAGGTGGCCCAAAGTACTAATGCATCTCAATAGAGGGATAAGAGAAGTTCTGAGACCATTTTTTTTTCTTTGCAGTGTGTTTTGTCTCAATTTTCCCCTTTACCTCTGGGTGGTTCAGGACACTGGTGTAAACATGGACATTCAAGGTCTGTCCTCTTGGATGGATAATCTCACTACAAGGATACAAAACATTCAAGATTTTGTGGTTCAGAATCCGATGTCAGAGCCTAAGATTCCTATTCCTGATTTGTTTTTTGGTGATAGATCTAAGTTCTTGAATTTCAAAAATAATTGTAAATTGTTTCTTGCCTTGAAACCTCGCTCCTCAGGTGACCCTGTTCAACAAGTAAAGATCATTATTTCTTTGTTACGTGGGGACCCTCAAGACTGGGCATTTTCCCTTGCGCCAGGAGATCCGGCATTGCGTGATGTTGATGCGTTTTTCCTGGCGCTTGGATTGCTTTATGACGAACCTAATTCAGTGGATCAGGCAGAGAAAATCTTGCTGGCTCTGTGTCAGGGTCAGGATGAAGCGGAGATATATTGTCAGAAGTTTAGAAAGTGGTCTGTGCTCACTCAGTGGAATGAATGTGCCCTGGCAGCAATCTTCAGAAAGGGTCTCTCTGAAGCACTTAAGGATGTCATGGTGGGGTTTCCCATGCCTGCTGGTCTGAATGAGTCTATGTCCATGGCCATTCAGATCGATCGACGCTTGCGTGAGCGTAAAGCTGTGCACCATTTGGCGGTACTATCTGAGCATGGGCCTGAGCCTATGCAATGTGATAGGACTTTGACCAGAGCTGAACGGCAAGAACACAGACGTCGGAATGGGCTGTGTTTTTACTGTGGTGAATCCACTCATGCTATCTCCGATTGTCATAAGCGCACTAAGCGGTTCACTAGGTCTGCCACCATTGGTACGGTACAGTCTAAATTTCTATTGTCTGTTACTCTGATTTGCTCTTTGTCATCCTATTCTGTTATGGCATTTGTGGATTCAGGCGCTGCCCTAAATTTGATGGACTTGGAGTATGCTAGGCGCTGTGGTTTTTTCTTGGAGCCCTTGCAGTATCCTATTCCATTGAGAGGAATTGATGCTACGCCTTTGGCCAAGAATAAGCCTCAGTATTGGACCCAATTGACCATGTGCATGGCTCCTGCACATCAGGAGGATATCCGCTTTCTGGTGTTGCATAATCTGCATGATGTGGTCGTTTTGGGGTTGCCATGGCTACAGGTTCATAATCCAGTATTGGACTGGAAATCTATGTCTGTGTCCAGCTGGGGTTGCCAGGGGGTACATGGTGATGTTCCATTTTTGTCTATTTCGTCTTCCACTCCTTCTGAAGTTCCAGGGTTTTTGTCGGATTATCGGGATGTATTTGATGAGCCCAAAGCCAGTGCCCTACCTCCTCATAGGGATTGCGATTGTGCAATTAATTTGATTCCTGGTAGTAAGTTTCCTAAGGGCCGATTGTTCAATTTATCTGTGCCAGAACACGCCGCTTTGCGGAGTTATATAAAGGAATCCTTGGAGAAAGGCCATATTCGCCCGTCGTCATCACCGTTAGGAGCAGGGTTCTTTTTTGTGGCCAAGAAGGATGGTTCTTTGAGACCTTGCATTGATTACCGCCTTCTTAATAAAATTACAGTCAAATTTCAGTATCCTTTGCCGTTGCTGTCTGATTTGTTTGCTCGTATTAAAGGGGCTAGTTGGTTCACCAAGATAGATCTTCGAGGGGCGTATAATCTTGTGCGTATTAAACAAGGCGATGAATGGAAAACAGCATTTAATACGCCCGAGGGCCATTTTGAGTACCTGGTTATGCCATTCGGGCTTTCCAATGCTCAGAGGCGTAGCTAGAGCTTTTGCCGCCCGGGGCTGTTCCCGAGCTTGGCGCCCCCGCCCCCCCCCCCCCCCCCCTCCCCAGCAGGAATAAGACCTCAGATGGAGAAGTTAAATTGTTTCGCCGGTGAATGTTACCATCACATGATCGGGACTGCAAAAAAAAAAAACAAGTTCTGCTTACCTGACCGCGCTCCTGCTCTTTCCACGCAGCTGAAACGTGCACTCGCCGGCGACTGACAATGATGTCAGACGCCGGCGACATGCACACTGGGACTGACGTCAGCTGCCAGCCTCAGATTGGCTGGCGGCTGTTAACTATTGACGTGCGGGCGCGGGCCCGCACGTCAATAGCGTTAAACAGCTGCAGCGCCGGCCCAGTGACCCACCCCCAGGGCTGGCTCCAGGTTTTTGAGGGCCCCGGGCAAAAGAGTCTCAGTGGGTCTCCCCTTTAACACATACCACGATTCATGATGCCCAGATACGGCAGAGAAATCTAGGTATAGTACAATGCCAGATTTCACTTCTAACATGAGTGACAGCTATTGTAAATTCTACAGTGTATATATACAGGACAGGAGGAGTGGTACTGTGCAGTGTATATATACAGGACAGGAGGAGTGGTACTGTGCAGTGTATATATACAGGGCAGAGGAGTAGTACTGTGCAGTGTATATATACAGGGGAGTGATGGTACTGTGCAGTGTATATATTTCAGCAGCCGCCCAGGCCCCCAGCACCTGTCCTGTATATATATTATATATATACTGTCATGCAGGCTGTACAGATACAGTATATACATATACAGGACAGGTGCTGGGGGCCTGGGCGGCTGCTGAAGTATATATATATCAGCTGTGGCCGCCCCAGGTCACCCAGACTGTCAGAATACAAAGATACATCGCACTCACTCAGGGCGGCAAGGAAGGAGCTCCTCCAGGATCTGCATCTGTCCTAATAAGTGTTCACTTCACAGCAGCCAGCGAGGGGCGGGCGGAGGAGCAGAGCAGGAGAAGTGCTCTCTCCGCCCACAAACAAAGTCACGCTGCGTTCTTAACCCCGATGTGCCTGCACTGCCTGGCCCTGCACTGAATGAAAAGATGCTTGTGCCAGCAGGGCTAGATGCCCGCCCCCCGCATTGTGCTGCCCGGGGCGGCCCGACCCCCCCGCACCCCCCTTCCTACGCCACTGCCAATGCTCCATCAGTATTTCAGTCCTTTATGCATGACATCTTCCGAGAGTACCTGGATAAATTCCTGATTGTGTATTTGGATGATATTTTGGTCTTTTCGGACGATTGGGAGTCTCATGTGAAGCAGGTCAGAATGGTGTTCCAGGTCCTTCGTGCGAATTCCTTGTTTGTGAAGGGGTCAAAGTGTCTCTTTGGAGTTCAGAAGGTTTCATTTTTGGGGTTCATTTTTTCCCCTTCTACTATCGAGATGGACCCTGTTAAAGTCCAGGCCATTTACGATTGGACTCAGCCGACATCTGTGAAGAGCCTGCAAAAGTTCCTGGGCTTTGCTAATTTTTATCGGCGCTTCATCGCTAATTTTTCTACTGTTGCTAAACCGTTGACTGATTTGTCCAAGAAGGGTGCTGATGTGGTCAATTGGTCTTCTGCGGCTGTAGAGGCTTTTCAGGAGTTGAAGCGTCCTTTTTCTTCTGCCCCTGTGTTGTGCCAGCCAGATGTTTCACTTCCGTTTCAGGTTGAGGTTGATGCTTCTGAGATTGGAGCAGGGGCTGTTTTGTCGCAAAGAAGTTCTGATGGCTCGGTGATGAAGCCATGTGCCTTCTTTTCTAGAAAGTTTTCGCCTGCTGTTGTTGGTAATCATGAATTGTTGGCCATGAAGTGGGCATTCGAGGAGTGGCGTCATTGGCTGGAAGGAGCCAAGCATCGCGTGGTGGTCTTGACAGATCACAAGAATTTGACTTATCTTGAGTCTGCCAAACGGTTGAATCCGAGACAGGCTCGATGGTCATTATTTTTCTTCCGTTTTGATTTTGTGGTTTCGTACCTTCCGGGCTCTAAGAATGTGAAGGCTGATGCCCTGCCAAGGAGTTTTGTGCCTGACTCTCCGGGTGTTCCTGAGCCGGCGGGTATTCTCAAAGAGGGGGTAATTTTGTCTGCCATCTCCCCTGATTTGCGGCGGGTGCTGCAAAAATTTCAGGCTGATAGACCTGACCGTTGCCCAGCGGAGAAACTGTTTGTCCCTGATAGATGGACTAGTAGAGTTATCTCTGAGATTCATTGTTCTGTGTTGGCTGGGCATCCTGGAATCTTTGGTACCAGAGATTTGGTGGCTAGATCCTTCTGGTGGCCGTCTTTGTCACGGGATGTGCGTTCTTTTGTGCAGTCCTGTGGGACTTGTGCTCGGGCTAAGCCCTGCTGTTCTCGTGCCAGTGGGTTGCTTTTGCCCTTGCCAGTCCCGAAGAGGCCCTGGACGCATATTTCTATGGATTTTATTTCGGATCTCCCCGTCTCTCAAAAGATGTCGGTCATTTGGGTGGTTTGTGATCGCTTTTATAAGATGGTCCATTTGGTACCTTTGTCTAAATTGCCTTCCTCCTCTGATTTGGTGCCATTATTTTTCCAGCATGTGGTTCGTTTACATGGTATCCCGGAGAACATCGTTTCTGACAGAGGTTCCCAGTTTGTTTCAAGGTTTTGGCGATCCTTTTGTGCTAGGATGGGCATTGATTTGTCTTTTTCCTCGGCTTTCCATCCTCAGACAAATGGCCAAACCGAACGAACTAATCAAACTTTGGAAACATATCTGAGATGCTTTGTTTCTGCTGATCAGGATCATTGGGTGTCCTTTTTGCCATTGGCTAAGTTCGCCCTTAATAATCGGGCCAGCTCGGCTACTTTGGTTTCGCTGTTTTTCTGCAATTCTGGTTTCCATCCTCGTTTCTCTTCAGGGCAGGTTGAGTCTTCTGACTGTCCTGGTGTAGATACTGTGGTGGATAGGTTGCAGCAGATTTGGACTCATGTGGTGGACAATTTGACATTGTCCCAGGAGAAGGCTCAACGTTTTGCTAACCGCCGGCGCTGTGTGGGTCCCCGACTTCGTGTTGGGGATTTGGTTTGGTTGTCGTCTCGTTATGTTCCTATGAAGGTTTCCTCTCCTAAGTTTAAGCCTCGTTTCATTCGTCCGTATAAGATTTCTGAGGTTATCAATCCTGTGTCATTTCGTTTGGCCCTTCCTGCTCCTTTTGCCATCCATAATGTGTTCCATAGGTCGTTATTGCGGAGATACGTGGCGCCTGTGGTTCCATCCGTTGATCCTCCTGCCCCGGTGTTAGTTGAGGGGGAGTTGGAGTATGTGGTGGAGAAGATTTTGGATTCTCGTGTTTCGAGACGGAAACTCCAGTACCTGGTCAAGTGGAAGGGTTATGGTCAGGAAGATAATTCCTGGGTTTTTGCCTCTGATGTTCATGCTGCTGATCTGGTTCGTGCCTTTCATTTGGCTCATCCTGGACGGCCTGGGGGCTCTGGTGAGGGTTCGGTGACCCCTCCTCAAGGGGGGGGTACTGTTGTGAATTCTGTTGTCGGGCTCCCTCCTGTGGTCATGAATGGTACTTCGGCTGGTTCTGTCCATGGACTCCCTCTGGTGGGTGTTTCTGAGTTTCCTTTCACAGGTGACGAGGTTAATTCGTTAGCTGCTGCTCTATTTAACTCCACTTAGATCTTTGCTCCACGCCACCTGTCAATGTTTCAGTATTGGTCTAGTTCACTCCTGGATCGTTCTTGTGACCTGTCTTCCCATCAGAAGCTAAGTTCTAGCTTGTATTTCTTTGGTTTGCTATTTTTCTGTCCAGCTTGCTATTTAATTTGTTGTCTTGCTTGCTGGAAGCTCTGGGACACAGAGGGAGCGCCTCCGCACCGTGAGTCGGTGCGGAGGGTCTTTTTGCGCCCTCTGCGTGGTCTTTTTGTAGGTTTTTGTGCTGACCGCAAAGTAACCTTTCCTATCCTCGGTCTGTTCAGTAAGTCGGGCCTCACTTTGCTTAATCTATTTCATCTCTGTGTTTGTATTTTCATCTTTACTCACAGTCATTATATGTGGGGGGCTGCCTTTTCCTTTGGGGAATTTCTCTGAGGCAAGGTAGGCTTTATTTTCCTATCTTCAGGGCTAGCTAGTTTCTTAGGCTGTGCCGAGTTGCATAGGGAGCGTTAGGCGCAATCCACGGCTATTTCTAATGTGGTTGATAGGTTTAGGGATTGCGGTCAGCAGAGTTCCCACGTCCCACAGCTCGTCCTTTATTATCAGTAACTATCAGATCATTCCGTGTGCTCTTAACCACCAGGTCCATTATTGTCTTGACCACCAGGTCATAACACGTATGATGTTGTAATGAGTGACTCATTACTTAAATTTAAGAGGGGATTGGATACCTTTCTTGAAAAGTATAATGTTACAGGGTATTTATACTAGATTCCTTGATAGGGCGTTGATCCAGGGAACTAGTCTGATTGCCGTATGTGGAGTCGGGAAGGAATTTTTTTCCCCAAAGTGGAGCTTACTATTTGCCACATGTTTTTTTTTTGCCTTCCTCTGAATCAACATGTTAGGGCATGTTAGGTTAGGCTATGGGTTGAACTAGATGGACTTAAAGTCTTCCTTCAACCTTAATAACTATGTTACTATATTAGGAGGATAAAAACTTTGATTGTAAGCTTGCGAGCAGGGCCCTCATTCCTCTTGGTATCTATTTTCATTTGACTGTGATTTCTGTTATGCTGTAATGTCTATTGTCTGTACAAGTCCCCTCTATAATTTGTAAAGCGCTGCGGAATATGTTGGTGCTATATAAATAAAATTATTATTATTGAAGTGCTTCTTTAAAGGGAACCTGTCAGCAGATTTTAAGATACGGCCACCGCCTTTCAGGGCTTATCTATTCTTATTCTATTTTATCTTATTCTATATTGCTGTAGATAATCCCCAGTCCGACATGCAAGTGAAGAAAAATAAATTACATTATATTGACTTGGGGGATGTGGGGCGATCCTGTGCGGTCCGGTCCGATGGGTGTCGCAAGCCCGGGTCCGGCACCTCCCATCTTCTTGCGACGCCACCCTCCTGCTTCTTCCTCACTCCCAGGCATCGGCGCTCCCACACAGGCGTACTTCTCTGCCCTGTTATGAGCAGAGTGAAGTACTGCAGTGCGCAGGCACTCGGAAAGGTCAGAGAGGCTCGGCGCCTGCGCACTGCAGTACTTTACTCTGCCCTCAACAGGGCAGAGAAGTACGCCTGCACATGAGCTCCGATGCCGGGGAGTGAGGAAGAAGCAGGAAGGCGTCGTCGCAAGAAGATGGGGGTCGCCGGACCCGGACCTGCGACACCGATCGGACCGGACCGCCCCCCCCCCGGGGGGAGTATAATATGACTTATTTTTCTTCACTTGCAGGTCGGACCAGGGGCTTATCTACAGCATTATAGAGTGCTGTAGATAAGCCCTGAAAGGTAGTGGCCGTATCTTATAGTGGCAAAATCTGCTGACAGGTTCCCTTTAAACCTAGATATAGAAGGTAGGAGATGATTTGGCATCAGGGATTACAGGCTCAATCTTGTTCTTGACCTTATGTTATACCAGTCCGCTCAAATGGCTGGGTAATGAGTTTTCATTCTTGTATTTTTTCGTGGCACTTAGGTGACAGATAGCAAAGCTCAGGCTTTCAACAAATAAAATCTTTACCTGAGATGTATCAATTCAAGCACTAAGGCCCATTTCAATGGTCAGATTTCACCCCAGAAACTTGCACCAATTGACATTGATTGGTTCTCTTTAATGGCCATTCTTACGCGGCTGATATAGAGCATTTAGTTACAAACTGGCCATTCTGTCACCGTACAAAATGTATAATGACAGCAGTTGAACCCGTGTACACTGGACATTGTGGGTCGTCAATGTTGATTTAATGACCTACATGATTGATTCAATAAGGCAATGAACAAGCAATTGCGGGAGGTCCAACCACTGGACCTGTGAAAATGGAGAGGTGGTCAACCATACGCAGTGTCACTCAATTCATTCTTAATATGACTGCCAGAGATACTCAAGGGCTGCGCTCGACTGGTCTTCGGCACTCCCATAAGTATGAATGAAGTCGCATTGCACATTATTAACCACATAATTAATTCACACATTCTTTCACTATAGTCGTAGCAAGTTTTGTAATTTTTGCAAAACGTCTGTAAACTATATTGGTCTTTACTGTGGTCAAGAAAGTAAGTACTGCCTTTAGAAAGTGATTAAACTCACAAGTTAGTTATTGTGGAAGCAAATGGGTTCTAATAATAATCCCTATCATCTATTCCTGCAGCTTCTAAGTACAGTTCTAGCTCTCATTCTTAGAAATATTCACTCTGTGAAGTCAGCAAAGCTGATAATCAGAGTTTGCTTAATATGTTTTTACTCAAGTTAATTCTCTCCTTTGCACTAAGCTTCATTCATGTTTTGCTGTAAATCAGAATTTTTTGTCTCAGTGTAAAAGTAAAGAATGCTGGCACAGCTTTCCAAGATATGTGGAAACACACAAATGAAGTACTTGGTATATAAAGAAGTATTAACAACATTTTATTGTCCACTGGTTAACAAGCTTGGCTTAGAAAAAGCTAAAATATTTTTGTAACCCTGGAAAACACCTTTAAGCTATATTTACATAACACTAAACAACCCCTTCAAGAAGGTAAATAGTTTGGGGGGAATTTATCAAGATTGGTATCGCAAATCTTGAACCCAAAACCAGCTGGAGTAAGAAACTGCAAGTTCATTAGGACACAAAATACATTTGGGCTGCCTGTGCGCCAAAAAATGAAATATGCAAATTGTCTCTTCAGAGAGGAAGAGGACTAGAACTCTAGTGCCACCTACAGGAAGTAGCAATCCTAAAAGTCAATGTCGACGTTTAACGAGCCTTGTCACATGACTTAGGATAAAAGCCAAAACCAGAATCTCAATTTGCAGGTACTGTGTTTCAGGGTACTGCCCCTCACCAGTGCAAAGTGTGAGATTTGGTTTGGCTGTGTGTGAGGCGTCTGACCGTAATTCAAGGGGTAATGTTTGTAGCATGCCGAGATGAGGAAACTTTTAAGCCGCAATGCTTCTCACACTTTGCACTGATGAGGGGCAGTACCCAGGGAACTATTCTGATTGCCGTATGTGGAGTCAGGAAGGAATTTTTTTTCCCCAATGTGGAGCTTACTCTTTGCCACATGGGTTTTTTTTGCCTTCCTCTGGATCAACATGTTAGTGCATGTTAGGTTAGGCTATGGGTTGAACTAGATGGACTTAAAGTCTTCCTTCAACCTTAATAACTATGTTACTATGTTACCCTTCAACGGTGTCTGCAAATTGAGATTCTGGTCTTGGCTTTAATCCTAAGTCATGTGACAAGGCTCGTTAGAGGGTAGATATTGAACTTTAAGATTGCTACTTACTATAGGTGGCACTAGAGTTCTAGTCATCTTCCTCTCTGAAGAGACAATTTGCATATTTACCAGAGGAGCATTGCGGCTTTAAAGTCTCCTCATCTCGGCATGCTTGACATGTCACTCTCCGCATGGAGAAACGTTACCCCGTAGATCCCAAGAAAATGAAATGGCATTTGTCCCCCCCCTTTTTTAGGCCTTGCCCACTTAAGAATGATGCTATATAACCCTCCTATGCTTCTCCTACCTCTTCGCTCTCTCCCATCCTGTTGTTTCTTCAGGACTCCTCTCGAATGATGAAGAAAGCTTCACTACTGTTTTGCCAACAGCTAATTTCTTACAGAGTTGTATTTCCCCTTATAAGACGCTGGGGCTGAACATGAATGTAGTTTCCAGCATTTCAACTTCTCTTTGGTATTTTTATGTATCATACTCAGCCTCATAAAAAAATGCCAATGAGAAAATTTACAGTGAATTGAATTTTCCAAGTTTTAGTACGTCTAGTCGCCACTCTTAGCCCAGCACCTGCTAGTTTTCTTCATTCCTGTCCTCCAACACTGATCCACTTAGTCCAATCACAAATAATTTTATAAAAAAAAAATAACAATAAAGTTTTCATTTATGCAATCTCCAAAAATTCAAATGCCATTATTTCACAGAATCCATATTTATTTCTAGCATAATTGCTTCTTTTATACCTACGATCTCTTATCCCAGAATTATACTCTTTCCTTATTTTGTACTATAGCTTTACCACAGTGCTCCATTTATAGCAGTTACTAGGAGATAGCTTTCAACTAGTGTAGATGAAGGACAGGTTACATTCCGGGTCAGTCTTGGATTAAAATTGTACCATTTCTACCATGTGGGTTATGAACAGAGGATATGGCTCAGTATATCATTCAGGAAATTAGATATGTATCAGAAAATCTTACAGCTGGCCATAAATTATCACATGTAAACCCACGCAGTCTACTTCTGCTCCATGATGTGTGTGAGTAATGTTGGATTATTAGGTTCATTTACATTTGTCTGACCTATGACCCCACTGTAACCGCTCATAGCAACATATTGTGCTTTTTCGAGATATAATTATGCTAATATTTGACAATTGTTAATGCCATGTTAAGTTTTTACATTTCACAGATGGCTATAAATCACAGTTTGTAAACTGTGAGTACGTGGCATGATGTAGCAGGTGTTGTGCCATCCGTTCTGTCAAATATGGTAGCAACCAGTTGGCCGCCAATACTGCATATATTATGTTTACCATGTACAAAGCTGAGACTGAAAGCTATAAATAAAAGATGGGGCAAAGGTGAGCTATAATGGCAGACAGAGATGTAGAGGACAGCTTCCCTGGGCCCAATCACATGGAGGGGCTCACTAGCAAATTGTCAATTCATGACTTCCCTGAGCTCTGCTTCTTTCTTGGGGAGCAGCATAATGCATCCTTCACCCAGCAATCTTCGCTCTCCATACTGACTTTATACTCATTGTCATCATCATCTCTGTCACTGTGTTACTATACATGCACAGTGACTGTGTTAACAGAGTGCTCTGCTCATCAGGGCAATGACTTGCTGACTCCGGTCCAACTTCTATGTGCAGCGGTGCAGTCTGAGATTGGGCCCTACCACCTCAATATCACAGCTCAGGAACTCGCCACCTCGGTGTCACAGCTCTCAGACCAGTCTTCTTAGTGTCTCATCTCTGGAACCCGCCTCCTCAATGCCACGGCTCTCAGTCTAGCCTACTCAATGTCACAGCTTTAGAACCCAGCTTCTCAATGTCACAACTCTCAGCCCAGCCTTCTTAATGTTACAGCTCTGGAACTCACCTCAATGTCACAGCTCTCAGCCCAACCTTCTCAATGGCACAGCTCTGGAACTCACCTCTTCAATGTCACAGCTCTCAGCCCAGCCTTCTCAATGGCACAGCTCTGGAACTCACCTCTTCAATGTCACAGCTCTCAGCCCAACCTTCTTAATGGCACAGCTCTGGAACTCACCTCCTCAATGTCACAGCTCTCAGCCCAACCTTCTCAATGGCACAGCTCTGGAACTCACCTCTTCAATGTCCCAGCTCTCAGCCCAGCCTTCTTAATGTCACAGCTCTGGAACCTACGTCCTCAATGTCACAGCTCTCAGCCCAACCTTCTCAATGTCACAGCTCTGGAACTCACCTCCTCAATGTCACAGCTCTCAGCCCAGCCTTCTTAATGTCACTGCTCTGGAACCCACCTCCTCAGTGTCACAGCTCTCAGCCCAACCTTCTCAATGGCACAGCTCTGGAACCCACCTTCTCAATGTCACAGCTCTCAGCCCAGCCTTCTTAATGTCACAGCTCTGGAACCTACGTCCTCAATGTCACAGCTCTCAGCCCAACCTTCTCAATGTCACAGCTCTGGAACTCACCTCCTCAATGTCACAGCTCTCAGCCCAGCCTTCTTAATGTCACAGTTCTGGAACCTACCTCCTCAATGACACAGCTCTCAGCCCAGTCATCTCAATGTCACAGCCCTGGAACCCACCTCCTCAATGTCACAGCTCTCAGCCCAGCCTTCTTAATGTTACAGCTCCAGAACCCACCTCCTCAGTGTCACAGCTCTCAGCCCAGCCTTCTTAATGTTACAGCTCTGGAACCCACCTCCTCAATGTCACAGCTCTCAGCCCAACCTTCTCAATGGCACAGCTCTGGAACCCGCCTCCTCAATGTCACAGCTCTTGGCCCAGCCTTATCAATGTCAAAGCTCTGGAACCCACCTTCTCAATGTCACGGCTCTCAGCCCAGTCTTCTCAGTATCACAGCTCTGGAACCCACCTCCTCAATGCCAAAGCTCTCAGCCCAGTCTTCTCAATTTCACAGCTCTGCAACCCGCCTCCTCAATGTCACAGCTCAGGCCAGAATATTAATATTTAGCTCCTTTTAGCCTGACACAATGAAGGCAGCATATACCCACCACCACCAATTGTTTTTCCAGGTTACTGAGAAGATGTCCAGATGAAATATATAATGGCCTCGACAAATTATTTTAAAGAGGTTGTCCACACCTTTTTTAAATCTATAAACAGACTCAAAGTCTCAAAATAAAGAAAGATATATTCACTTACTGATCCCTCACCAGTCCTTTGTACAGCTACCTGGGTTCCTTATTAGTTTCTTCATTTGCTCCTCCCGTAGGGATGTTGCATGACTTCTGCAGTCAAACAGTTACTATAGAGGTGAACAACTCATCATGGTTGTGGTCAGGGATCAGTTCCTTGGGTTATACTCCTTATCTGCCAAAAGAGTAATAAAGGAGATTGATGAGAAATCCAGGCAGTGGTATTGCAGTGCAGCAGATTAATAGGTATTAATTTTGTTTTTATGTTAACAACATGCTTGACTCATTTTTACAGTGAAAAAAGAAAGAGATAAAGGAAGTGAGAGCAAGATGAGTATTTTTTTCATGTTGTCAGTCATTACTTGTGGAGGACACTATAGGACATCATATTAATGAGGAAGTTGACTATGAGGGCCATCATACTGTGTATGGCTGATATTGTGTGGACATCATACTATGTGTGCGGGGCTCTGGATACATCATACTGTGTGTAGGGGGCTGTGGGGACATCATACTATGTATGGGGCTGTGGATGCATCATACAGGAGAGGCCGAAGCCAGTACCATAGCTACTGGGGGGGGGCAGAGGGTGCGGAAGCCCCGGGTCATGCGCTCTGAGGAGGCCCACCCGGAGCTACGCTACTGTAACTGTATTGGTGTGCACAGCGTGGCGATACAGTTACATTCTATGGCAGAGCAGGGAGAATCGATCTCCCTGCTATGCTGCCTGCCGCTGCGGGGGTCTGCCTATGGGGGAACTTCCTTATACTACAGAGTCTGCCTATGGGGGGGCTTCCTTATACTACAGAGTCTGCCTATGGGCGCTGCCTTTAACTACAGAGTCTGCCTATGGAGGTGGGGGCTTCCTTATACTACAGAGTATGCCTATGGGGGGCTGCCTTATACTACAGAGTTTGCCTATGGGGGGCTGCCATATACTAGAGGATCTGCCTATGGGGGCTTCCTTATACTGCATAGTCTGCCTATGGGGGATTCCTTAAACTACAGAGTCTGCCTATGGGGGCTGCCTTATACTACAGAGTCTGCGTATGGGGGCTGCCTTATACTACAGAGTCTGCCTATGGGGGCTGCCTTATGCTATAGAGTTTGCCTATGGGGATGCATTATACAATATAGAGTAGGCCTATGAGGAGTGCATTATACTATATGGAGACCTATGGGGAGTGCATTATACTATATTGATGACTATCTGCTGCATTATACTATATGGAGGCTATCTAGGGGGCCATCATACAGTGTACAGATTATAGTGAGGGGCCATCATACAGTGTTGGAGCCATCAAACAGTTTAGGTGCTACTAAGGGGTCAATATACTGTGTGGGTGGTACTATACAGTGAGGAGGCATTACACTGTGTATAAGAGAGCATCATACTGTGTATAGGGGAGCTGTACAGGGGGAGACTTATTAAATGTAAAGTGGGCACTTATTTTTATAGGGGAACTCAGGTTACTGTGATTATTAAAGGGGCACCCAGAGGGTAATATTACTTTCTAGGGGGCAAAATATGGGCACTGTTTTCTAGGGCACTTGCACCAGGCATTACTATATTATAAAGAGGTACTTTAGAATTTAGTAAAGGTAAAGAGAACCACACAGCAGGTGCAGTAATAGAGACACATACTGTACATCAGCAGCGGCTCAATATTGGGATATCAGCAGGATGAGGAGTTTGTGCAGGTTGGGAATAGATGGTGATGGGACTGGACTATTAGAAGTGAAATGTGTCTTTGTTGTATTCTCTGCAGCTGAGTCCTGGATGGAAGAAGTTGTCATGTCGGTCTGAGCCAGATGGAAAAGACTTGAAAAGTGAACGACTCCATCAGAAAGAACGTCAGCGGTAAGTCACCATCTGTAACTGTGCTGTAATCTCTTATATGTTCTATAGGACTGGTATCTACCACTGACCAAATGGCGGTAATATCCATGTTGGTCTTTATATAGAGATTATTTTCAGTAGCAGCGCGGTCATCTGCTGAGGTTCTCCTTCACTATTAGGCTGTGTCAACGAGTTGTAATCAAGGTTACCTGGTTAGGGGCCCACTGAGAAGTTTCGCCCCCCCGAACCGAAACCCTAGCTATGCCTGTGGCCGGAGTACAGCCAAACCCTCCCCAACGGCGTGGGCGAAGGCCAGCATGACAATGAATTGAAGGGGGTGGGAGTGTTTAGGTAGTGGGGGGTGGGCAGTCCGAGTTCGGGTGGTTTATAGGGCCATTTAGGAGAGCAGTCCCCCACTTTCCTGCTCTCAGTTGTTAGGAACAGTCCCCCTGTATTGCAGCAGAGCAGAGTTTAACTCATGGACTCCATAGCGCAGCTCCTGGATAGCCTGAAGGATGCGGTGAAGTCTCAGCCACCTGGCTGGCTGGAGGAGCAGGTGGCTGGGATTATCGGTGGGGGAGCGGGGACTGTGGCGGTGGCTTCCCCATGTGAGTGGCGTTCCCGTCAGATGCAGCCTCCATCTCAGCTGTCGCCCAACGGATGTCTGGAAAGAAGCAATCAAGTAGGCCCCGGCTTGGGAGGAAACCATCTGCCAGGCTGAATCAAGCGGTATTCAGCAGGCCTCAGCCTGTGATCGGGGCAGGACATATGTATGCCGAGAATGCCTGTACTAATGACTTCATGGTGGGTCGCCATGGCGATGCTCCGGTCAGGCAGCCCACCTTTTCCTTCCCAGATGACAGCAGGATGCACCAGGATAACAGGCCCATATGGGAAGCCCTCGGCTAGCTGTCCCTTCGGTTATTAGTGTCCTGGCTAACATCACTCAGACCCTTCAGACAGGGGGTATATCGGGCAGTAGGGTTGTTCACTGTGGAGTAATCCTCTCAGCTGCAGCTTGCTGGTCCATTTTGAGCATTTGAATATGTCTTCTCCAGCGTGGCATGGCCTCCCAGGTCACAGATGACAGGATTTATTGCATCTAGAGATTTCGACTTCAGGCATCTGAGGGTCCATCAGGAAGAATTCGGAGAGGCAGAAAGGCATCTGGAATCACGATTCTGGGCCAGAGGGATCACAACTCCTTTGCAGCCTATTCTATGTTGTGGCCGTTTCCTCCGAATTTTATGTCTCCAGGAATGGGGGTTAGTCAGGTGATAGGCTCGTTGGGTTCGAGTCAGTCTGTTGATGGTTGGTCGGATTTGGTAGAATCTGGGACATTTAGCTGCATGGGTTGGTTCACAGTTTATTGGGCAGGGTGTTTCATGCAGCAGGACCGAGTGTCGAGTCGAGCTTCCAATCTAGTATCGGTGCAGACTGAAAAGGAGAAGCGTGTATGTGTTTTGAGGGTCCTCTTGGGGCTCATCTTAAGAAGGAGGTAAGGGAAAAAAATTAGAAAGATGAGTACGTAGAAATTTTTTCCCTTTTACAGTTGGAAACATTTTACTTAGATAAGCACTAAAAGGATGATAGTAAGAAGGTAGAGGAGAAGAAGCCGAGGTAGTGCTTGATCCCTCAAAGATTTGTTAACTGGCTTCAGGCGTTTGCCATTTTGGCAAGTGTTATAGGGGAAAAAACGCCAGCGGACTGCTCTCCCCTATTCTACTATATGGACTCCACTGGAGAAGCCCATAGGACTTATGGAGGACAAGCGTGGCTCCGCTATGATGAGCAGTTCCGTCAAAGGAAAGCCATTTGTTCCACCATAAGGTGGGATCAAAAGGACATCAGCCTTTGGTTGTGTGATGGCTCCTACTAGATTCGGTCATTCCTTTCACGGGGGGGGGGGGGGGGACGATTTTGCCACCCAGTCCACTAGTCAGTCAGGAACACAGGGGGCCGGAGGTCAATCCAGTCAGCCAGGTGTACAAAAGATGGGTTTATGCTGGCAGTTCAATGAAAGCCAGCGTAAAGTTGGGACTAACTTCAAATTCAAGCATCTGTGCTCTGACCCCTTGACATATCCTAGTTATTTATGTACCAGAAAAACCAGCACTTGTGAAATCCGTGGTCCGTGTGCTATCCGTGTATCAATGAGATCATCGCTAGGCTTAGGTGAGTCACCTCACCTATTCGACCTAATCTTCACCTGTCCGTCCAGAAAGTAATCCATTTGTCCCTTGCCATCATCCATCTCTGCTACATCTGGATGTCTGGATGAATGGTGACACTTAGTTAGCTAGTTGATAGTGGTCATAACCATGGATACTTAAGGTCCTGCAATACCTGAACATGAGGAAAGAGACACAGCGAATCAGAAAAGCGATACTACGTTTCTAATTGGAGGTATACGCTAATATTATTATTACACATACTACATATTAGGATAAGATCTTGGAGTAGGGAATACCCCTTTAAACCCTGTGGTTGAGCAGGAATTCAGACTCTCCTTCCCTAGTGCTCTTCGTTTTGTAGTCCGCAGATCACTTTAGACCTAACAACAGCGTGCACAGGACGTCAGAGTCCTGGCGGAGGTGGCCTGACGATGTCATCATGTTGCTCTACCTGTGCTGGGACGCTGGTTGTGCCTTATCATCAGGGGTTAAGTTATTTAACCCCAAGTTTATTAAGGTATTTACACCAGAAAACTCAGAAGTTGCACAAAACTTTTGGAACTTTTGACATTTTCACACCATTCTTGGCCAGCTTTGCCAAAATGAAAAGAACATGAGTGGGACAGGACATGTTTATGGATGCCGGTTTACTTCATGAAAAGTTATGCCACTTTAGTGGCATAACTTATGCAAGAAATGTACTTCAGTCACATATCTGTTGGAAGTGCACAACAATTGTAAGATGCACCTAATTCAGTAAGATGTGAGATGCACCTAATTCCTTCATTAATTCTTAACAAATTAAGCACATATTATTATTATTATTTATTATAGCACCATTTATTCCATGGCGCTTTACATGTGAGGAGGGGTATACATAATAAAAACGGGTACAATAATCTTGAACAATACAAGTCACAACTGGTACAGGAGGAGAAAGGACCCTGCCTGCGAGGGCTCACAATCTACAAGGGATGGGTAAGGATACAGTAGGTGAGGATAGAGCTGGTCGTGCAGTGGTTTGGTAGATCGGTGGTTACTGCAGGTTGTAGGCTTGCAGGAAGAGGTAGGTCTTCAGGTTCTTTTTGAAGGTTTCGATGGTAGGCGAGAGTCTGATGTGTTGTGGTAGAGGGTTCCAGAGTAGGAGTGATGCGCGAGAGAAATCTTGTATACGATTGTGGGAAGAGGAGATAAGAGGGGAGTAGAGAAGGAGATCTTGTGAGGATCGGAGGTTGCGTGTAGGTAAGTACTGGGAGACGAGGTCACAGATGTATGGAGGAGACAGGTTGTGGATTGCTTTGTACGTCATGGTTAGGCTTTTGTACTAGAGTCTCTGGGTAATGGGGAGCCAGTGAAGGGATTGACAGAGAGGAGAGGCCGGGGAATAGCGGGGGGACAGGTGGATTAGTCGGGCAGCAGAGTTTAGAATAGATTGGAGGGGTGCAAGAGTGTTAGAGAGGAGGCCACAGAGCAGGAGGTTACAGTAGTCGAGGCGGGAGATGATGAGGGCATGGACTTTTTACATTTACACCTTCATTAAGACTGACCTGTTTAATGCCAGTCTAAATAAATCGGACCCATAGCGTTATTTTCCAACTGTTTATTTTTTTATAGTGTCAATACTTGTAAGGGAATGTGTATTAAGGGAATAGTATTACACTATGTGTGTGGACTACAGTGGGGCCATCATATTTTGTGTGGATGGGCTGTATTGGCATTACATTGTGAGTGGGGCTGTGCAGGCCATCATAATGTGTGTGGGATGTGTGGGTATTCTCCTTTGTGTGGGAGGCTGTGTGTCCATCAAACTATGTGGGGTGACTTCTGTACTGTGTGTTTTCGGAGCTGTGGGGGCATTATACTCTATGAAGGGCTGTGGGGGTCATCATACTGTATGGGAGCCCATTGATATGTGATTTGCCCCCTTGAAACCATAGTTAAGGCTCTGAGCTCATGGTAAATGTTAGTGGTGTAGATATAAACAGCTAGTGTTACACAAAGGAAAATATAATAACTACTACAACTAATGTGAAAAGGTACAATTATAGGACTAAAAGGTTTGGAGTAGCCCCTAGGTACTACTATGCAGCCAACAAAACTAGAAATGGCAGCTAATGTTGAAGGGGAAAATTGGTAAAAATGTTGCATTTGGGACCAGTGACTTCCAAATTAATACTCACTACTACACTATGTCATGAACATTGAAATAAACATCCTAGATGTATGCATCCAAATCGACGGAAGCTGTTATATAGCTAATGGCATTTAAAGGGATAATGCTATAATTCTTGGTTTGAAAGATGTGCTTCTCATGTAGTCTCCAGTGATATAGGAAGTGGTAAATGTGAACTTCTGCCAAGGTTCTTCTTGTTAAAATGGTTGTCCAGGACCAGAGCAAGGGGCACCTTTTTCTATAGAAAACACCATTCTTATCCACATTTTGTGTCTGGTAGTGCAGCTCATCTCAATTCTAAGCACAACCAGAAGTGGCACAATTTCTAGGAAATACAGACCTATTGTGTCTATCCCTTTATATTATTTCCAGAAATTACTGCCTTCTTTCCAGGATCAGTACATAAGTTCTTTTTGCATAAGTGTTGTGAGTTCTGTTTTTGGGCTCCCTCTGGTGGTTACTGATGGTACTGGGTGACTTGTCTTTCCTGGGTTTCTGGGTTCCACCTGTTCCATCAGCATATGGGAGTTTCCTATTTAACCTGGCTTTGTTGGCATTTCCTCGCCGGTTATCAATGTATCCAGTGTGTCTTGTTACCTCTGCTCCCTGCTCCTAGAACCTTCTGGACAAGCTAAGTTTGGATTTTCCTGTTTTGTGTTTTGCTTAATTTGGTTTTTAGTCCAGCCTGCAGATATGTGATTCTCTGCTGCTGGTTGCTCTAGTGGGCTGAAATTGCTTTTCATGTACCATGAGTTGGCACATGAGTTCAAGTAATTTCAGGATGGTTTTTTTGAAGGGTTTTTCGCTGACCGCGCAGTTCACTTTTGTATCCTCTGCTATCTAGCTTTAGCGGGCCTCATTTTGCTGAAACTGTTTTCATACTACGTATGTGCTTTCCTCTCATTTCACCGTCATTATATGTGGGGGGCTGCTATTTGCTGTGGGGTATTTCTCTGGAGGCAAGAGAGGTCTGTGTTTCTTCTGATAGGGGAAGTTAGATCTTCGGCTGGAGCGAGACGTCTAGGATCATCGTAGGCACGTTCCCCGGCTACTTTTATTTGTGTGTTAGGTTTAGGGTCGCGGTCAGCTCAGGTTCCATCGCCCTAGAGCTTGTTTGTATCTGTGCTTGTCATTTTTGTGATCCCCTGCCATTGGGATCATGACAGTATAACCGGCCCACAAAGTGTTAATTGTATTGGCTGAAGTAGGAGGATAAGTAGTCTGAGGAAGTTTTTTTTTTTTTCCCCTTTCCCTCAGAGTTTGCTGCCTAGCCTTATTGCAGCCTGGCTACTTCCTCCTCCTCTTAATCTTTGAATGGCTCTGATCTCAGCTGTTTATCATGGACGTCCAGAGTTTGGCTTCCAGCCTGAATAATCTTGCCGCTAAGGTTCAAGATATACAGGATTTTGTTGTACATGCTCCTATGTCTGAACCTAGAATTCCTGTCCCAGAGTTTTTTTCTGGAGATAGATCTCGTTTTCTGAATTTTAGGAACAATTGCAAGTTGTTTCTTTCTTTGAAATCTCGCTCCTCTGGAGACCCTGCTCAGCAAGTCAAGATAATTATATCTTTCCTGCGGGGTGACCCTCAGGATTGGGCATTTGCATTGGCACCAGGGGACCCTGCGTTGCTTAATGCGGATGCGTTTTTTCTGGCATTGGGTTTGCTCTATGAGGAACCTAACCAAGAGATTCAGGCTGAAAAAGCTTTGTTGGCCCTCTCTCAGGGGCAAGATGAAGCAGAAATTTATTGTCAAAAATTTCGGAAGTGGTCGGTACTTACTCAGTGGAATGAGTGCGCTCTGGCTGCAAAGTTTAGAGATGGCCTTTCTGAGGCCATTAAAGATGTTATGGTGGGGTTCCCTGCGCCTGCTGGTCTGAATGAGTCTATGACTATGGCTGTTCAGATTGATCGGCGTTTACGGGAGCGCAAACCTGTGCATCATTTGGCGGTGTCGTCTGAACCGTCACCTGAGATAATGCAATGTGATAGAATTCAGTCCAGAAGTGAACGGCAAAAGTATAGGCGGAAAAAAGGGTTGTGCTTTTATTGTGGTGATTCAGCTCATGTTATATCAGCATGCTCTAAACGCACAAAAAAGGTTGATAAGTCTGTTGCCATTAGTACTTTACAGTCTAAGTTCATTCTGTCTGTGACTCTGATTTGTTCATTATCATCCATTTCCGTCGATGCCTATGTGGATTCAGGCGCTGCCCTGAGTCTTATGGATTGGTCATTTGCCAATTGCTGTGGGTTTAGTCTGGAGCCTCTGGAAGTCCCTATTCCTTTGAAGGGAATTGACTCTACACCTTTGGCTATGAATAAACCTCAGTACTGGACACAGGTGACCATGCGTATGACTCCCGTTCATCAGGAGGTGATTCGCTTCCTGGTACTGTATAATTTGCATGATGTTCTAGTACTTGGTCTGCCATGGTTACAAACTCATAATCCAGTCCTTGACTGGAAATCAATGTCTGTGTTAAGCTGGGGTTGTCAGGGGGTTCATGATGATGCACCTCCGATTTCTATCGCTTCATCTACTCCTTCTGAGATTCCTGTGTTTTTGTCTGACTATCGGGATGTTTTTGAGGAGCCTAAGCTCAGTTCGCTTCCTCCTCACAGGGATTGCGATTGTGCTATAAATTTAATTCCAGGCAGTAAATTTCCTAAAGGTCGTTTGTTCAATCTGTCAGTGCCAGAGCATACTGCTATGCGGGATTATGTTAAGGAGTCCTTGGAAAAGGGACATATCCGTCCATCTTTGTCCCCTTTGGGAGCAGGTTTTTTTTTCGTGGCCAAAAAAGATGGTTCCTTGAGGCCTTGTATAGATTATCGTCTTTTGAATAAGATTACCGTAAAATATCAGTATCCTTTGCCATTGTTGACTGATTTGTTTGCTCGCATTAAGGGGGCTAAATGGTTCACTAAGATTGATCTTCGGGGTGCGTATAATCTTATACGAATAAAGCAAGGTGATGAGTGGAAAACCGCATTTAATACGCCTGAGGGCCATTTTGAGTATTTGGTAATGCCTTTTGGACTTTCTAATGCTCCTTCAGTCTTTCAGTCCTTTATGCACGATATTTTCCGTGAATATCTGGATAAATTTATGATTGTGTATTTGGATGATATTTTGGTTTTTTTCTGATGACTGGGAGTCTCATGTTCAGCAGGTCAGGAAGGTGTTTCAGGTCCTGCGGGCCAATTCCTTGTTTGTAAAAGGCTCAAAGTGTCTCTTTGGAGTCCAGAAGATTTCTTTCTTGGGGTATATTTTTTCCCCTTCTACTATTGAGATGGATCCCGTCAAGGTTCAGGCTATTTGTGACTGGACGCAGCCTACATCTCTTAAGAGTCTACAGAAGTTCTTGGGTTTTGCTAATTTCTATCGTCGTTTTATAACTAATTTTTCTAGTGTTGTTAAGCCTTTGACGGATTTGACTAAGAAGGGTGCTGATGTTGCTAATTGGTCTCCTGCGGCTGTGGAGGCCTTTCAGGAACTTAAGCGCCGGTTTTCTTCTGCTCCTGTGTTGCGTCAGCCAGATGTTTCGCTCCCTTTTCAGGTTGAGGTTGATGCTTCCGAGATTGGAGCGGGGGCGGTTTTGTCACAGAGAAGCTCCGATGGCTCAGTGATGAAGCCATGCGCGTTTTTTTCTAGAAAGTTTTCGCCGGCTGAGCGGAATTATGATGTTGGTAATCGGGAACTTTTGGCCATGAAGTGGGCATTTGAGGAGTGGCGTCATTGGCTAGAGGGTGCTAGACATCGTGTGGTGGTCTTGACTGATCACAAAAATTTGATTTACCTTGAGTCTGCCAGGCGTCTGAATCCTAGACAGGCTCGTTGGTCACTGTTTTTCTCTCGTTTCAATTTTGTGGTTTCATACCTGCCAGGTTCAAAGAATGTGAAGGCGGATGCTCTTACTAGGAGTTTTGTGCCTGACTCCCTTGGAAATTCTGAGCCCTCTGGTATCCTTAGGGATGGGGTGATTTTGTCTGCTGTCTCCCCAGACTTGCGACGTGCTTTGCAGGAGTTTCAGGCGGGTAAACCTGATCGTTGTCCGCCTGAGAGACTGTTTCTTCCGGATAATTGGACCAGTAGAGTCATCTCCGAGGTCCATTCTTCTGCGTTGGCAGGTCATCCTGGAATATTTGGTACTAGAGACTTGGTGGCCAGGTCTTTTTGGTGGCCTTCCTTGTCGAGGGATGTGCGTTCTTTTGTGCAGTCTTGTGAGGTTTGCGCTCGGGCTAAGCCTTGCTGTTCTCGGGCCAGTGGATTGTTGTCACCTTTGCCTATCCCGAAGAGGCCTTGGACGCACATTTCCATGGACTTTATTTCGGATCTCCCTGTCTCTCAAAAAATGTCCGTCATCTGGGTTGTGTGTGATCGCTTTTCTAAAATGGTTCATCTGGTACCCTTGCCTAAGTTGCCTTCCTCCTCTGAGTTGGTCCCTCTGTTTTTTCAGAATGTGGTTCGTTTGCATGGGATTCCTGAGAACATCGTTTCTGACAGGGGATCCCAGTTTGTGTCTAGATTTTGGCGGACGTTCTGTGCTAAGATGGGCATTGATTTGTCCTTTTCGTCTGCATTCCATCCTCAGACGAATGGCCAGACTGAACGAACTAATCAGACCTTGGAAACTTATTTAAGGTGTTTTGTTTCTGCTGATCAGGATGACTGGGTTACCTTTTTGCCGCTGGCCGAGTTTGCCCTTAATAATCGGGCTAGTTCTGCTACCTTGGTTTCTCCTTTCTTTTGTAATTCGGGGTTTCATCCTCGTTTTTCCTCTGGTCAGGTGGAACCTTCTGATTGTCCTGGAGTGGACATGGTGGTGGATAGGTTGCATCGGATTTGGAGTCATGTGGTGGAAAACTTGAAGTTGTCCCAGGAGAAGGCTCAGCAGTTTGCTAATCGCCGTCGCCGCGTGGGTCCTCGACTTCTTGTTGGTGACTTGGTGTGGTTGTCTTCTCGTTTTGTTCCTATGAAGGTCTCTTCTCCTAAGTTCAAGCCTCGGTTCATCGGTCCCTATAGGATCTTGGAAATTCTTAACCCTGTGTCGTTTCGTTTGGATCTCCCGGCATCGTTTGCTATTCATAATGTGTTCCATCGGTCGTTGTTGCGGAAGTATGAGGTGCCTGTTGTTCCTTCGCTTGAGCCTCCTGCTCCAGTGCTGGTGGAGGGAGAATTGGAGTATGTTGTGGAGAAGATCTTGGATTCTCGTGTTTCCAGACGGAAACTCCAGTATTTGGTCAAGTGGAAGGGTTATGGTCAGGAGGATAATTCTTGGGTGGTTGCCTCGGATGTTCATGCTGATGATTTGGTTCGCGCTTTTCATAGGGCTCATCCTGGTCGCCCTGGTGGTTCTCGTGAGGGTTCGGTGACCCCTCCTCAAGGGGGGGGGGTACTGTTGTGAGTTCTGTTTTTGGGCTCCCTCTGGTGGTTACTGATGGTACTGGGTGACTTGTCTTTCCTGGGTTTCTGGGTTCCACCTGTTCCATCAGCATATGGGAGTTTCCTATTTAACCTGGCTTTGTTGGCATTTCCTCGCCGGTTATCAATGTATCCAGTGTGTCTTGTTACCTCTGCTCCCTGCTCCTAGAACCTTCTGGACAAGCTAAGTTTGGATTTTCCTGTTTTGTGTTTTGCTTAATTTGGTTTTTAGTCCAGCCTGCAGATATGTGATTCTCTGCTGCTGGTTGCTCTAGTGGGCTGAAATTGCTTTTCATGTACCATGAGTTGGCACATGAGTTCAAGTAATTTCAGGATGGTTTTTTTGAAGGGTTTTTCGCTGACCGCGCAGTTCACTTTTGTATCCTCTGCTATCTAGCTTTAGCGGGCCTCATTTTGCTGAAACTGTTTTCATACTACGTATGTGCTTTCCTCTCATTTCACCGTCATTATATGTGGGGGCTGCTATTTGCTGTGGGGTATTTCTCTGGAGGCAAGAGAGGTCTGTGTTTCTTTTGATAGGGGAAGTTAGATCTTCGGCTGGAGCGAGACGTCTAGGATCATCGTAGGCACGTTCCCCGGCTACTTTTATTTGTGTGTTAGGTTTAGGGTCGCGGTCAGCTCAGGTTCCATCGCCCTAGAGCTTGTTTGTATCTGTGCTTGTCATTTTTGTGATCCCCTGCCATTGGGATCATGACACATAAGATAAGCTAATGGAAAAAGCAGTTGTGATCCTGAAACTTTAGAACGTAAATTTAAATTGGTCATAAAAGTGTTTTTAAAGGTTGAGAAAGCGGGGAAAAGATTTTGATAACTGACTGTAATACTTGGTTCCAGATTTGTTCATTAACCCCTTAGTGACAGCCAATACGTCTTTTAACTGACCTGAGATATAAGAGAATAGCCTCTCCATACAGGTGACAATCCAGCAGCTGTCGGCTGTACACTATAGCTGACAACTTGCTGCATCAGCCACGATCAAATCTGTTTAACCCCTTAGATCCTGCTGTCAATAGTGACTACATCATTATAAATGGTTAACAGAGTGTGAGGGCTTCCTCTTTATCCAAATTGGTGCCCTCAGATCTTGATTGTGGGGTCCTGATGTTTGCAATTGCAATTCATAACCAAATAGCGGCCTTAGAGTCTGTCGGCTGTAGTAATCTGTTCACAAGTTAGAAGCATTTAGGTGGTAAAAATGCACATTTTAATTTCTGTCATACCACTTTGCATTAATTCCTGTAAAGCACCTGAAGGGTTAATAAAGTACCTGACAGCATTTTTCAGTATGTCAGGGGGTGCTGTTTTTAAAATGGTATCACGTTTGGGGGTTTCCCAATATATGAGACCCCTAAAGTCACTTCAAACATGGATAAGTCCCTAAAAAGATAAATTTTGTAAATTCCCTTGAAAAAATGAAAAATTGCTGCTACATTTTTAAACCTCCTAAAATGCTAACAAAATAAAATAACATTTTACAAATGGTGCTGATGTAAAGCCGACATGTGGGAAATGTTAATTATTAATGGTTTGCTGTGGTATGACCATCTGGATTAAAGGGATAATCATTAAAATTTTGAAAATTGCTAATTTTTTAAAATTTATCTCAAATTTTTGATATTTTTTATAAATAAACACAAAACATATCAACCTAAATTTACTATTATCATAAAGTATAATGTGTCACGAAAAAGCAATCAGAAAATCACTGGGATTTGTTGAAGCGTTGCAGAGTTATTACTACATAAAGTGACACTAGTCAGATTTCAAAAATTTGGCTCCGTCACTAAGGGGTTAAAATGAGTGTTTTTTTACCTGCACAGTAACAAAAAAAAATATTTTGTAGTAACATGCATGCAATATTATATTACTAAAGATAAAAACAAATGATAAAAACTCAGATAAAATATTACTCAAGTAATAAAAAGAATAATAGAATCCATAAACAAATGCTTACTAGTTATGACGATAGCTGCAGAATGCAGATGAAGGAGATATGTAGAACATACAGGATTAAGTCAATTTGTAGCAACTGCTGAGCTCAACACATGGAGATCAAAGTATTTAAAATTCCCCATTCAGAAGACATTAACAACTGGCTGAGTGCACAACTGTCTCCCAGCACTACTTCTTCCACTATTTTTTACAGATAATTTTAATGATGTCAATATTTTTGGGATAGACTGTAAGTAGAGTTGTAAAAATATAGAATTTAAAGGGCCACTGTCACCCCCTCCAGCCGTTATAAACTAAAAGAGCCACCTTGTGCAGCAGTAATGCTGCATTCTAACAAGGTGGCTCTTTTAGTTTTTTGTTCATGTATTCCCAAAATAAAGCGCTTTGAAACTTATCCAAAATACCTCTCTTTGTCCAGGGAGGTGGGTCCTCACTCCCCAGCTTGAACCGGTACTCTGCCGTCACTCACATCTTCAGGGGCTTTCGGCGCCGCCCCTCCGCGCTTTTTTCGCTTCAAAACCGGCGCCTGCGCTGTGTACAACTGTGTGGGGCAGGCGCAGTAAGCTCTGGCCGTCTGACGTCCCAGCCAGGCTTGCAGACTGCGCCTATGCGGCCGCCCTGCCTATGAATCCCAGCCCCGCACTGTGCATAATGCATAACACACTGCGGGGCTGGGGTTCCCAAGGTGGGTGGCCGCACTGTCCGCACACGCGAAGTCTGCAAGCCTGGCTGGGACGTCAGATGGCCAGAGCTTACTGCGCCTGTCCCACACAGTCGTACACAGCGCAGGCGCCGGTTTTGAAGCGAAAAAAGCGTGGAGGGGGCGGCTGTTATGGTTTGGTGATTAAGGAGCGACATGCGTCTAGCTCTGAGCAGGTGGCAACTATACTGACCGCAGTCCCTAAGCTCAACACAACACTAGAAGCAGCCGTGGAATGCTCCTAACACTGCCTATGCATCTCGTCACAGCCGGAGAACTAACTAACCCTAAAGATAGAAGCAGGAAACCTATCTTGCCTCAGAGAAAATTCCCAAAGGATAGATTAGCCCCCCACAAATAATGACTGTGAGAGGAGAAGGAAATGACATACGTAGTATGAAACAAGATTTAGCACAGGAGGCCATTACTAGCTAGCGTGCTTCCCTGAGATGATCGGTACAAGGTGATGTGCTCACCTTGTACCGAACGTCTTCTCCCTGCAGGCCCCGGATCCAAAATGGCCACGGGGCTGCATCCGGGTCCTGCAGGGAGTACTTCCGGGTCGCCTGCAGGTGCTGGTAAGCCTGCAGCGATGTCAGTGAGATTGCCGATCTTACAGAGTGCTGTGCAAACTGTAAGATCGGCGATCTCTGATGTCCCCCCCTGGGACAAAGTAAAAAAGTAAAAAAAAAAATTTCCACATGTGTAAAAAAAAAAAAAAAAATTACTAAATAAATAAATTAAAAAAATATATATTATTCCCATAAATACATTTCTTTATCTAAAAAAAAAACAAAACAATAAAAGTACACATATTTAGTATCGCCGCGTCCGTAACGACCCGACCAATAAAATTGTCCCACTAGTTAACCCCTTCAGTGAACACCGTAAGAAAAAAAAAAAAACGAGCCAAAAAACGCTTTATTATCATACCGCCGAACAAAAAGTGGAATAACACGCGATCAAAAAGACGGATATAAATAACCATGATACCGCTGAAAACGTCATCTTGTCCCGCAAAAAACGAGCTGCCACAAAGCATAATAAGCAAAAAACTAAAAAAAGTTATAGTCCTGAGAATAAAGCGATGCCAAAATAATTATTTTTTCTATAAAATAGCTTTTATCGTATAAAAGCGCCAAAACAAAAAAAAAATGATATCAATGAGGTGTCGCTGTAATCGTACTGACCCAACGAATAAAACTGCTTCATCCACTTTACCAAACGCGGAACGGTATAAGCGCCTCCCCCAAAAGAAATTCATGAATAGCTGGTTTTTGGTCATTCTGCCTCACAAAAATCGGAATAAAAAGTGATCAATAACTGTCACGTGTCCAAAAATGTTACCAATAAAAACGTCAACTCGTCCCGCAAAAAACAAGACCTCACATGACTCTGTGGACCAAAATATGGAAAAATTATAGGTCTCAAAATGTGGAGACGCAAAAACTTTTTTGCTATAAAAAAAGCATATTTTAGTGTGTGACGGCTGCCAATCATAAAAATCCGATATAAAAAACGCTATAAAAGTAAATCAAACCCCCCTTCATGACCCCCTTAGTTAGGGAAAAATTATAAAATTAAAAAAATGTATTTATTTACATTTTCCCATCAGGGCTAGGGTTAGGGTTAGGGCTAGGGTTAGGGTTAGGGTTGGGGCTAGGGTTAGGGCTAGGGTTTGGGCTGGGGTTAGGGCTAGGGTTAGGGTTGGGGCTAGGGTTGGGGTTAGGGTTGGGGCTAGGGTTAGGGCTAGGGTTGGGACTAGGGTTAGGGTTGGGGCTAGGGTTAGGGTTGGAGCTAAAGTTAGGGTTAGGGTTGGGGCTAAAGTTAGGGTTAGGGTTGGGGCTAAAGTTAGGGTTAGGGTTGGGGCTAAAGTTAGGGTTAGGGTTTTGATTATATTTACTGTTGGGATTAGGGTTGGGATTAGAATTAGGGGTGTGTCAGGGTTAGGGGTGTGGTTAGGGTTACCGTTGGGATTAGGGTTAGGGGTGTGTTTGGATTAGGGTTTCAGATAGAATTGGGGAGTTTCCACTGTTCAGGCACATCAGGGGCTCTCCAAACGCGACATGGCGTCCGATCTCAATTCCAGCCAATTCTTCCCTTCCGAGCTCTCCGGTGCGCCCAAACAGGGGTTTACCCCAACATATGGGGTATCAGCGTACTCAGGACAAATTGGACAACAACTTTTGGGGTCCAAGTTCTCTTGTTATCCTTGGGAAAATAAAAATGTGGGGGGCTAAAAATCATTTTTGTGGGAAAAATAAGATTTTTTTTTATTTTCGCGGCTCTGCGTTGTAAACTGCAGTGAAACACTTGGGGGTTTAAAGTTCTCACAACACATCTAGATAGGTTCCTTGGGAGGTCTAGTTTCCAATATGGGGTCACTTGTGGGGGGTTTGTACTGTTTGGGTACATCAGGGGCTCTGCAAATGCAACGTGACGCCTGCAGACCAATCCATCTAATTCTGTATTCCAAATGGCGCTCCTTCCCTTCCGAGCTCTGCCATGCGCCCAAACAGTGGTTCCCCCCACATATAGGGTATCAGCGTACTCAGAACAAATTGGACAACAACTTTTGGGGTCCAATTTATCCTGTTACCCTTGTGAAAATACAAAACTGGGGGCTAAAAAATCATTTTTGTGAAAAAAAAAAGAATTTTTATTTTCACCGCTCTGCGTTATAAACTGTAGTGAAACACTTGGGGGTTCAAAGTTCTCACAACACATCTAGATAAGTTCCTTGGGGGGTCTAGTTTCCAATATGCGATCACTTGTGGGGGGTTTCTACTGTTTGGGTACATTAGGGGCTCTGCAAATGCAACGTGATGCCTGCAGACCAATCCATCTAAGTCTGTATTCCAAATGGCGCTCCTTCCCTTCCGAGCTCTGCCATGCGCCCAAACAGTGGTTCCCCCCCACATATGGGGTATCGGCGTACTCAGGACAAATTGGACAACAACTTTGGTGTCCAATTTATCCTGTTACTCTTGTGAAAATACAAAACTGGGGGCAAAAAAATCATTTTTGTGAAAAAAAAAGAATTTTTATTTTCACGGCTCTGCGTTATAAACTGTAGTGAAACACTTGGGGGCTCAAAGCTCTCAAAACACATCTAGGTAAGTTCCTTAGGGGTCTACTTTCCAAAATGGTGTCACTTGTGGGGGGTTTCAATGTTTAGGTACATCAGGGGCTCTCCAAACGCAACATGGCGTCCCATCTCAATTCCAGTCAATTTTGCATTGAAAAGTCAAATGGCGCTCCTTCCCTTCCGAGCTCTGCCATGCGCCCAAACAATGGTTTACACCCACATATGGGGTATCAGCGTACTCAGGACAAATTGCACAACAACTTTTGTGGTCTCATTTCTTCTCTTACCCTTGGGAAAATAAAAAATTGGGGGCAAAAAGATCATTTTTGTGAAAAAATATGATTTTTTATTTTTACGGCTCTGCATTATAAACTTCTATGAAGCACTTGTTGGGTCAAAGTGCTCACCACACATCTAGATAAGTTCCTCAAGGGGTCTACTTTCCAAAATGGTGTCAATTGTGGGGGGTTTCAATGTTTAGGCACATCAGGGACTCTCCAAACGCAACATGGCGTCCCATCTCAATTCCAGTCAATTTTGCATTGAAAAGTCAAATGGCGCTCCTTTCCTTCCGAGCTCTGCCATGCGCCCAAACTGTGGTTTATCCCCAGATATGGGGTATCAACGTACTCAGGACAAATTGTACAACAACTTTTGGGGTCCATTTTCTCCTGTTACCCTTGGTAAAATAAAACAAATTGGAGCTGAAATAAATTTTGTGTGAAAAAAAGTTAAATGTTCATTTTTATTTAAACATTCCAAAAATTCCTGTAAAACACCTGAAGGGTTAATAAACTTCTTGAATGTGGTTTTGAGCACCTTGAGGGGTGCAGTTTTTAGAATGGTTTCACACTTGGGTATTTTCTATCATATAGACCCCTCAAAATGACTTCAAATGAGATGTGGTCCCTAAAAAAAAAATGGTGTTGTAAAAATGAGAAATTGCTGGTCAACTTTTAACCCTTATAACTCCCTAATAAAAAAAAATTTTGGTTCCAAAATTGTGCTGATGTAAAGTAGACATGTGGGAAATGTTACTTATTAAGTATTTTGCATGACATATCTCTGTGATTTAAGGGTATAAAAATTCAAAGTTGGAAAATTGCAAAATTTTCGCCAAATTTCCGTTTTTTTCTCAAATAAACGCAAGTTATATCGAATAAATTTTACCACTATCATGAAATACAATACGTCACGAGAAAACAGTGTCAGAATCGCCAAGATCCGTTGAAGCGTTCCAGAGTTATAACCTCATAAAGGGACAGTGTTCAGAATTGTAAAAATTGGCCCGGTCATTAACGTGCAAACCACCCTCGGGGCTTAAGGGGTTAAAACTAACCCGGCAATATGATTCTCCAGGTCAGTACAAGTATGCAGAGACCCATAACGTTTTCATTTTTCAGTATCCGGGGTTGGGTAAGTGCTTATTTTTTGTGCCCTAAGCTGACGTTTTTGCTGATACCATTTTGGGTTAGATACGATGTTTTGATTGCCTCTTATTGCATTTTAATGGGGCAAAAGGAGGGTGATTTGAAGTTTTGTTTTTTTTTTCATATTTTTAAAAACTTTTTTTTACCCTTTACTGTATTTAATAGTCACCTTAGGGGACTTGAAACTGCGATCATCGGATCGCTTGTGCTATGCATATCAGTCATAAGCAGTTTATAATGAGAGCAATCTAGGCTACTGGCCCGAGGTTCTGGGGGCCCACTGCCAGATTGCCCTCCGCTGTTGGCGATACAGATTGGCAGCATAGATCCAGGGGAACTCCCGTTGCCCCTTCTGTGAAGTGCCAGGGCGATGACGTAAGTAGAGCCTCGGGGACTAGAACAGAGCACCATGGGAATGGGAGCGAGGCGAGTATGTGTTGTTTTGTTTAAATATGTGCATGGGATGTGTGCCTATATATATGAGCTATGTGAGAGCTCATGCTATGTATAAGTTTCTATGTGGGAGCTCATCTTGCAAATAGGGTATTATGTGGGGGTTCATACTGTATATAGGAGGCTATATGGGGCTTACACTGTATATAGGGGACTATGTGAGGGCTCGTACTGTATATAGGACCACATATGAGGGCTCATACTGTATTTATGTGGCGCATACTGTATATAGGAGGCTATATGGGGCTCATACTGTAGATGGGGGATATGTAAAGGCTCATACTGTATATAGGAAGTTATGTGTTTTCTCATAATGTATCTTGTGGGCTATGTGCGGGATCATACTGTATATAGGAGACTATATGGGGCTCATACTGTAGATGGGGGCTATGTGAAGGCTCATACTGTATATAGGAAGCTATGTGTTTTCTCATACTGTATCTTGTGGGCTATGTGCGGGATCATACTGTATATAGTTAAGTAAACAAGGCAGCACACTGCAGCGCTAGAACATGCAAACTTGAAAACACGAAATTTGAACTGCATTACTGCACTAGAAATATGAAAAATGAGAGCGTTTAGCGCATAAAAATGGCCAATTTTATGTGCACCTGGTAGCCCCCTTACGGCATCTCTCTTATACCAGGTCCTAAACTTGCCTTACCTCGCTGAGAATAAACGTCTCCATCTGAACGGGTACATGTGAAACCTCTTCTTAGACTAAAATTCTCTCTCTCTGTGGAGGGGTATTGGACCTGCTGTAATTAAAACACCTGAAGCTAGGAGGTGGAGTGCACGATCAGAAGGCTAAAGAATACATTTCAAAAACCTGACCTGCACATCCAAACATAGACTAAGTGTGAACAGGTGCTGAACCTAGAGTCGCCAACTCGTATATAGTTAAGTAAACAAGGCAGCACACTGCAGCGCTAAAACATGCAAACATGAAACACGAAAATTGAACTGCATTACTGCACTAGAAACATACTGTATATAGGAGACTATATGGGGCTCATACTGTAGATGAGGGCTATGTGAAGGCTCATACTGTATATAGGAAGCTATGTGTTTTCTCATACTGTATCTAGTGGGCTATGTGAGGGATCATACTGTATATAGGAGACTATATGGGGCCCATACTATCTATAGGGAGCTATGTGCCTGCTCACACTGTATATAGGAGGTTATATGGAGCTCATACTGTATCTAGGGGCTATGTATAGGCTCATACAGTATATTGGGAGCTACTGTATGTGCGGCTCATACTGTATATAGGGAGCTACTATATGTCCTGGAGCATACTGGCTTTTCACCTATTTTGTTATAATAGTCTAAGTTGGTGAAGTGAAGTGAGAAATATATAGGCATAAATTAACCCCTATCTGACCTCGGACGGGATAGTACGTCCGAGGTCAGATCCGCTGCTTTGATGCAGGGCTCCGCAGTGAGCCCGCATCAAAGCCGGGACATGTCAGCTGTTTTGAACAGACAGCGGCATTTAACTACCGCTTCCGGCCAGGCGGCCGGAAATGACGTCATCGCCGACCCCCGTCACATGATCGGGGGTCGGCGATGCGTCTCCATTGTAACCATAGAGGTCCTTGAGACCTCTATGGTTACTGATCGCCGGTGGCTGTGAGCGCCACCTGATTTTCTGCTACATAGCAGCGAACAGCAGATCGCTGCTATGTAGCAGAGGCGATCGTGCTGTGCTTGCTTCTAGCCTCCCATGGAGGCTATTGAAGCATGGCAAAAGAAAAAAAAAAAGTTGAAAAAAATGTTAAAAAAATAAAAAAATATAAAAGTTTAAATCACCCCCCTTTCGCCCCAATCAAAATAAATCAATAAAAAAATATAAAATCTACGCATATTTGGTATCGCCGCGCTCAGAATCGCCCGATCTATCAAGTAAAAAAAAGCATTAACCTGATTGCTAAACAGCATAGCGGGAAAAAAATTCAAAACACCAGAATTAGGTTTTTTTGGTCGCCGCGACATTGCATTAAAATGTAATAACGGGCGATCAAAAGAACGTATCTGCACCGAAATGCTATCATTAAAAACGTCATCTCGGCACGCAAAAAATAAGCCCTCAACCGACCCCAGATCACGAAAAATGGAGACGCTACGAGTATTGGAAAATGGCGCAATTTTTTTTTTTTTATTTTTTTTAGCAAAGTTTGGAATTTTTTTTCATCACTTAGATAAAAAATAACCTAGTCATGTTAGGTGTCTATGAACTCGTACTGACCTGGAGAATCATAATGGCAGGTCGGTTTTAGCATTTAGTGAACCTAGCAAAAAAGCCAAACAAAAAACAAGTGTGGGATTGCACTTTTTTTGCAATTTCACTGCACTTGGAATTTTGTTTCCCGTTTTCTAGTACACGACATGCTAAAACCAATGATGTCGTTCAAAAGTACAACTCGTCCCGCAAAAAATAAGCCCTCACATGGCCAAATTGACGGAAAAATAAAAAAGTTATGGCTCTGGGAAGGAGGGGAGTGAAAAACGAACACGGAAAAACGAAAAATCCCAAGGTCATGAAGGGTTTAAATACATGGGCTCATATAACCAAAAATTGGCATATGCATATGTATTCACCCCTTTTCCTATAAAGACCCTAAAATTTCTGGTGTAATCAATTACCTTCATAAGGCTGGCATCACACTACCGTAGCATACGGGCGAGTGCTATGCAAGAAAACATCACATAGCACTCGGACCAGTGTTAATCTATGGGGCAGCTCACATGTATGTGTAAAATCCAAACATGCTGCGATTGTACTCGTATATCAATAATTGAAGAAACTTGGCACTCAAAGAATAAGAAAAAAAGGTTCCATTTATTGTGCATCCAGAAAAATACGTTGTTAAACGTTTTCGGTCCACTGGAGGACCTTCATCAGAACCAACTGGTTCAGAAGAGCAGACACGAAGATTCCATATTCCGATTTGTATAGTGATATTTCAAAGGGGACTGGGTGCCTGGATGCCGGTAGGAGATCAGTCATAAGTAACGCGTCTGTAGCGTGCGACCGCCGTTGCTGTGGGTATGCACTCATACTGTGTTACTGCATTCTGAAAAGAAGAAATGGTCAAAATTAAAAAACAAAAAACAAAACGGTGCTTTCAGACCTCAAATAATGCAAAGAAAACAAGTTCATAATCATTTAGAAACAACAACACTAATGTTTTAACTCAGGAAGAGTTCAGAAATCAATATTTTGTGGAATAACCATGATTTTTAATCACAACTTTCATGCGTCTTGGCATGCTTTCCACCAGTCTTTCACACTGCTTCTGGTGCAAAAATGTAAGCAGTTCTTCTTTGTTTGATGGCTTGTGACTATCCATCATCCTCTTGATTACATTCCAGAGGTTTTCAATTGTGTTCAGGTCTGGAGATTGGGCTGCCCATGACAGGGCTTTGATGTGGTGGTCTCTTAATTTTTGCCAGAGCTGTATATTTATGGAAAAATAATTATTATATTATATTATTATATTGATGGAAAAATAATTTGTACATAAAATAAGGTATTTTTTTTAAGTGTCTTGCAAAGATCTTGAAATAAATCAGGATTTAATAGTTGCAAGCAAAATGAAATAAACTTTTGTCTGGGTAATTGAACTTCTTTAAAAGAAAGCCTTTCCATGCAGTAACTCCTATAGATTACACCATGACATCATTTTCTGGAAATGAGCATCTTCTGCTATATCATGACAGCTAGACAAACATTGGTATTAGTCAAATACTTGCCAGAGCCACAATCAAGTGAAACCTGATACTTTGGCTTAGTTTGTTTTCCTGTTCCAGTTATTTGGTCTGTAGAAAAAAAAAATTCCTGAAAAACAGAGACTCTTTTAAAGCTTCCAAAAAGTGAGGCCCTCGGAAATTTTGTCTGGAAGGAGAATTAGAACTCATCACAAGCTTGACTTTTATAAGAGAGAGTCAAGAATTGAAAACGTATACCAGATGACGAAGTGTAACTTTCAACTTCTTGGTGGCCTCGACTGAAAAAAGAGAATTGAAGATTTAAGAACCACTTCGCCAGTACAAAAAAAATACAGTGTTTAAAGGAGCTGGCAAAGCATTTGATAGTCACTTCCAGACCCGCAGAAGCAACACAAAGCTTCATGACATATTTACGATACTGAACAGGCCTTATACATTACATTACGGAAACTGAATGTATAGAAGCTTTCAATCCGGGGAAGTCCAGAGCTTCTACATGAAACTAAAATGGGAAAGGAAACAACAGCAGATCTGAATTAATATAAATTTTCGGCTCATAAGTCACTGCTCTGTGCATCTGGTCTATATCATGTATTAAATAATGTATTATGCGTGACTACAACTAACAAATTAATGCAAAAGAGTTGAAAGGTAAAACAAATTTTATTCATATTAGACTCTTCCAATAAATCTAGTTCTTTTTCCTGGCAAATATTAATATTTTGTCTCTGATATTTTATATATTTCCGGTCTCCTTTTAGGAGCTGTTTATATGGTTCATTGGCTTAGAAATGTCTCTTCCCTTGCCATGGGATGACTTACCGATCTCTAATCGGTTTTTCAGCAGTTTTGCTCATTCAGAACCGCTGGTAACTTTATATACGTGACAGGGAGAACAGTGTAAACATACATCATGTGCAGTGCCCTCCACACTTTGCACTGAACTCTCCCCAGCCCTTCCTTATGGAGCGCCCCCAGACGCAGGGCCACAGGTTACTCGGTACCGGTCCTCTCTGTCTCAGTTCTGGGGCTGGCACGGTGGCAGGACCCGGTCCGTGACCCTGCTAAGGGGCGTCCAATGAAAGGGTTGATGGTAGTTTATCAAGGGTTTGTGACGCCACCTGTGGTATTCGGCCAGGGAGACCGACGCTGCTTGGGGTCCACTGGGGTGATGTGATGGCAGCTAGATGGCATACTTTCCCACAGGTGAAGTATGTCCCCAGGGCTTCCCAGTAATGTAGATGGCGATGGTGTGAGGTGCAGTTAATAACGAGGACACAGGGTTACAGTCTCTTTACCTCTTTACTGAAGGCTTCAGGATCCTCAATCCAGAGCACTGTCAACAGGGCTGTCTGAGACCGGCCGGTCCGAAGGCACATCCAGAGTTCCCTTTGCAGGTGGAAATCGTTGCCTACCACTAGCGCCTGTGTGTTGTAGTGCTTCCCTGCTGAGCATTCGGGATAGTCCTCACAACTTCTGTTCTCGTTCTTTCTAGTTCTTTCTCGTTCTTTCTATTTTCCGTCCCCCAGGTTTGTTATGGCTAGGACGCACCTGTTTGACGGGTAGGCTCGGAGCTATTCTGGGACTCTAGAGACGCCCCTCTCCACGGTTGCCCCCTATGTCTGCTTAGGTGATGTAAGGTAGACAGCCAACCTATACTTAACTGTCCTGCGGTATTTGAAGTAAGGCATAGAGTCAGTTACTTCCTCGGTGTTCCGGTCACCGGCTACACGCCTCAGTAGGATGTTGCCGTTCTCGGGGCACGACTCCTACTGGCTCTCCTTTGTGCTTTGATCTCGTTTCTTACTGTCCACAATATCCTTCGCTTCGTATCCTTTCTTTAGATGCCAGCCGCAAGGTAGTGCAGGCGCGGCTCTGTAACAATCTGTCCTTGTCGCTAGATGTCTGCCAGGTTCCCACGCCTGACAGGGACCCCCCTGAATCTTCCCAGCAACACCTCCTGCCACGGGATGTTGCCTGGAGAAAACCCAGTCAGCTTCTGTCTAACTTCCTATCCAGCCCCTAGTTTTACCAGTGTGAGGAGTGGCCTAATGAATTAAATCTTTTGCTCCCCCTAGTGGCCGGAGTGTGAAGTGTACTGTGTGCTGGTGATACCTGGTCAGATGACCTCTTTTAGTGCCGTCAGACGTACCATCACTCCCCTTAGCGGCAGAGTGACATTACTGCAACGACCAGGTCTCTGGGGCGCTGCACTTACTTCTGCAGGACTCTAGGACTGTGGACTGAACTCTCCCCAGCCCTTCCTTACTTCTGCAGAACTCTAGGACTGTGGAATTAACTCTCCCCAGCCCTTCCTTACTTCTTCAGGACTCTAGGGCTGTGGACTGAACTCTCCCCAGCCCTTCCTGACTTCTGCAGAACTCTAGGACTGTGGACTGAACTCTTCCCAGCCCTTCCTTACTTCTGTAGGACTCTAGGACTCTGCACTGTACTCTCCCCAGCATTTCCTTACTTCTGCAGGACTCTAGGACTCTGCACTGTACTTTCCCCAGCATTTCCTTACTTCTGCAGGACTCTAGGACTGTGGACTGAACTCTCCCCAGCCCTTCCATACTTCTGCAGGACTCTAGGACTGTGGACTGAACTCTCCCCAGCCATTCCTTACTTCTGCAGGACTCTAGGACTGTGGACTGAACTCTCCCCAGCCCTTCCTTGCATCTGCAGTACTCTAGGACTCTGCAATGGACTCTCCCCAGCCCTCCCTTGCATCTTTAGGACTCCAGGACTATGCACTGGACTCTCCCAGCCATTCTTTACATCTGTGGTTCTAGTGCGGCACGTGGGTACATTTACTATGGGTAAGGAGCTTCTTTGGAACTTTCACATGAGTGGTTTTTAACTCTGGTTGGGGTTATTACACCCCTTGGTGCATGTTTGTTGTTTTTTTTTTCCTGATTTATTAACTTGTGCCCACTGTGGTCAAGTGAGTTAGAACTCTTTTATTACATTGGTGGGCATCAGATGTACTTCTTTACCCCTTCATGCTGGGTTTTTCCCCTCCAGTCCCGCCATAATGGGTTATTTATACATCAGTTGTTTGATGTGAAGTTCTCCTACCCTTTTTTACATAGATACTTACTTCCCATTGTGCTGCTACACGGATGTATCACTGCCCGCTTGATTTTAAAGGTTTTTTATAACTGATTGTAGGGTGCGATATTTAATTAGCTTATTGTTTTTACTTGTAAATAAAGACCTTTTATACATCTATTGGTTGAGACTGGACTTTCGTAACATTTTATTTTCACAGTTTTGCTTACTAAAAGGGATATAAGCTCTCTGATTTTCCTTTTCCCATGTTATTGATATTGTATACAGAGTATCTCTGACCATAATTATGGTGTTTGTATTCAGGCCTCTAGCCATGTAGTCATCCTTCTTTACTTCTGTAGGACTCTTAAGACTGTGCACTGTACTCCCCCGAGCTCTTCCTTGCATCTGTAGGACTCTAGGATTCTGCACTGCACTCTCCTCAGCCCTTCAATGCATCTTTAGGACTCTAAAACTCTGCACTCTACTCTCCCCAGCCCTTCCTTGCATCTGTAGGACTCTGCACTGCACTCTCCCCAGCCCTTCCTTGCATCTGTAGGACTCTAGAACTGTGCACTGGACTCTCTCCACCCCTTCCTTGCATCTTTACCACTCTAGAACTCTGCACTCTACTCTCCCCAGCCCTTCCTTGCAGCTGTAGGACTCTTCACTGCACTCTCCCCAGCCCTTCCTTGCATCTTTAGCACTCTAGAACTCTGCACTGGACTCTCCCCAGCCTTTCCTTGCATCTTTAGGATTCTAGGACTCTCCACAACCCTTCGTTGCCTTTTACTCTGAGTGACCGCTCTACTGTTCAATCAAGAAACCACTAAAGCCATCACTCAGATGAGAAGGAAGAGACTGGGGAGTGTTCAGTGCGAAGAGCCTCCTGGTACTATATGTTTAAACTACACTTAGTTTTCAGGGGTCCAAACTACTAATAGGCTCCTTTCAAAAATGAATGTTTACCTTGTAAAATCATCTTGCTTTTACATCTGACCTATGAAGATCTGACTGCTTGCCACTTAGGTTGTGGCTTATGGCAAAATTAGGCGTAATTTATATGTGTGGTCTTCTGTAACAAAAAAGAAAATTGTCCTGACATTTAGACCCAATTCATCAAACAGTTTTCACCAGAATTGTGGCATAAAATTGTTTGAAATATCACAAAAAGTTTAAACTGTGACATCTTGCATTACAATTGTTTGACAGGAGCAGTCTAGTGATAATCAGTAGCTGTGATAGGATTTTCTGTCCCAAAGTATGTAGAAAACATCACATAATAATAATATAATAATCTTTATTTTTATATAGCGCCAACATATTCCGCAGCACTTTACAGTTTTGCACACATTATCATCGCTATCCCCGTTGGGGCTCACAATCTAAATTCTCTATCAGTATGTCTTTGGAATGTGGGAGGAAACCGGAGTATCTGGAGGAAACCCACACAAACACGGAGAGAACATACAAACTCTTTTGCAGATGTTGTCCTTAGTGGGGTTTGAACCCAGGACTCCAGCGCTGCAATGCTGCTGTGCTAACCACTGCGCCACCGTGCTGCCCCACATGGTACAGTCCATTCAATGTCATCATACAGGCAGTTCTGGTGACTGAGATCATGACCCCCTTCAGAGAGTATAAAGATACATAATTCCTATGAGAAACTATGACACCACATGACTTAACGATGGTGATAGAATACTTGAATTTTCAGATAGAAAGAGCAACTAAATAAGAATGACTTAAAGGGAATCGCACGCGCAGTATGCTTTGCCCAACTGCGGGCAAAGCCGAAAAGCATTAGTGCGCATGCGCCGGCGCACTATGTCCCGGAACACAGCGAAATACAAGATTGCCTTGTGCAGGCGTGTAATACGGAGGACAGAGAATGAACTTCAATCCAATATTGCGGCCAGCATGCAGCCAGCGGGTAAAGAAAGGGTGAATCAAACACCAAAAAACTCCACCCATATGACCGAAAACCGGTCCCGCCAAATTCAGGCATTAAGTGTAAGTATGATAATTATTTTAAATTACTGTACTTGGATCCTCCTGAGTGACCAATTTTATCAGATAGCAAGACCCCCATCTAAATAGTCTAGCTTTGTTGGTGGCTTGTTGAAAAATTGTATTTTATTCTTTCTATCCTGTATAAAAGCATTGGAAATTATTACGTTGAAAGATTTTGCTTTGGTACATTTCCGTGCACTATTAAAATACCAGCAAAAGCCTTATTACATAGTAGGCCATAAATATGAACAAACCCTCTACTGTACCTTCATATGCCTCCAAATTCAATAAAATGCATACATAATTTTTTTGTATGAATATGAATTGGACTCTCTATAAGTAACATAGTCCAACAGGATCTATATGACGGCACCCCAAGGCTATATTGCTTCATACTAATGTGTACTTATGGGGGTAATAATGTGAGAAAACACACCGTATTAAGTAATTATATGTTTTTATTAATTATAACTCTATTTTAAGGCCAAATATTTTTACCATGCAAATATAGCAAGTGTTGATTAGCATTATACACATACAGTTAGGTCATATTAACGGCGTGCTCCTAACCTTACAATTTTTCTGCGTTTGTCTAAACATAACCAGTAGTGTTCACACCTACTCAAAAGCTTCTCCTCCCGGTCAGTACAATCTATCACTTTTACAGATATCCATATGAGGACAAGTTACAGAGGCGGCTACTGCCCAAACTGCAAAATCTGCTCAGCAGCTGCAAGAAATATTTACACTTGACATAATAACATGTTCAGAAGCTGCTTCTAATTCTTCCGTGTGTCAGCTGGAGAACATATCCAAGCTTAGGAGCACACTCCCTACCGGCCAGAATCATTAACATTACAGACCCAGCCAAGGCAGGCACGACCGAGACTAGCTGGAATTTTAATTCCATATCCCTGTTCCAGTTGAAAATTGTTTATATTAGCCATTCATTAAAAAAGACCAAAATACCCGTCCGATATACAACACAGACTGGCATCCTAGCAAAACTTGGTTTAATTTGCCAAGCACCAACTAAAGATGAGCGAACTTGTTCGGAAAACGTTCGCCAATCTGAAATTCATCACAAACCTTGAACATTCAGATTCGCGTTCAGATTCCTGAGATTTTCCGCATAATTGGCAAATTTCGGCCAAAGTTTGGTTAACGATTGAGTTTCCCCTAATACTTTTGTTAGGACTTTGGCTAGGAAAGCGGTGCTGTATGAAGAGTGCGGATGACGTGTTTGATGAGCGGAGGGGGTGGAGAGAGGTTTGAAGAATGGTGGACTGTTATTCTTTTTTTTTTTATTTTTTATTAACAATTTGTGGAGATTCCGATAGCCAATCAAGGTGCAGAAACCATCCACAACATCCAACAGATACAACGGCTTGTGCCATTGGCTGACGAAGTCACATGTCCATCTCCATATAACAAGCGAACATGTGGCTTTGACGCCATTTTGTGAGTGTAACAGCGTAGTGAGGCTGCTGCGGCTTCAAGTAGTCGGATAGTTAGCTAGGCATTTTTTTGTCAGCTAGTATAGATAGGATCCTGTGTTAAATCAATCTTCCAGCATATAAATTCATAGTGCTGCTGATTCTGTGGTACAACGACCAGTTGCTATTTCAGCACCTAAATCTTTTGTGCTAATTCTGTGGTCCAGCCACACTATCTCAGCAAATAAATACTGATTGTTAATTTAGAGACCGGTAACTGACAGGTCTGGGCCTACAGTTGTGAAACAGCTGGTTAAAAGAGGGGAAGAGTACATCAAACATGAGTGTGAAAAAGTGAGGTTGAGGTGGAAGGGGGAATAGATGTGGTGTTCGAGGTATATGTGGGGTAGGTGGTAATGTTCCTAAAAGCTCTACTGAACAAACACCGGCTCGTCCTGTCCAAAGACAACTGACAACTTCTGTTACTAGACAAGCTACTCGACTCCCTTTCTTTGGCAGCCTAACAGCGGTACGCCTTGCAGATATTGTTTTGACATGTGGAGAATCCAAGTTGCGTCTCCATCTGGTGGGTTTCCTGTGGTAGAAGGGGTCTCGGAGCACCAGGTCTATCCCTGAGACTCATCCACCTCTTACTGATCAATTTGTAAGCTAGGAATCTTGGGCCAGGCCCTATCCCGTCAATCCATGATGCGCCATTATAATATTTCTACTGTGGGTCAATTGATGACACTTTTCCTGGTGTCTGCCCCTAGTTTTTGGAAATGTTTGGACTCAAAATTTGGTCTCCTTCATGTGAGTTACATGAATTTGACAGGGCTCTAAGACTCATACACTTGTTACTGATCAACGTTTCAGCTATAAATGCTGGTCCAAGCCTTGTCCCATGCATCCATGCTGCACAATTATACTATTTGTACTGTGGATCAATTAATGCCACTTTTCCATGTGTCTGCCCCTAATTTGAGCTGTTTTGGCAGCCTAGCTCCCCCTACTCTCCAGGATACTTCCAAAGGTGAAGATTCCGGGACCTCTACCCTTGCCTCATCTCCTGAGTTAGCCCTCTGTCTGTTCTCCTCTCTCACCCAGGGAAGAGGGGGCGCTACTGTGCACCGTAGTACAACAAACCCGATAAACAAGGCAACACAAACAAGGGTTAACAGAAAACTCCAGGCATACAAAATATTCACTCACATATAACAGAGGAATGCATCGGGGTGTGAAGGTTGGGGAACAAACTAAAATAGAGAAGGATAAGGAAATACCATGTATGAAAACCAAGCAACAGTCACTAATAACTCCTCCAACTCTCCTTCTCATACCAACTCCTCTCCCTCCGTTAGCCATGCAGCAATAAAGCTAGCTCTGACAAGGATTTGTATTAGAGCCCAGATTATAAAGGGAAAAGGAGTGGCTAACCGAGCTCACCTGTGATCACAGGGATTTCCTACATGGCTGATTCATCCATTTTCTGCCAGAAGGAATAAAAACATTTAAAATGAAGGAGAAGTGCTTTGGTCTTCTGGCTCCACATTGTTGCGGTAACCACATGACAGTAAATCACCGACAGCAGCATTTAAATAGCACCATCCCAGTGGCACACTGATTTAGGTAGCCATTACCCCCCTTCCACCCCATGATGCAAGGTGCCAATAGGTTGCTATGGCAGCCTGCGGTCTGCTGAATCCCCCCATAAAATTTTTGGAAATTGCTCTTGTAACACCCCAGGTAACCAGTTGTTGAAGTGGTATTGCCTTTCTTTTGGGGAGGGTGGTGCCATGCTTGGAAGCAAGGAAGGATCCCTTTAACAGGTAACCAGTGCATGCAACACTGTTCTGATTCCAGGCCAGAAGGGGGAGCTCGAGATCCGGATTTAGGGGAACTTCCCTATATATTCTGGCTGGAGGAGGAATAAGTTCAGTCTGTGAGAGGAGTCTGTGAGGAGTCAGTCTGTCAGAGGGAAAGAGGAAGCTGATAGAGTCTGAGAGAGGAAAGCTGGTGCCGTGCAGACCCGTGGATCTTCTGCAGCTCCTAGCAGGAAATAGGAACAGAGCAGTCTGTAGGAGACTGAAAGGGGAAGAGAAGCACAGGAGAAGTAAAGAACTGGAGAGAAGCTGTGACCGAGCTTCCTCCACGCTGAAGAGCAGAATTCCGGTAACAGGAAGACCGAGGTTGTGGGGGTAACACTATGCCCCAAAGCAGAAATCAGCAGACAGGAGATTGCAGGTCGCCTGTCCACCATCAACACCTGAAGGCACAGTAACACAGAGCCTGGAGTCATCTGAGAGACACCTGTAAAAAGACTAGGGTTACCTGCCATTCGGGTAGTGTCCTACCAATAAGGGGGACAGAGAGAAAGTAAGGACCTTGTGTGAGGCCTAAGGCAGCAAGGGACTACAACACAGTGCAGAGAGGAAGGCTTCCAACCCCACCTGGCTAGGGGGATTCCTGAATCGCTTCCAAGCTGGCCGGACCACACCAGCACCTGTGATCCGTACCCTGGACTGTGGCTGACTTACACCAGTAAAAAGGTAAAGAGACTGCAACCTTGTATCCTCTAGTTCTTTCTGGCACTACACCATCTTTATCTACTACACCGGGAGTCCTGGGGGCCCAGCTTCACCAGTGGGAATCCATACCATCCCTGCTGCCATAACATCACCCCAGTGGACACCTTTAAGCAGCGTCAGTCATCCCTGACTGAATACCACATGTGGCATCAGGAACAATCTTTATTCTTTATTCAATAACCCCTTTTATTGGACGCCCAGGGCCACGGACTGGGTCACTGCCAGCGTGACACATCCCTTTAAGAACCCGACCCTGTTTCGAGTACCCTAAGGCCCTAGTCAGGTGCTCCTCTCTTCTTCCAAAAAAAACAATAAAAATTGATCAAAACATCATGTATACCCAGAAAAGGTTCCATTAAAAACTACGGCTCGCCTCACAAAAACAAGCCTTCAGCATGGACCATCAACGGAAAAGTTACAGTTCTCGGTAAATCGCGGCACAACCACAATTTTTATTTATATACATTTCTGTTTTTTTTTTTTTTACTTCTTAATTACAAAAAAGCTGATTGTCACTATAATGTACTGATCTGGAGAATCATGACATCAGGACATTTTAATAACTCAATAAACACTTAAAACATGTATAATGTTTTAAAGTTTTTTTATTTTCTAATTTGGATGACCTCACTTGTAATTCTCTGAATGCAATGAACACTGAAAAACAAAGCCCAAAAAACAATGGTGGAATTGTATTTTTTCTTTACCATTTCATTGTACTTGGAATTTTTCCCCAATTTCCAGAACACAAGTGAATCGTTACCTTTACTAAACATAAAGGCTGCTCTGTTCCCTTAAGGCCCCGTCACACATAGCGAGATCGCTAGTGAGATCGCTGCTGAGTCACAAGTTTTGTGACGCAACAGCGATCTCAGTAGCGATCTCGCTATGTGTGACACGTACCAGCGATCAGGCCCCTGCTGTGAGATCGCTGGTCGTGTCGGAATGGCCTGGGCCATTTTTTGATCGTTGAGGTCCCGCTGACATCGCTGAATCGGCGTGTGTGACGCCGATTCAGCGATGTCTTCGCTGGTAACCAGGGTAAACATCGGGTAACTAAGCGCAGGGCCGCGCTTAGTAACCCGATGTTTACCCTGGTTACCATCGTTAAAGTAAAAAAAAAACAAACGCTACATACTTACCTACCGCTGTCTGTCCCCGGCGCTCTGCTTCTCTGGTCTGGCTGTGAGCGCCGGGCAGCCGGAAAGCAGAGCGGTGACGTCACCGCTCTGCTTTCCGGCCGCTGTGCTCACAGCCAGACCAGAGAAGCAGAGCGCCGGGGACAGACAGCGGTAGGTAAGTATGTAGCGTTTGTTTTTTTTTACTTTAACGATGGTAACCAGGGTAAACATCGGGTTACTAAGCGCGGCCCTGCGCTTAGTTACCCGATGTTTACCCTGGTTACCGGGGACCTCGGGATCGTTGGTCGCTGGAGAGCTGTCTGTGTGACAGCTCTCCAGCGATCAAACAGCGACGCTGCAGTGATCCGGATCGTTGTCGGTATCGCTGCAGCGTCGCTATGTGTGACGGGGCCTTTACCGAGGGATCCACTGTAGAACTGATATGCAAATGAGGCTGAAGAGCTCTGGGCAGGACAGAGCTCTTCCACTGTCTTGTCTCCCAGCTTCTTCCTCAGCCAAACTCCGCCCTCTACTAGATGATTGACAGACAGCATGGCTGTAGCATGTCAGTGACTAAGTGGAGGGTGGATTTAGGCTGGGGTCACACTTGTGAGTACAACGCGAGAAACTCGCACGACTCTCTCTTGCATGAATACCCGAGTGCCGGCGACTTTTCTGCAACAGAGCAGTGCTTTTATTTATTAAAGTTATGGATTTCTATTCTTATAACATACACACATGTGAATCGGATGTAGACACATGAGCTGACACATTCCCTTTAAAGCAAATCAATGACATAGGACTACATGGAAAATACAGCAAATCTGATAGAACAGCGAGGAGCACTGACCTAGAATTGTCTATTACTAAGAGTATCTTATGGAGCTGCTTTATTCCCCATAGAAGCTGGAGACAAGAGGGACACTTGTAATCTATTTTATAGCACACCGGTATATTCAGTTTATTTTCGCAGTCGTTGTGTTATTATCAGTAATCAGATGTTCTGCCCCTTATCCGTTGTGTGACTCACATCCATTACATGAATAGCTTGTGCCGTTCTTATGCTATACTGGAGTACGGCACAGGTGCACGCCGCCTCTGAACACGGGCTGCTAGAACAAAAGTGACATTTTCTGCTGGTCCATGACACAGCCTGAATGCATCATTCAATTCATCACAAAGTAAGTCAGTTCTTTATGGCAGATTGTGCAGCTACTTTCGCCTTTTTTGTTATGAACTTTTCCATTTTTTTTAAAAAACACACTTTTCCCTAAACCTTCACAAATTGTTTTGTGTGAAGTTGGGTCACAGCAACATAGCATATAAAAAAGCAAATCTATCTATTTCTACCTGTTATCTACATTGTTTCTCCAGAAGGCGGCACAAACTCTATAAGTCAAAGTTTACATAATATAAAAAAGATCAGAATAAATCATATAACTAAAAAAGACCTTCATAGATATCAAGAAGCCCTAAATGAATTAATCATCGCGATACCCTGTAGACCAGACCTGCGTGGTTTTAATGCAATTACAGTAAAGAAGTCTTCTAACATGACTTTCCTTTCCCAGGACCAAAGATTCCAAAAGCCGCCCTAGCCCTGGAGTTAATTACCCTGGCTACAAAATTTGAAAAATTGCTGCAAAAAATGCAATTTAACTTTTATGTGTGAACACATCATTACTGGCATATACACCATTACACATCACTGATGACCCATTTTAATAACATAATAGAATACAAAAATATGCAAATTTACACACCAAAAACACTTAGCAGGTCAGTAATTGGACCATTCAAGTGGTTGGCTCCTATTTTTCATCCTATAAAAGAAGATATGGAAAATTTGGCCTGACCTACACTGCATCTTGAACGTTTCTTACCTTTAGGCCACGTTCACACGTTCAATATTTGGTCACTATTTTACATCAGTATTTGTAAGCCAAAACCAGGAGTGGGAAGAAACGCAGAAGTGCTGACGTGTTTCTGTTATACTTTTCCTCTGATTGTTCCACTCCTGATTTTGGCTTACAAATACTGATGTAAAATACTGACCAAATACTGCTAGTGTGAATGTGGCCTTATTCTGTAGTCCCTATGCTTTTGTTTTATCAGAGGAAATCAATGAAGATATAATTGATATGTTTCTCTTAGGTTACAATCACATGACTTTCTTCTCCACATCCGAGAAAAACAGTCCAGTTAGGCTGATCACATTATGATCACAGTGTGATAAATTTTTCTCATATATGGAAAGTAAAAAAAAAAAAAGTTTCTCCATCTTCTCCATTCTGTCAGTCTGTGAAAGTTGGACTGCACTCGGATGTCATGTGAGTGTGGTCCGATTGCTTTCACCAGCTCACAGGCTTTAATAGCCAAGTGCAATCCGATTATAGAAGGCCAATTGTGCCCAAAAACCCCAAAATGCCATACCCATCCTGCTCTGTGCTTACTATTGGACAACTTACCGATGCAGACATTGTACTAAACCTAATAAGTGCAAGACATATCAACCAGCACATAAAGTAAAATGTGTCACAAAATTCACTGGGATATGTTGAAACATTCCAGCGTTATTGACACAGAGTCAGACTGTTGTATTTCTTGTGGGAGAATCGCATCGCACTGCATGCACTGGCATGGCACCTCTCCTGATCTGAACAAGACAGCGTGATGGATTAATCTGCAGTTGTCAAGCTCAGGTCAGGAGAGCCAACAGCCAGTACGAGGTTTACGATGCGATTTTTGCACGAGAAATACGGCAGTCTGTCTCTGCTCATAAAGTGATACTGGTCAGATTTGAAATATTTGGCCTGATGACTAAGGGGTGAAAATATATATATTGCAGGTGTTGGCTAACCAACCAGACATTGTGATAGTAGACAAGGATCAGAAAAGAGCAATGATTAGAGATGTGGCAGTGCCAAGTGACAGCAACATCAGGAAGAAGGAATATGAGAAGCTGGAGAAATACCAGGGCCTCAAAGGAGAACTGGAGAAGATGTGGAAAGTGAAGACAACAGTGATTCTAGTGGTGATAGGAGCACTTGGAGCAGTGACCCCTGAGATGGGAAAATGGCTACAACAGATCCCAGGAGAAACATCTGAACTCTCTGTCTAGAAAAACGCAATGCTGGGAACAACTAAGATCCTGGGAGAACCCTCAAGCTGCTAGGTCTCTGGTAGAGGACCCGAGAATGAGAAAGGACAAGAAAGACCACCCAATTGGGGGGGTGAGAAGCAAGTTTTTATATAGCGTAAATACTCGTGTATAAGCTGAGATTTTCAGCACATTTTTTTGTGCTGAAAACGCCCCCCCATCGGCTTATACCCGAGTCAATTGTCCTGAACGCTGGCTGGGGAGGGAAGCGGTGGAGCAGTGGCAGGAGCTGGCGGCTGTGGCACAGTGACAGCGGCAGCCGCTGACTAACAGAAGGCATCATACTCACCCTCCGTCGCTGCATCTCCATCCCTGCATCTCTATTGTCCTGGCGCTGGCAGCTCTCTTCTCCTGTGCTGAGCAGTCACGTGGTACCGCTCATTAAGGTAATAAATATGTACGCGTCTCCACTCCCATAATCGTGAACCGTCCCGGGGACTCGCGCGAGTCTCTCGCATCAATACCTGACACTCTGTGTGACTGCAGACTTATGAATCCCCCCAACAGACGCACTGTACGCTGTGGGGATTCGCCGGTTTCTGACCCAGGACAGAAGGATATGTATGAGTTATATATACTCTTGGTCAGAGCCCGTCCAGTGGGTGTGGCCTTGCTCCATACACTTGTATTGAGCGAGTCCACACCCTGTAGTCGACCGCGCCCTGTTCTCAACCCCGCCCTCTATTCAGCCATGCCCTCTAGTTGGCCACCCCCACTGCAGGGCTGCATCACTAGAGGGGGAGCGGCCTTGCTCAATATAAATGTATTGAGCAAGGCCACGCCCACTGGACAGGCTCTGACCGGGAGTATGTAAAACTCATACTTACCTTCTGGTCTCGGCGGAATCCGGTAAATCCCCGTAGCGCACAGTGCATGCGCTGGGTGGATTCATAAGTCTTCAGTCACAAAGACTGAAGGCAGACTTATCAATTTGGACCGGACAACTCCTTTAAATATTCACTGGTCCTGTATCTGGATATTACTATTACTAACATTATATAGTGCCCATTATTGTTCTTCTGATTTCTTCTCAGAGCATCGACCTAATGTATGCAGTGATGATAAGTGTAATACCCCAGGGTTCTGGTTGTTACAGTAGCATTGCTTTCCTCATGAGGAAAGTGATGTCATGCTTGGAAGCAGGCGAAGATCTTCTCTATCAGGTAACACAAACATGCAACATGTTCACACTCCAGGCCAGAAGGGGGAGCTCTAAACCTGGTTTAGGGGGAACTTCCCTATATATATATATATATATACTGGCTTGGAGGGAAAGCAATCAGTCTGTCAGAGGAGCAGAGCAGAGAAGTTGGTGCCAGACAGCAGACTGGAGCAGTCTGAGGCAGAGACGTGTGAGGGGCCGTGCAGCCAGAGGTGCTGCAGCTCCTGGAATAAGAGAATACAGAAGGAAAGAACAGATTGTAGAGAGCGTGCAGGAGAGTGAAGCACAGGAGAGTGACACCAGGGGAGGATAGCAGCGTTTTGGCTACCTCCTTGTAAAGCGCAGATCCCGGTAGCTGGACGATCGAGGTTGTGTCGGACTCTAGGAGGCACAGCACAAACCGGCAGGACAGCTGGACTACATGTAACCTGTCCACCCTAACACCCAGGAGACACAATGGCACATAGAGCCCGGGTCGTGATAGAGACCTTGTAAGAAGGCTCGAGCCACCTGTCATACAGGTTAGTGTCTCACCTTTATGGAGAACAGAGAGAACTGTGAGGATCTTGATAGAAGCCACAGGCAGCAAAGGACTACACCAAAGCGCTGGTAGAAAGGCTTTCATCTCCACCTGGTAAAGGGGACTCTGAACTTGCTTGCAAGCCATCCGGACCCTGCCTGTACCTGTGATCTGGTGCCCTGGACAGTGGATTCCTGGAGTCTAAAGTAAACCAGGTAAAGAGACTGCAAACCTGTGTCCTCCATTCATTACTGCACCACTCACCATCCTCATCTACACACCGGGAGCCCTGGGGACCTACTTCACCTGTGCGAAATTATACCATCTTAGCTGCCATAACATCACCCCAGAAGACCCCTTTAAGCGGTGTCGGTCCCCACTCACCGAATACCACAGGTGGCGTCACGAACACAAACTTTATTACATCTCCCTTAAAAGACCTTCCCCCTTTTAAATAGGTGCCCAGGGCCACGGACTGGATCACTGCCACTCTGACACCCCCCTTTAAGTACCGGACCCGGTACTAAGTACTCCACGGCCCTGGCCGGCGACACAATAAGTGTGCAGATTATTAATGGCTGTCCTGTACGATATGCTAAGGCTGGTGGGATTGAGATTCTGAGTATGTGTGACCACATTACTGAAAACATTAGGCTGATTTTCTGAGAAGGAATCAGAAGAACACCATAGAGTGCAACAACAAGATTGTAACAGCAAGACCCAGATTTGGTGGGTTTCTGAGAAGTCCTCTGAGAATTCTTGCAACTAATAGGAAACACAAGAACCCACTCATTCAGGAGATCTGTTGTCGACCAAGCACCTGATCCCAAATCTATATAATTATTATGAGAATATTCCTATTTGTTAGGTTAAATACTATATAATGTAGAGCTAAGAACAGTTAATGGACCACTTTGCAATAATTCTATTAAAATAAAATACTTCTTGTGCTATTGTGGCACCCCAGGAGTCCGGATGCCACAATGGTATTGTTTCCTCACGGAGGAGGTGATGTCATGCCTGGAAGCAAGGAGGGATCCCTTAATCAGGTAATACTAACATGCAACACCGTCCTGACTCCAGACCAGAAGGGGGAGCTCTAAACCCAGTTTCAGGGGAACTTCCCTATAAAATTCTGGTCTGGAGGAGGGGTTAGAGAGTCTGCTAGGGAGTCTGAGGGCGAGTGTTTGCAGGGACATTGAGAGAAGAGGAAAAGAAGAAGATCCCGGGGTCTGTAGATGCAAGCGGGCTCACCCCAGAGGAAAGCGCCAAGAGAAACCGGACACCGGAGTCTGTGGTGGTGTGGGTATTGCAGACTTCTCCTTACCTTACGGTATGTATTCACCATCATCACATACTATATGTTGATGATGTTTTTTGTACTATTTTGATTTTCATAGCATCTTATTTAAATTATATTAATACATTTTTTATAAATCAGACACAAATATGTATTAAATGGTAAATGTTAGTATCCAGTGTAAATTTAGGAAGCTACACTGGTCTCCTGCCTTTTAATCCTCATATTCCTTTTTTTGACTAGGGTTTTTTAACCCTTATCCGGCTGAATAGGTACAATTGTAACTATTCCGTTTTAAAATTGCAATAACTTTTTTTTGAAAAGACGTAGAGGGCTGAAATTTCGTGACATCTCTACATTTTTGGTCCAGAATATATTGGCCAAATTTCAATAAAATATCTCCACCCGCTTCCGAGATAAGGGGTCGAGATCTTTTTGCATCCATAACAAGCTGCATAGGTACAAATGTACCTCATATATTTTGAATGAAGATAATGCAAGGGAAAAAGCATAAATTTTTTTTTAATGATAATGCTATTTAACTATTATAAACAAGTAAAAAACTGTTCATTTACATTATAAAAGAAAATGTAAGAAACTTTTTTTTTATTGATTTTCTTTGCAAGTAATGCATGTTGGCTTTGCTACAGAGTGTTCATCGCAAATGGGTTTCACACAAACCACACAAGACTTTCTAGTCTTGCGTTGTTTTCGCCTCAGGTCTCTGCAGACATAGCAACTACCAACAACAGGGGAGGGTCCACGACTACCATGAGGTATTTTGGGGCCAGCTGCTGGCTGCGATGCTACCACAATGCATCGTCCAAGCACCATTTCTACTGCACCTCGAAGAAAATGGTTTCTCATTATCATTTTGTTTGTACTACGATCTTCAATTGCAATCATACACAGCTGATTTGCGAGATCTTTCAGGAACTTTCTTCGTTGATCCTTTGCCCTGAAGCTTGGATTGTGTTCTCTGTAGATGATGTAGGATGCTAACCCACTGACATCAATCATATTGTAGAAAAATGCCAAAGTCCAACGTGATGTTCGTCGTTTCACAGTGTACTCTCCCAACATTTTATCCATAACATCAACGCCACCTTTTGTTATGTTGTAGTATTTTATTATCTCTGGCTTGGCTGCTAGTGTCTCTTCAACTTCTCCCGTCATGTGCATAGATGATAGAAGCACGACTGATTTGTTCTTCTTTGGTACATATGAACAGACTGTTGCATCATGATTGTAGGCAAAATTTGTCGAGTATACAGGCCTTTCTTTGGCAGGCTGCATGTTGTTAGGTAGGAACCTTTTGTTTTTTTCTCACTGTACCAACTAGTGTCATGTTCCAGGAGTTCAATACCTTAGCTAGTTCCATGGTTGTAAAGAAGTTATCGGTGGTGACATTTCTTCCAGAGCCTTTATACGAGCTCACTAGGTCCAATACTGTTCGTTCTCCAATGTTTACTTGTCGAGGACCATCAGTTGGTTTCCCAGTGTAGAGCTGACCTTGTAAAGGGTAGGCATTTGATGAGTCACAAGCCCAGAAAATCTTTATGCCATATTTAGCTGGTTTTGAAGGTATATACTGGGTAAATTTAGTATGACCTCTAAATGGAAATAATTGCTCGTCGACGGTGATACAATGATATGGCTTGTAGGCTCTCTCCAGATTACTGTTCAGCATTGTCCAGATGTCCCGTATTGGTGCAGCTTTATCTGTTTGCACACGTTCTGCACGTGTATTTTCGTTGTCAAACCTGATAAATCTGAGTATCATCTTGAAGCGGTCACGAGACATGGCTGCACGTATAAGAGGCAGAGCAGCAACATTCCACATTTCCTCCAGATTCTCTTTGTTGGCTCTGTGCACACCAGCAGCAATTAGTATGCCCAAAAATGCATGAAGTTCAGTTTCAGTAAATTGCTTGAATGTTTTTTGTGGTGGCCGTTTGGAAGAATCAGGAAAACGTTGTACCAGTTCGTTGTTGTAAGCATCACAAACTCTCTTGGCCTTTCGATTCGTTTCCCGTAATATGATGTCACACATCTCGGGAGTCATGATGGACTTGAATAGCTCTTTTGCTGTATATAGGTTGCTGATTGCTGCAGGGCCACCTCTTTGTCGTAGGACATTACGAGATTTTGTTTGTGCATTTGGCAGTGGATTACTGCACCATTGAGTTTCATCCTTAGCAGTCCAAATGTCGCCTGCACTTTGAGGCACAGAATCATCCTCAACACTTTCGTCTGATTCGTATTCATTTTCATGCTCTATGACCATTTCTTGTTCAATGTCTGAATCTTCTTCAGTAACATCCACTTGTGGTACATAGTTTTCATCATCAGATGGAACATATGGTTCATCCTCATGCTCAGAATCAGATTCTTCTAGCATTCGCATTATTTCGTCAGACGTAAATCTGTAAATATGAAAAAATGTAAAATAAATAATTTTCCGAAATACTACATTATTGGCTTTTCACAAAATTATACTAACCTGCAAACACGTTTTCTTGGATTATGGCGGAAACTAGATCCAGCATTACTATCACTCATGATGACTTGCTAGATGAATTTTGGCTTCGTATTTTGTGCTGAATATAAATAAAACATCGTAAAACAATATGTAGATACTAATTATTATCCATTTTTCGTATAAAAATTATACCTATAGTGATAAGTTTCATACAAAATATATGTAAGCCAAGTCCAGGCTGAAAGACAATTTGACTGTTCTGTCCCCACATAATGAGAATAAAGGTATAACTGGCTGTTAGATGCTGTGAGACTTTCCTACCTTCGTTTCCAAGAAATTGAAGACTTCACAAGCCTAGAAATGTGTGCTCACAGCAATGAGATGAACAGCAAAATGGCTAATGAGAGGAGGGAGGCAGGAAGACAAGTAGAAGCCACTCCCAGTTTGAATTAACTTAATTGACAGCAACATAAGTGACCAGTAACAACACTGAACAATAGATATCAGCATAACATTTGTAGCTGAATGAACTTTAGTTTCTGAAACCAAGTAAAGTCTTCCCACAGTGGAGGTATATGTGAAGGTACAATTGTACCTATGCAGCCTGTTAAGGTTGTAAAATTATGCAGCCTGACAAGGGTTAAACCCCTTCCCGATATGCCCCATACTAGTACGGCGCATGTCGGGTCCCCTGCTTTGATGTGGGCTCCGGCGCTGAGCCCAAATCAAAGTCGCGACATGTCAGCTGTTTTGTACAGCTGACATGTGCGCGCAATAGCCGATAATAACCTGTTAAACGCCGCTGTCAAACGCTGACAGCGGCATTAAACCAGCGCTTCCGCCCACGTGGCGTGGCCGGAAATGAGCGCATCGCCGACCCCATCACATGATCGGGGGTCGGCGATGCATCAGGATCAGTAACCATAGAGGTCCTTGAGACCTCTATGGTTACTGATGCCGGCCTGCTGTGAGCGCCCCCCCTGATGATCGCTGCTATGTAGCTGAGCCGATCAGGCTATGCCAGCTTCTAGCCTCCCATGGAGGCTATTGAAGCATGGCACAAGTTAAAAAAAATGTTTTTAAAAATATGAAAAAAAATAAAAAATATATAAAAGTTTAAATCACCCCCCTTTCGCCCATCCAAAATAAAACAATAAAAAAATCAAACCTACACATATTTGGCATCGCTGCATTCAGAATCTCCTGATCTATCAATAAAAAAAAGGATTAACCTGATCGCTAAACGGCGTAGCGAGAACAAAATTTGAAACGCCAGAATTACATTTTTTTGGTCGCCGCAACATTGCATTAAAATGCAATAACGGGCGATCAAAAGAACGTATCTGCGCAAAAGTGGTATCATTAAAAACGCCAGCTCGGCACACAAAAAAAAAAGCCCTCAACCGACCCCAGATCACGAAAAATGGAGACGCTACGGGTATCAGAAAATGGCACATTGTTTTTGTTTTTTTAGCAATTTCTGAATTTTTAAATTTCTTTTCACCACTTAGATAAAAAATAACCTAAACATTTTAGGTGTCTATCAACTCATAATGACCTGGGGAATCATAATGTCAGGTCAGTTTTAGCATTTAGTGAAGCTAGCAAAAAAGCCAATCAAAAAACAAGTGTGGGATAGCACTTTTTTTGCAATTTCACCGCACTTGGAATTTTTTTTTCCATTTTCTAGTACAAGACATGGTAAAACCAATGGTGTTGTTCAAATGTACAACTTGTCCCGCAAAAAATAAGCCCTCGCATGACCATATTCACGGAAAAATAAAAAAGTTATGGCTCTGGGAAGGAGGGGAGTGAAAAACGAAAACATAAAAACGAAAAAGGGCCGCGGTAGGAAGGGGTTAAAAGCATTGTAACATAGCTAATTTTTACATTTTTATTTTGCTTTCAGATTCCTGTCAACTGGATTATCTTATGCGGGAATACATCTTGAATTTCTCATAGGGCAGTATACTATTTCAGGCATTGTGCGTAATAGATGTGTTCAAATATGGGACAAACTACATGAACTTGTGATGATGGAGCCCAAAATGGAGGATTAGCTGAAACTAGCCCGTGGATTTTCTGACTGTTGTCAATTTCCGCACTGTATTGGAGCACTGGATGGGAAAGATATCAGGGTGTGTAAGCCGCCGAACTTGGGCACCCAATTCTATAATTATAAGCAGTTTTTCTCAGTAGTTCTGTTAGCTGTAGTTGACAGTAACTACATAGTAACATAGTAACATAGTTAGTAAGGCCGAAAAAAGACATTTGTCCATCCAGTTCAGCCTATATTCCATCATAATAAATCCCCAGATCTACGTCCTTCTACAGAACCTAATAATTGTAAGATACAATATTGTTCTGCTCCAGGAAGACATCCAGGCCTCTCTTGAACCCCTCGACTGAGTTCGCCATCACCACCTCCTCAGGCAAGCAATTCCAGATTCTCACTGCCCTAACAGTAAAGAATCCTCTTCTATGTTGGTGGAAAAACCTTCTATCCTCCAGACGCAAAGAATGCCCCCTTGTGCCCGTCACCTTCCTTGGTATAAACAGATCCTCAGCGAGATATTTGTATTGTCCCCTTATATACTTATACATGGTTTACTACAGGTTTATAATTGTAGATATTGGGGCCTATGGGCAAACTGGAGACTCTAGAGTCTTCAACGTGTCCATTATAGGTCTGCGGCTACGTAAAAACCTGTTGGACCTCCCACCACCACGACAAGGCTCCAATGCTGAAGCAGTCCCATATGTACTTGTGGCAGATGAGGCCTTCCAATTGACCAGGCATGTCATGAGGCCTTATCCCTGGTGCAACCTTGACCACCAGCAGCATGTCTTTAATGTCAGACTTTCATGGGCACGGCGACTGGTGGAGTGCGCCTTTGGCATTATGGCATCCAAATGGCGTGTTCTCCAGTCTGCCATTCAGCTGAGTGAGGCAAATGTTAATGAAGTCATAAAAGCTTGTGTTGTTCTACACAACTTCACAAGAATTCATGAGTGCTCCTCAGCTGACAGTGGAGAAGGCATGTTGGCTAATGTGGGTAGGCCTACAACTCAAGTCCTTCCTCCGCGGCATCTCCTTTCTGGCATAAAAGTTAGGGACATTTTTACAAATTATTTTGTTTCTCCTCAGGGAGCTACTCCCTGGCAACATAATGCTGTTTCTTTCTTGTAATTTTTACATATATATCTATATATATTTTCTGAAAAAAACATAAATTACTTAAATTACTTAACTATGTGTGTTTCATTGACTTAAGTAACAGATGTTTATCAACCGAATAATTGAGTATGATGTTGTAATGATTGGTCCAACAAACTGAAATTGACTTTTGACTATTTTTTTTATTATAGCAAAAACCTTTTTGGGTTTTTAAACCCCATATTAATATCATATGTTTTTTTTTATCATAAAACATGACATAACCCAATTAGTTAGATAAATATAACAAAGTGCTATCACAGCAAAGTCAAACAAAAACATGTTTAGAACCCAAAAAAAAGCCTCATAAAACAATTCTCATTACAGACTTCTGTAAGTTGGTGGAGGTGATGGCGGAAGCTCAGGGTCCTGGTCAGGTGGCCTTTGTTGTGCCAATTGTCCATCATCCTGTGTGTATGATTTCTGTCCCTGCTCAAAATGATGCCCTTGCTCATATTGGCCAGTTGTGTATTGGCTATAATAAGGGTTTTGAGTATGGCCTTGCATCATAACCCCCCAATATGGCCATGTCGTCCAAACCCAGGTTGGGACCAGCCTCCAGCACTGGATCTGGACAAGTGGCCATATTGGGAAGGTTGTTGGTATGATGGCATATGGTAATGTGCTTGCCTTGGTGGATTTTGGGTGGGAACGGCTAGAGGTGTAGGCACACGTGGAGGGGGTGCTTCAAATACTTGTTGAGCATGCACCTGTTGAGATGATGGAAGGCGCAGGACGTTACGTGCTGATAGCTGCCACCTCTCAATGAACTCAAATAATTCATAGGGTTCATTTGGTGGGGTACATGCATCAATAAGTATTTGAAAACACCCTCTCACACATAGCCTCACCTCACGGGGTATGGGACGGAGGTACCGGGCCAGGCTCCTCGAATAGGCCTCCTCACCATCATCCTGTGCAGCCCATGCCAAATAATTAAGGACCCCAATGGCGGCAATTGACAGCAGGCTGTGGGGATGTCTCCAGTGGAACAGTAGGGCTGCTACTGTTTCCTGCATCATCCTGGCTTATTACTGGAACTGGTGTTGCTGTGGGTGGTGGTGCAGCTTCTTGGCCAGTTGTTGCTGGATCTTGTGGTGCAACTGAAGATGTTGCAGGAGGGATGCCACTAGAAGGATGTGAAGATGGGCCAGCCACCTCTTCCCCAACCAAATCTATCAGGGCCTCCGAGTCTGAGCCAGTCTCCCTCTCAGTGAGGTTTGACTGCGTTCTGTTTGTAAAGTATGAGAATAATTAATTAAAATTAAACATTTTACCTTTATAAAACATATGTGTAATTTTTTATGATGTTTTTACTTACGGTCTCAGATCCATACTGGGATCTAAAAAGGAGAGTTGGTCATAATAAATATATTTTCTCTTTTTTGCAGGCGCTGCTGACCCACTCCTGGCCCGCTGCTGTCTTTCTCTCCTATATTGGTCGCGTATGCTGCGCCATCGTCTCATAACATCTTCCACTGCAATGAAAGAGAAAAAAATAATGTATAAGGTCATTGTGCACAGTGGTACCACAATGTGTCAGTGATATAACAGATTTTAATGTGACCTAGTAACCTGCATTTCTTAAAAAAGATCATCAATATAAATATTGTAAACACAATTGGCACCATATGATATAATGGAAAATACATAGAATTTCAGGCCATAAGGACAGGGTTCTCTCCCCTCTGTAGCAGTATGTCATTGTAAATTTGTTTAATGTAAAAGACATCTATAAAATTCTGTACATAACCCTTTTCTCATGTCCAGCACCATGTAATTAATGGTGCTATATAAATAAATGAGATTAATCTTAATGAAAATAACAAAAGGCCCAAATTCATGTAGGTAATGCAGTTTGCAGTATTATTCATAGAGAATCATGAGTGTACTTACTTATCTGCCTCTGGACCTCACGTGGCCGCTGCTCATATTCTGGGAAAAGGATCCCACATATGCTCCTCCATGCCGCCTCTTTTCTGGCCCGGTTGGAATAATGGCCATCTCGCTGATCCCATATTTCTGGCCTCTCTTGCACCAGGACCAGCAGCATTTCGATATTAATAACATAGGACATGATGCAGGAGACTTCGTGGAGGCGTGCGGCAGACTTCCCGGATGTCTGTCTGGCTTTTTCAGCTAATTTGCATGTCTAAGCTTCCTGATTGAGGGCTTGGCACATTTCATGTCACCTGCTGAACTCTTGCATATTTTACGCAAGTCACACTGTTGGTCCGTGTGTAATCCGTATTTTTTGCGCACCCATAGACTTCATTGGTGGATTTCTTGCGCAAAACGCTGACAAACGCAGCATGCTGCGATTTTCTACTGTCGTAAACTATGGATGCGTAATATACGCAGATAGGAGCTGCCCCATAGAGAATCATTGGTCCGTGTGCAATGCGTAGTTTTTGCGCCTCGCATATGTTCGTAAAACTCTCTAGTCGGACGCCGGCCTAAGAGGTAAAAGAAACTGCTATCCCTGTGTCCTACAATTATTCCTGCACCCTCAGTCCTGTACCCCACCGTCAATCATCTCTCTTTCCAACTACACCGGGAGCCCTGGGGTCCAAGCTCTACTTGTGCGGAGCTATATCATCTAAACTGCAAAACCATCAGCCCCAGAGGACCCCTTTAAGCAGCGTCGGCCACCCCTGGCCGAATACACGAACATTACTACATTAGCCTTTATTCCCATTTTCATTAACCCCCTTTTAATGGATGCCCAGGTCCACAGGCCGGGTCACTGCCACCGTGACTACCCCTTTAAGAACAGAACCGCCCCGATACCAAGTACCCCACGGTCCTAGCTGGCGCTCCAACTATCAGTCAGCATTTGCATTCTCTAGAGATTTCTTTTCTCATTACCAGTCAAGAGCATTAACCTTCTCATTATGAGAACTCAATTGGACTCTTGCCATTTGTACATTGCTATCAGTGAACAGTTGAAAGTCGTGTGTCTGGCTGTGGGCAGACGTCTTCCCAATGAAAGCTGCACGCTGTTCTGACAAGTGAACGTCATGTAGATCTGCAGGTCCTGAATCACCAGACAGAATTCACAGGTGCACATTAATAAAATACTTAGTGGTTTAGCAAGGCATGGAGAATGTTTAGCAGAGTCATCCAGTCCAACAATAAGGTACATAATGTAAGTTTAGGAGACTCAGACAAAGCAAATTATGATAAACTAGATGGTGGCCCGATTCTAACACATCGGGTATTCTAGAATATGCATGTCCACATAGTATATTGCCCAGCCACGTAGTATATTGCCCAGCTGCGTAGTATATTGCCCAGCTACGTAGTATATTGCCCAATCACGTAGTATATTGCCCATCCACGTTGTGTATTGCCCAATCACGTAGTATATTGCCCAGCCATGTAGTATATTGCCCAATCACGTAGTATATTGCCCAGCCACGTAGTATATTGCACAGCGACGGGGTATACAGCACAGAGCCATGTAGTATATTGCCCAGCCACGTAGTATATTGCACAGCGACGGCATATACAGCACAGAGCCATGTAGTATACAGACTTAAAATAAAAAATAAACATATACTCACCCTCCGTTGAAGTCCTGGCCCTCTGTGCGGTGCACGCGGCAGCTTCCGGTCCCAGGATTGGTATGGGCGCAGGACCTGTGATGACGTCGCGGTCACATGACCGTCATGTCATGGCAGGTCTTTCTCGCAGGACCTGTGATGACGTCGCGGTCACATGACCGTGACGTCATGGCAGGTCCTTGTCACATACCATCCTTAGCACCGGAACCTGCCGCTTGCATGGAGCGGTCACCAGAGCGTCGCGACGAGCGGGAAAGGTGCCAGAATGTGAGTATATGATGATTTTTATTTTTTTAAATTATGTTTAACATTAGATCTTTTTACTATTGAGGATGCATAGGCAGCATCAATAGTAAAAAAGTTGGTCACACAGGGTTAATAGCAGCGTTAATGGAGTGCTTTACACCGTGGCATAACACGGTCCATTAGCGCTGCCATTAATCCTGTGTGAGGGCTAACTGGAGGGGAGTATGGAGCGGGCACTGACTGCGGGTTGGTTGTGGCAATGGTCGTGGGCGTTTTGCCACGACCAATCAGCGACTTGGATTCCATGACAGTCAGAGGCCGCGACCAATGAATATCCATGACAGACAGAAGGACAGACAGAAAGACAGACAGAAAGACGGAAGTATAATAGTGAAATATATCGTGGCACTGCTGTGTCGGTGCTCAAGATAGGTTTCCCACACCAGTAAGCAGAATAAATAAATAACTTGGCATTCAACAGATGATTAGTGATGAAATTGAACAAAAGGTATTTATTACTTGGATTGCAGTCCAATTTAAATGTTTCGGTCAAACATTTGACCTTCTTCAGTAAGCCGACTGCTTGTATCACGGTAGATGTAAGTTATCGTTAGATGTCAGAAAAAGAGGGGTCCTATGTTGTGGTATTATACGGACCTAATATACGTAGTTAAATGTGAACGAGGATTTAGGTATATACACTAAGGTGATGCCCAGTGAGAAAGACGGAAGTGACCCTTAGACAATTATATAGTAGATCTATTACAGATACGGGGAAGCAGCAAAATCTGTCCTCACTGGTCGCAATGTTATTTATTGATTTGTAAGTTTAAAGGGAATCTGTCAGCAGGTTTTTCCACCTCATCTGAGAGGAGCCTGATGTAGGCAAAGAGACCCTAATAAAAAGTTCAACTATGTATCACTTACATTACTGGGTGCAGTCATTCTCACACAATCAGAGTTTTTAGATTTAGCAATGCAGCAGAAAGCTAACCCCGTCCACAACTAACCCCTCCCACACCAGGCTTTCAGTGTAGACTGTCTATAGGAAGTGAGGTGCTTATCACAGAAGGGGCGGAGTCAGACTTGCAAGCAAGCCAGGTAGTCATAACAATGGTAATCACAAGGTGATTAAAGCTTCAATTTAAGTAAACAACATCACACAGCCTGACATACAGTATGACACATCACTAAATTCTGTGTTTTAGCCCCTACCTTATGCTGTCCTTAGTTTACATAGCAATACCTGCTGACAGATTCCCTTTAAATTAAACAGGGGGCACATATTTTTAATATGGCAACTACACTCTGGCCAAAAGCCAGCCGAGGCCTATGATCAGGTTAAGAATCAAGGAGAAAGAGGTATAGTGTTTGAAGTTCAGTGTTTTCCATCAGTGAAACTTGTTTTTGGCACCCAGAGATTTTGCAAACTGCTGGAGAATCACTGTGTAATTAAAGGGGTTATACACTTTATTTTTATTTTAATATATGTAGGGGGAGAACCTGTAATACTCATTTATTATATATTAGTAATAAGGATGAGCGAGCACTAACATGCTTGGATGCTCGCTACTTGAACCAAGCAATTCCTAATGCTCCAATAATTGTTTCAAGTAACGAGTATAACAAGAGTCAGTGTGAAATCCGAGCATTTTCCCTGAAAACTCTACAAAGAGGTCTGGGGGTCAGTGAAAATGTTGAAATGGATGGCAAAAGTGCTGAATGGAAGGAGAACAGCATAGAAAGACCCTTGGAAAATCTGTGTCTCCCAGATCGCTGCTGAGAACAATGGTATCACACTTTTACCCGACTTTAAGGAGTGATAATAAAACATTCAAAATCGTAGAGAACTTGGCGTTTACAGGAAAAAAATTGTTAAGAATCATTTTTTCCCATATAATGACTTGTTTATAATGCAAAATTTATAAAGAATTTAAAAAAAATGATTTAAAGGGAACCTGTCAGCAGGATTGTGCTGAGTAACCTACAGACAGTGTCATGTTGGTGCCATTATACTGATTAAAATGATTCCTGAGTTGATGAAATCCGTCTCTTGGTTGTTGTTTAATCTTTATTCGTAGTTTTCAGTTAATGAGATTCTCGTGCTCCACATCAGACTGTGGAGGATCTTTATGCAGTGCTCTGCTTACATATTCATCTGCATGGTTTATGAAAGGTGACCTGCCCCCTATTTTACATACCTTATATCTTATTGTTTTGAAAAAAATAAAAAAATTACATTTCATCATGCAGGCGCCGGTGACTGCGCTGTAACATGATCGGATCTATATTATCCATTTAATTATTTTATTTAGTGATATATATTTCTTCAGAAAAAAAACAAATCTTTCTCAAAATGGCGCCAGCCATGCCTGCGCAGTAGCATAATTCAGGTTCTACACCCTTCGCCAGGTACCTTGCTCTACCAGCTGGGGACTTTGTCCCAAAGACCCTATGGACTTTGTTCTATATGAATTGTGTCCCCATTCCATGAGCTGGTGGGGAACAATGGACTGTACCTCCCATGGACTGTGTCCTGGTCGTAAGAACCAACGTTTAGGGGAGGTGGTGAATGGACGACCTGATGTTTCAGTCAGGTCAGTAACCTTGAGGACTGTGACCTTCGACAGGATGGGCTGCTGTTGTGTTGGCCTGTGGCCTCTGTCAAATATGGACATGGACACTTGGTTACGGCGTCCCAATCTATTGAGATCAGGGTCAGGCTGACCCGAAAAAACATGAAAGAAAACATCTGCTTTCCAGAAAAGCAAAGAATTTGTTTGGTTTTGTTTGGTTTTATGCATTGGTGTCATGCAGGTTTTCCGGGTGGTCGAGGATGACCATCATTAAAGAAGGGAAAATGTAGGGAGATGGACCAGCTACCATGTTCCCCCTAAAGATATCCTTGCTACTGTGGTGTAGAATGTGAATAATGTTTTGTTCCTGATATGTTTAACTGTTATAACAATTGTAGTTCCCCTGTGGTCTGCAGTAACAACCAATAGTCCCAAGTTGTCACTTCCTAGAATGCAGGTGAAGTTTGCCCAGTAACACAACAGATATAGAGTTAGTTGAGGGCTAACAGCCAACCCAGATTGAGGAGAGGGAACTGAGGGTTACTGCTAAGTACAGAAAGTGACAGAATCAGTGACAAATGGCAGGCTCAGGACAGTGGTTGCTAGGGACAGCATGAGCCCAGAACCTCGGGGCAGCAGATTGCCAGAGAACCCTTCCACATGAGTCCCTCCTTTTGCCGGCCTGGGAACCTCGAGATAGATGTCAGGGCCCAGGGGCACACTCACCTGGACTCAAACCCTAAAAGGCGGAATGAGATGGAATCCAGATATACTGCTAAAAAAGGAAAAGATCCCCTAGAGCTAGAGAGGACAGTAAAAAGGATGTTCTACCTATACTGAGCACCAGGGCTGAAGTTATGTCGGGTATTTATGGGAAAGATGACAACCTGTTGGGCCTTATCCTCTATATCTGCCTGTAAATAATACCATTCACCAAATAAAACTTTGGTTGTTTTTATGATCCTCGTGCCTCCTGGATTATTGCTGCACTGGTTCCATTAGAAGGATTCCTGGAGTCAGAAGAGGCCTGCAGCCCTGAAGTAAGTGTGATGCACCTCACACACAGACGCACATCGGGACTAGGACACGAGTTGTCTGTAGAAGGCCAAAGCAAGTGAGAACCGAAGCTTGCCCACGACTACCTCGCTTGGGCATCTTACATCAGCATGTGCAGTGTGGCATTCCAGTGCATGGTGATGTGGCACACCAGTCACTGAGCTAGCACTTGTATGCACTGCAGCAGCACTGACACAGTGGCAGCAGCTGTAATAATTATAATAATAATCTTTATTTTTATATAGCGCTAACATATTACGCAGCGCTTTACAGTTTTGCACACATTATCATCGCTGTCCCCGTTAGGGCTCACAATCTAAATTCCCTATCAGTATGTCTTTGGAATGTGGGAGGAAACCGGAGTGCCCGGAGGAAACCCACGCAAACACGGAGAGAACATACAAACTTTTTGCAGATGTTGTCCTTGGTGGGCTTCGAACCCAGGACTCCAGCGCTGCAAGGCTGCAGTGCTAACCACTAAGCCACAGCTGTAGCTGACTTGCAGAAATGTTCGCTGACACGGCGTACCTTGACCAGAAGTTGTAGAAAATTTGGGTACGTTTTCAGAAACTGCTGAAGTACCAAGTTGAATACTTGGCCAAGTATGGTACATGTGCCATCTGCCAAGCTTCATAGCCGCCACCAGGTTACAGACATTACCACACATGACCATGTCTGGTTGTAGGTTCAGTGTCGAAAGCCACAGATCTGTCTGGTCTGTTATTCCTTTCAATAACCTTGCCACGGTTTGTCTCCTAGACAAATTAGCTTCAGCAGAGCCTGCTACCGCTTGCCGCAGAGCTTCCAGCTTCCGGCTAATGTAGATGAAGTGCTCTGAGATATCACATCAGAGATGGAGGATGAGCAGGAGGGCTGCAGGAACTGGTGTAAGAAGTGGAGAAAACACTGATAGAAGTAGGGCCAACAATCCTCAGCGTCGGTAGCATACAGTATGTGTCGTGCCAGGGTGGGACTCGGCCCCGGCCTCCACAATGTTCTCCCAGTGTGTGGGACCAAATTTTTACAACTGTTGCAGGGCAATTTTGTTTTTAATTCTACCGTATATATTACAATGAAGACACAAAAAAAATACTACGTTGTAAAAATAAATCACAGTAATAAGCAAGTGCTAGTCAAAAGATGGAAAAAACAGGGTATTTAGTTGATACTTTTTTTGCAAAAAAATGTATACTAAGCTACTCCACCAATCGTCACGGTATATATTACAATAATCAATTTTTGAATAACCGAATTTGTACACATGTAGCAGGCCAATTTTTCTTTTTTATTTCAAACCAACGAAATTTCACACAAAGCAGTTTATACGGTATCACAATAGTCATTTTTTGGAACAAAAATATTTTGTGAACTGTACCAGGCCAAATTGTTTTTAAAAATTTTAAATTTTAAACCACTGTAATTTTACACAGAGCACGTTAAACTGTTTGGATGACTAATTGAATCCAGAAAAACTTTTCAATGCTTATTTAGAATGTTATACACCACCAAAAATTTAACACAAAGCAAGTAATAGTCTATGGATGACTAATTGAATCCAGTAAAAAAAAATGTTAACGCTTATTTGGAGTGTTATATACCACCAAAATTTAACATAAAGCACATAATACTCTGTGGATGATAATACAGTATTGTCAATTGTTTCACCCCCGAAAAAAGAAAGTGGTCACGTACAGCAGATATATATTTAGCAAATGACTGCAATGACCTAAGCCTTGCCTAGAGGCTGTATTCTGCCACACTACCTGCTCCTGTAATTGTCCCTCCCTAGGCTAAATGCAGAATGTATCTGATTCATACAGCAAAGAACAAGCCGTTAGAAGGACTGTTAATATGATGGTTCAGAATCAGCACCTGTATCTACACTGGTATCTAAAAACTGTCCCTGAGCTGTGCAAAAGCATCAGTGTGCTGAGCGTGGTAGCACCTGTTCTTTTATAACCCTTGCTGATGTCACACGGCCAGCCAGTCGCAGTAATGCCACTACCAAGATGGATACGTCATTACAAAGACTGGCAGGCAATCCCCGCATGTTTATTAGCTGTGTAACAGGTGTCATCATTTGGCGCTGGGATTTAAGCTTCAAATTTGAGTATCGGATAATGCTCGCCGAGTGCTGAGCACCCAAATACTCGAGTGATATCCAAGCATCACTGAGCACGTTTGCTCATCCCTAATGGGTATTATCCGCTTCCCAGGCTATGAACATCTGCCGCCAGCTGTCCACTTTCCCTCTGCTGGTTAATAAAATATTAGTGAATCCCACAATATTTTTTTCAGTGTTTAGTAAAAAAAATTCATGTAGAGTTAGCTACACAAGTACTGTACTAATTATATATGAGACTGACATCTTTATGAGACTGACATCTTTATATCTATCTATTCTATGTGTATATATCTTCAATCTGTTCTATTTTGTCGGGTCACGCTATGATTTTACTGTATGCAGCAGATGAATTGCTGGCTTTTCAAAGGACATGGGTGTGTAAAAATAGGACGGCATGGTCCGAGTGCTGTGCAATCTAATTTTCAAATACAAAAATCCAACATATACCAAATACGGAAGCACTAGTCATAAATATAATCCCAAAAAATTGATTTATTAAAGATAATAAGTTTATCCACAAGTGATAAAAGTAGTACATAAAAAATGGAGATGCACATGCAACACCCGGACGAAGCTAACGCGAAACGCGCGTTGGGGCTCTTCACAGCTTGTGCAGGTCACGTATCACCTTTACTTTATCTTATCTATATACAACATAGAGATGGGCTTAAATGTGTATTATGTGTGCGGTAGCACTCTTTGATTACCAGCATTGGGCTATCACTTGATAGAAGGTCTGATAGGGCTTTATGAGAACTTCATCTGTGTGCACTAGCATGTATTATAGTAAGGCACAGCATTGTTCTGGCCTCATTGGCAGATGCAGATGTTAATATAGCCTGTATATGTCATTCAGTTCAACTTCCTGTATTTATTTTGGATGGTGTGTGCAATAGCTCTATACTCTCTATGTATGCCTGTATTGAGATTCACCTATAGATGTGATACTGTTTCTGCACCTGCTGTGGTGTTGCATGTGCATCTCCATTTTTTATGTACTACTTATTAACTTTAATAAAGCAATTTTTTGGGATTATATTTATGACTAGTGCTTCCGTATTTGGTATATGTTGGATTTTTGTGGTTTGTTTTGGGAGCGTCATACAGATAGGCCGTTGTTCTTTTCTTTTGGGTTTACTAATTTTCAAATACAATTACAGCATGTTGTGATTTTTTTCCAGTCCGATCGTGATCCAATCTGAGAAGGAAAGAAAACCGTAGATAAGCACACAATGATAGAATAACATTAGTCCGAATGCAATCCGAATTTTAATCGGATTGCATTCGCCCGATTTAATCTCAAGTGCAAGCGAGTCCTTAGGGCTCATACCCATATGCGAGAAAAAAAAGGTCCATTTTCCGGACACAAAAAAAGGACGACTGCTATGCAAGTGTCATGAGAGTGTCATGCGAGTGCAATGCGATTTTCACAACGAGCATCCGATTTACATCTGAGTGCATTGCGATTGCTATCCGATTGCAATGCGATTTTAACATGATCTCTTACATATAGTCCTCTATGTCATTTACATATCGTTTTCAAAGGAAATATTTGTCAAAACAGACACATATATATGGTGCGAGTGCTGTGCATTTTTTTCTCGCATCCATTGACTTGTATTGGCAAGTCTCGTCCGAGATACACAGCAAATCCCAGCATGCTGCGATTTTTTTCTCAGTCCGATTTCAGCAGAGAAGAAAAAATCACAGATGAGATGTAACTCATTGAATAACATTGGTCCGAATGCAATCCGATTTTTTATCAGATTGTACTCGTCCGTTTTTCTTGCAAATGGGTATGAGCCCTTACAGCAGAAATCTTCAATACTCCAGTTGCCGAGTGAAGTAAGATTTCTGGCGAGGAGCCTCTTGAAACCTATAAAAATAATCTCGCCAGAATAAATAAAGTAGAGCACATACAGTACATGCTCTCATGTAGTGTGAATCATGGAGATTATAAGAAAGATCAGAAGAAGCAAAATAAAGGTACCGTTACACTTAACGATTTACCAACGATCACGACCAGCGATACGACCTGGCCGTGATCGTTGGTAAGTCGTTGTGTGGTCGCTGGAGAGCTGTCACACAGACAGCTCTCTCCAGTGACCAACAATGCCGAGGTCCCCGGGTAACCAGGGTAAACATCGGGTTACTAAGCGCAGGGCCGCGCTTAGTAACCCGATGTTTACCCTGGTTACCATTGTAAAAGTAAAAAAAACCCCACAACATACTTACATTCCTGTCGCGTCCCCCAGCGTCAGCTTCCCTGCACTGTGTAAGCGGCGCTGGCCGGAAAGCAGAGCGGTGACGTCACGCCCTGCGCTTAGTAACCCGATGTTTACCCTGGTTACCAGTGAAGACATCGCTGAATCGGCGTCACACACGCCGATTCAGCGATGTCAGCGGGAGATCCAGCAATGAAATAAAGTCCTGATCATTCCCCAGCGATCAACGATCTCCCAGCAGGGGCCTGATTGTTTGTCGCTGTCACGCATAACGATTTCGTTAACGATATCGTTGCTACGTCACAAAAAGCAACGATATCGTTAACGATATCGTTATGTGTGACGGTACCTTAACTAATTTATACAGTAAAATACTTTATTAATTTAATATAAAAATGTGTACAATATTAAACTGCGTGAGACTTGGAAAAAAACATACAAAGACAGAAACAGCAGGGCTGTATGGGGAAATTTGCCCTCTTAGACCCATAGATTAGGGGTCTATACACAGGAGATGTAATGAAGTATACATATGCATTTTAATACATAGGTACACAGAAAAAAGTCTGTATAAAAGATGAGCTTAATAGCTAGTTATATAGTCCTCCGTCCACATTAACTTTGAAGAAATAATAAACCATAGATGAGAGATTTGCCTTAGTAAATAACAGACAAAATTAGCTAGCAGAGGAACCCTATCACTGTCTATATCCTAAAAAAATACCATCATCTATAGGGGTAAATCACCCAGTAGACAAGAAAGGGTTTTTAGAAAACTTTTAGATGGTTATATAGAATGGAATAGTTCCTGAGGCCATGATTCCTGTGTGGGCTGACAAATGTTCACCACAGCACCGTGATGAGCTGCACCTCGACGCGCGTTTTGCCCTCTAGGATGTCTGCAACATCATCAACGCTGGCATTGTTCACACATATCTTGATGAATTGGGACCTCTAACTCTCTGTAGAGAGCAGCGCTATTGCCTGTAAGACTCATGCTGGTGTGGTAGATGGAGGCAGGTATATCTCGCCCAGGTGTTTGTCCTATGTGAATTAGGCCACTCAGTATCTTCAGGGTGCTAATGGGTTAATGATTGCAGGAATAAAAGATGACCAGCTGGGTGTTTCCAGTGTCTGCCTGGGGCACACAGATTGCCTGCCTGTGTGGGACAAACGTGAGTGAAGAGCTCTGCTCAAGAAATTGTGTGATGTTAGCTGGGTGGGAGAAGCCCCCCAGTTGTTGAGATAGCAACGTATTTGTTTAGTTAGTGCCGGACAGGCTAGGATTTATTTTTATGTTTTGTTTTTTGTGTTGCTTTCACGTTAATAAATCTGACCTGAGGTCAGCCTGCTCAGAAACCTGCTGTACGCCTCAGATTCAATGCACAAACCACGTGTCCTTTGACCCCAGCAAAGGCGATCCCAGAGTGTTTTGTCACATTGTGGTGGAGAACGCGGGCATACCGTGGCACAGGCGACAGCATGGAAGACGTGGTGAAAGCCTTAGTACAGTCCACTGCCGTACAGCAGCAGGCCACTGCCGCACAGCACGAAGCTAATCGCTTGATGGCCGCACAGCTGAAGGAGTTACTGGACATGACGGTTGCAGACCGCCAACTTCTCCAACAGGTGGCGCAGCGCCTGGTGAGCATGCCAGACGCTGACCCGGAAGCAGAGTCCAGAAGGATCCATGTGAGTCGATACTGGCAAAAGCTGACTGCAGAAGATGACGTCGAGGCATACCTGACAACGTTTGAGCGGACGGCGTTGAGAGAGAAGTGGCCGAAGGCACGATGGGCCGATTTGATTGCCCCGTTTCTCTCCGGCGAGGCCCAAAAAGCTTACCATGATTTGGACCCGGAGGTCGCTCAGGACTTTGAGAAGCTGAAAGCTGAGATCCTGGCCCGGCTGGGTGTGACGACGGCTGTCCGTGCACAGAGGGTACACCAGTGGACATACCAGCAAGATAAACCGGCGCGGTCTCAGATGTTCGACCTGATCTACTTGACAAAGAAATGGCTGCAACCCGAGGTACTGACAATACCCAAAATAATCCAGCGGGTTGTCCTGGACAAGTACCTGAGAGTACTACCCCCAGCGCTGAAAAGGTGGGTAAGCCAAGGAAATCCCACGACAGCGGATCAACTTGTGGAGTTGGTCGAGCGTTATTCCGTGGCAGAAGGACTTCCCGACGACACCGCCAACCCCCGGTCTGTGCCTCCTCCTCGTGGAACCGGTAAGACTGTTCCAGGGTCCACGGGTGAAGGAAAATCGCTTAAAACTGTGGGGGAGGAGTCCGGGACTGCTCGCACTCCGAGACCAAGAGTATTGGACGGTGGTCTCAGTAGGGGACCTGTTAGGTGTTTCCGCTGCCATGAGAAGGGTCATGTTTCTGCGAACTGTCCTGTTACCGCTGAACCCATGCAGTGCGACGTTATAGACTCTAGAAAACGCATGTCTTTGGTTACACAGCTAGTGAGTGTGAATGCGGGTCAAAATGATACAGTGAAACACCTGTGTGAATTATCTGTTGATGGGAAAAATGTTGTGGCATTACTAGACTCTGGAAGTGTGGTGACTCTGGTGAAAGCTAGTCTGGTGGCACTTCCGTCTGGTCCGTCTGACAAGTTTTCTGTGACGTGTGTGCATGGTGACACCCGCTCGTACTTAACAGCGGTCATATGGATTTCTACTCCCTATGGGTCAGTGCAGCACAAAGTGGGACTCGTTCCCGCATTGTTACAGGATGTAATCCTGGGCAGGGATTTTCCCTATTTCTGGCAGTTGTGGGAGAATCAGTTGCTCCTTCACGGTAGCTGTACCCGTGAATCTTCTCCCATGCCATCTGGAGGTCCCGAGTCCCTAGAAGAGACCCCACAGGAAGATGTTGCTGGGGAGGTTAGTGAATCTAACCTTCAGTACCCCTTCTCCGTCATGGCGGGGGAAACAGAGGAAACTGAGGAACCTCAGCGAGAGGCGGAGGCAGACAGCCATCCGGCACCCTGCCTGCCAGATTTGGGAGTCCAGGTGGATGACTTCCACAGCGAGCAAATGAAAGATCCTACCCTGACTCCGGCTAGGAAAAATGTAAAAATGATAGATGGGGTACCCGTAGAACCTGACACTAGGCTAGCGTACCCGTATATGGTTCTTGAAAATGATTTGCTCTACCAGGTAGAAAAAAAAAGGGGAAGACACAGTGCAACGGTTAGTGGTACCCAAACCTTATCGGCGGAAGGTACTGGATTTGGCCCACGGACATATAATGGGGGGACATCTGGGGGTACAGAAAACCACAGAAAGGATATTGCATTGTTTTGTGTGGCCTGGAATACATTGTGATGTGCGTAACTATTGTGAGTCCTGTCCAGAGTGCCAAATCGCGGCCCCTAAATCTCAGTTCCGTAGCCCTTTGGTACCCCTTCCTATCATCGGGGTCCCTTTTGAGAGAATTGGGATGGATTTGGTTGGGCCCCTTCCCCGATCCGCACGTGGGCACCAACATATCCTCGTCATCATGGACTATGCCCCTCGTTACCCGGAAGCCGTCCCTTTGCGTAACACAGCTACCAAGACGATCGCCAAGGAATTGGTACAAGTGTTTAGTCGGGTGGGAATTCCAAAACAGATACTCACTGACCAGGGGACTCCCTTTATGTCGAGGGTAATGAAGGAGCTCTGCAGGCTCTTACAAATAGACCCGTTGCGTACGTCTGTCTATCACCCTCAAACAGATGGCCTGGTTGAGCGCTTCAACAAAACCTTAAAACAGATGCTCCGGAAGGCGATAGACAAAGATGGGAAGAACTGGGATTACTTGTTACCCTATTTGCTGTTTGCCATTAGGGAAGTTCCCCAGTCTTCCACAGGGTTTTTTCGCCTTTCGAACTGTTGTACGCCCGTCGTCCCCGGGGACTGCTGGACGTCGCAAAAGAAACCTGGGAAGGTCAAGTCACTCCCTTTAAAACGGTGATCGACCATGTAACACAAATGCAGGATCGTATTGCCGCTGTCATGCCCATTGTTAGGGACCATATGTTACAGGCCCAGGGAGCCCAGAGGCAAAGTTATGATAGAGGCGCTAAGGTCCGTACATTTGCACCCGGCGATAGGGTGTTGGTCCTAATCCCTACGGTGGATAGTAAATTCCTGGCGAAATGGCAGGGCCCATTTGAGGTCCGAGAAAGAGTTGGTGAAGTGAACTATAAAGTGTACCAGCCGGGTAAGAGAAAACCGGAACAGATTTATCATGTGAATCTGATAAAATCCTGGAAAGACCGCTCTGCCCTAACGGCGGATCTGCCCCGTCCGGTTTGTTCACCTACCCCCGTCCGGTTTGTTCACCTACTGTACCAGAGGTGCAGGTTGCTGAGACTCTCTCAGAACGACAAAAATCTGAGGTTAAGCAATTTTTGTTACAGAACCGACAGTTTTTCTCCGAAAAACCTGGCCGGACTAAGTTGGTGAAACATGAGATTGTCACAGAGCCTGGCGTCACTGTTCATGTGAAGCCCTACCGGATTCCGGAAGCCCGCCGCGAAGCCGTCTCCCGGGAAGTGATGGCAATGTTGGACTTAGGAGTCATTGAGGAGTCACACAGCGCCTGGTCCAGTCCAATTGTGTTGATACCTAAACCGGATGGCTCCATCCGGTTTTGTAATGACTTTAGGAAACTGAATGCAGTTTCTAAATTTGATGCGTACCCTATGCCCCGGGTCGATGAGTTGATCGACCGGCTTGGTAAAGCCCGATACATTACGACCCTGGATTTAACAAAGGGGTACTGGGAGATTCCTCTGGCCGAGGCGGCCAGAGAGAAGACGGCATTTGCTACACCGGAAGGTCTGTTCCAGTATGTCTATATGCCGTTTGGACTTCACGGAGCTCCCGCAACGTTCCAGAGATTGATGGATCGAGTCTTGAGGCCTCACAGACAGTACGCTTCTGCCTACCTGGATGACATCGTAATTTACAGCATGGACTGGGAAACTCATCTCCAGAAGGTACAAGCGGTGATTGATGACCTGCGAGATGCAGGTTTAACGGCAAACCCCAAGAAATGCCACATCGGGCTTGAAGAAGCCCGATACTTGGGCTACGTGATTGGCCGAGGAGTGGTTAAACCCCAGATCGACAAAATACAGGCAATTCAGGGCTGGCCACAACCAGTGAACAAGAAACAAGTGCAGGCTTTCCTGGGGATTGCCGGCTATTATCACCGGTTCATACCCAATTTTGCAGCCATGGCTACTCCCTTGACGGATCTTACCAAGGGGAAGGGTTCCGTCATGGTAAAATGGACCTCAGCTGCTGAAGAGGCCTTCCACAGCCTGAAACGGGCTTTGTGCTCTCAGCCCGTACTAGTGACTCCTGATTTCAGCAGCGAGTTTGTGGTACAAACTGATGCCTCTGATACTGGTGTCGGAGCTGTACTTTCCCAGGTGAGGGATGGAGTCGAACACCCGGTCCTCTATCTCAGTCGGAAACTGAATGTACATGAGCAGAGGTATGCGGTGGTTGAAAAAGAGTGCCTAGCCATTAAATGGGCTCTCGACTCCCTCAAGTATTACCTGGCTGGTAGGAAGTTTAGGCTGGTCACAGACCATGCCCCTCTCAAGTGGATGCACCTCCACAAGGACCGTAATAGTCGGGTAACCCGGTGGTTCCTTGCCCTGCAGGCTTACTCTTTTACGGTGGAGCACCGACCTGGGGTGCAGATGGGGAACGCCGATGCCCTATCCCGAGTGCACTGTTTCAAAAGTGTTCTTGCTCGACCGGAGTGGTCTGAGCAAGGGGGGGCGATATGTAAGACTCATGCTGGTGTGGTAGATGGAGGCAGGTATATCTCGCCCAGGTGTTTGTCCTATGTGAATTAGGCCACTCAGTATCTTCAGGGTGCTAATGGGTTAATGATTGCAGGAATAAAAGATGACCAGCTGGGTGTTTCCAGTGTCTGCCTGGGGCACACAGATTGCCTGCCTGTGTGGGACAAACGTGAGTGAAGAGCTCTGCTCAAGAAATTGTGTGATGTTAGCTGGGTGGGAGAAGCCCCCCAGTTGTTGAGATAGCAACGTATTTGTTTAGTTAGTGCCAGACAGGCTAGGATTTATTTTTATGTTTTGTTTTTTGTGTTGCTTTCACGTTAATAAATCTGACCTGAGGTCAGCCTGCTCAGAAACCTGCTGTACGCCTCAGATTCAATGCACAAACCACGTGTCCTTTCACCCCAGCAAAGGCGATCCCAGAGTGTTTTGTCACATGCCCTTTCACTTTAGCATTTTAATGGTGGGGTCTCAGTACCCAGACACCAAATAACCAATACTTCCAACATGTCTCCATGAAATTTCAAAAATGTTGTGAAAAGAAAGTTACTGTGTAAAGTGTTGTGAGTTCCGTTCTGGAGCTCCCTCCTGTGGTTGCTAATGGTATGTTTGCGAGTTCTGCCCTCGGGCTCCCTCTGGTGGTTTCGAGTGGAACTGCTGCTCCGTTGGGTAGCTGTGACAGCTGCCTTCACTAATCGCCTTGCCTGGGTATGTTATTTAAACCTGCTCTGGGCGTTAGTCCATGCCTGCTGTCAATGTTCTTGGTTGGATTTGATTCTTCCCTTGGATTTCTCATATGGCCAGTCCTTGTCTGCAAAAGATAAGTTTTGCTAGTTTGTTTGTCCATTTGTTTGGACTCTATTGCTTTGCATTTGTCTCTTTTGTCCAGCTTGTCACTATGTCTTATTTAGGCTAGCTGGAGGCTCTGGGAAAGCAGATTTGCCCCTCCACACCGTGAGTCGGTGTGGAGTTCATTTTTGTAAACTCTGCGTGGATTTAGTAGTTTTTAATACTGACCGCACAGTTTCCTTTGCTCTCTGTCTATCTAGTTTAGTATTGGCCTCCCCTTTGCTGAATTCTAATTTCATTTCTGTGTTCGTCATTTCCCTCTCCTTTTGCAGTCAATATTTGTGGGGGGCTATCTTTCCTTTTGGGGGTTTCTCTGAGGCAAGATAGCTTTCTATTTCCTTCTTTAGGAGTAGTTATATCTGAGGCTGTGACGAGGTGTCTAGGGAGTGTCAGGACCATCCCACGGCTATTTCTAGTTGTGTTGTTAGGATTAGGGACTGCGGTCAGTAGAGATACCACCTTCTCAGAGCTCGTTCCATGTTGCGTTTTAGCCACCAGGTCATTTTAGTGTGGCCTCTTAACCACCAGGTCATAACAGTACAGCAGGCCAAGAATGAATTGAATGCGTCTCAAAAGAAGGAAAAAAAAGAGTTCTGAACCATTTTTTTTTCTGTGCTCTGTTCTGCCTTTTTTTCCCTCTTGATATCTGGGTGGTGCTGGATATATGCTCTGGTATGGAGGTTCAGGGTTTGTTTTCTCGTGTGGATCAACTTGCTGCAAGAGTCCAGAGTATCCAAGATTATATTGTTCAGACTCCGGCTCTAGAGCCAAGAATTCCTACTCCTGATTTGTTTTTTGGGGACAGATCCAAGTTTTTGAACTTTAAAAATAGCTGCAAATTGTTTTTTGCTTTGAAACCCCGTTCTTCTGGTGATCCCATTCAGCAAGTGAAAATCATCATATCCTTACTGCGTGGTGATCCTCAAGACTGGGCATTTGCTCTTGAAACAGGGAATCCGGCATTATTGAATGTAGATGCATTTTTTCAGGCGCTCGGATTGTTGTATGACGAACCTAACTCTGTAGAGCATGCTCAGAAAACACTGTTGGCCCTGTGTCAGGGTCAGGAAGCGGCAGAGTTATATTGCCAGAAATTTAGAAAATGGTCTGTGCTCACTAAATGGAATGAAGAGGCGCTGGCTGCTATTTTCAGAAAAGGTCTTTCTGAAACCCTTAAAGATGTAATGGTGGGCTTTCCTACGCCTGCCGGTTTGAGCGAGTCTATGTCTCTAGCCATTCAGATTGATCGGCGCTTGCGTGAGCGCAAGGCGGTGCACCATATGGCAGTGTCCTCTGAGCGAAGTCCTGAGCCTATGCAATGTGATAGGATTTTGACTAGAGCAGAAAGGCAGAAATTCAGACGTCAGAATGGCCTGTGTTTTTACTGTGGTGATTCAGCTCATGCTATTTCTGATTGCCCTAAGCGTACTAGGAGGGTCCCTAGGTCTGTTACCATTAGTACTGTACAGCCTAAATTTCTCTTGTCTGTTACCCTGATTTGCTCATTGTCGTCCTTTTCTGTTATGGCATTTGTGGATTGTGGCGCTGCCCTGAACTTAATGGACTTAGAGTTTGCCAGGCGCTGTGGATTTTCCTTGGAACCTTTGCAGAGTCCTATTCCCTTAAGGGGGATTGATGCTACGCCATTGGCCAAGAATAAACCTCAGTATGGGACACAGTTAACCATGTGCATGGCTCCAGCACATCAGGAAAATATTCGTTTTTTGGTGTTGCATAATTTGCATGATGTTGTTGTGCTGGGTTTTCCATGGTTACAGGTACATAATCCAGTGCTGGATTGGAGATCTATGTCTGTGACTGGTTGGGGTTGTCAGGGGATACATAGTGATATTCCTTTGATGTCCATTTCCTCGTCCCCTTCTTCTGAAGTTCCTGAGTTTTTGTCGGATTTCCAGGATGTATTTGATGAGCCCAAGTCCAGTTCCCTGCCTCCTCATAGGGACTGCGATTGTGCCATTAATTTGATTCCTGGCTGTAAGTACCCTAAGGGCCGACTTTTCAATCTGTCTGTGCCAGAGCATGCCGCTATGCGGAGTTATGTAAAGGAGTCCATGGAGAAAGGGCATATTCGCCCGTCTTCGTCACCGTTGGGAGCGGGATTTTTTGTTGTTGCCAAGAAGGATGGCTCCTTGAGACCCTGTATAGATTATCGCCTTCTCAATAAGATCACTGTCAAATTCCAGTATCCGTTACCTTTGCTTTCTGATTTGTTTGCTCGGATTAAGGGTGCTAGTTGGTTTACTAAAATCGACCTCCGAGGGGCGTATAATCTTGTGCGTATTAAACAAGGTGATGAATGGAAAACAGCATTTAATACGCCTGAAGGCCATTTTGAATATCTTGTGATGCCATTCGGGCTCTCTAATGCTCCATCGGTATTTCTGTCCTTTATGCATGATATCTTCCGGAATTATCTGGATAAATTTATGATTGTGTATTTGGATGATATTTTGGTTTTCTCCGATGATTGGGAGTCTCATGTGAAGCAGGTTAGGATGGTGTTTCAGGTCCTTCGTTCTAATGCGTTGTTTGTGAAGGGGTCTAAGTGCCTCTTTGGAGTTCAGAGGGTTTCTTTTTTGGGTTTCATTTTTTTCTCCCTCGGCTATTGAAATGGACCCTGTTAAAGTCCAGGCCATTCATGATTGGACTCAACCTACATCTGTAAAGAGCCTTCAGAAATTTTTGGGCTTTGCCAATTTTTATCATCGCTTTATTGCTAATTTTTCTAGTGTGGTGAAGCCTCTGACCGATTTGACGAGGAAGGGCGCTGATGTGGTGAATTGGTCCTCTGCGGCTGTTGATGCCTTTCAGGAGCTTAAACGTCATTTTACTTCTGCCCCTGTGTTGCGTCAGCCAGATGTTTCTCTCCCTTTTCAGGTTGAGGTTGATGCTTCTGAGATTGGGGCAGGGGCCGTTTTGTCTCAGAGAAATTCTGATGGCTCTTTGATGAAACCATGTGCCTTCTTCTCCAGAAAATTTTCGTCTTCTGAGCGTAATTTTGATGTCGGCAATCGGGAGTTGTTGGCTATGAAGTGGGCATTTGAGGAGTGGCGACATTGGCTTGAGGGAGCCAAGCATCGCGTGGTGGTCTTGACTGATCACAAGAATCTGATTTACCTCGAGTCTGCTAAGCGGTTGAATCCTAGACAGGCTCGGTGGTCTTTGTTTTTCTCACGTTTTGATTTTGTGGTCTCGTATATTCCTGGATCTAAGAATGTGAAGGCTGATGACCTTTCTAGGAGTTTTTTGCCTGATTCTCCGGGAGTTCTTGAGCTGGCTGGGATCCTCAAGGAGGGGGTGATTCTTTCTGCCATCTCCCCTGATTTGCGGCGGGTACTTCAGGAGTTTCAGGCTGATAAACCTGACCGCTGTCCCGTGGTGAAATTGTTTGTTCCTGGTAGATGGACTAGTAGGGTAATTTCTGAGGTTCATGGTTCGGTGTTGGCTGGTCACCCTGGGATTTTCGGTACCAGAGATTTGGTGGCTAGGTCCTTTTGGTGGCCTTCCTTGTCGTGGGATGTGCGTTCGTTTGTGCAGTCCTGTGGGACCTGTGCTCGGGCTAAGCCTTGCTGTTCCCGTGCCAGCGGGTTGCTTTTGCCTTTGCCTATTCCTGAGAGGCCATGGACGCATATTTCCATGGATTTTATTTCTGATCTTCCTGTTTCTCAGAAGATGTCTGTCATCTGGGTGGTTTGTGACCGGTTTTCTAAGATGGTCCATTTGGTGCCGTTGCCTAAGTTGCCTTCCTCTTCTGATTTGATTCCATTATTTTTTCAGCATGTGGTTCGTTTGCATGGTATTCCGGAGAATATTGTGTCTGACAGAGGTTCCCAGTTCGTTTCTAGGTTTTGGCGGTCCTTTTGTGCTAGAATGGGCATTGATTTGTCTTTTTCTTCTGCATTCCATCCTCAGACAAATGGCCAAACGGAGCGAACCAATCAGACCTTGGAAACCTATTTGAGATGCTTCGTGTCTGCTGATCAGGATGATTGGGTGACCTTTTTGCCATTGGCCGAGTTTGCCCTTAATAATCGGGCTAGTTCGGCTATCTTGGTTTCGCCTTTTTTTTGTAACTTTGGTTTTCATCCTCGTTTTTCTTCAGGGCAGCTTGAGCCTTCTGACTGTCCTGGTGTGGATTCCGTGGTGGACAGGTTGCAGCAAATTTGGACTCATGTGGTGGACAATTTGACGTTGTCTCAGGAGAAGGCTCAGCATTTTGCTAACTGTCGTCGGTGTGTTGGTCCCCGGCTTCGTGTTGGGGATTTGGTCTGGTTGTCTTCTCGTCATGTTCCTATGAAGGTTTCTTCCCCTAAGTTCAAGCCTCGCTTTATTGGGCTTTATAAGATTTCTGAAATTATCAATCCAGTGTCTTTTCGTTTGGCCCTTCCAGCTTCCTTTTCCATTCATAATGTGTTCCATAGATCCTTGTTGCGGAGATATGTGGTACCTATGGTTCCCTCCGTTGATCCTCCTGCTCCGGTGTTGGTTGAGGGGGAATTGGAATATGTGGTAGAGAAGATTTTGGATTCTCGTTTTTCGAGGCGGAAGCTTCAGTATCTGGTCAAGTGGAAGGGTTATGGCCAGGAGGATAATTCTTGGGTTGTTGCCTCCGATGTTCATGCTCCCGCTTTGGTTCATGCTTTCCATTTGGCTCGTCCTGATCGGCCGGGGAGCTCTGGTGAGGGTTCGGTGACCCCTCCTCAAGGGGGGGGGGGTACTGTTGTAAGTTCCGTTCTGGAGCTCCCTCCTGTGGTTGCTAATGGTATGTTTGCGAGTTCTGCCCTTGGGCTCCCTCTGGTGGTTTCGAGTGGAACTGCTGCTCTGTTGGGTAGCTGTGACAGCTGCCTTCACTAATCGCCTTGCCTGGGTTTGTTATTTAAACCTGCTCTGGGCGTTAGTCCATGCCTGCTGTCAATGTTCTTGGTTGGATTTGATTCTTCCCTTGGATTTCTCATATGGCCAGTCCTTGTCTGCAAAAGATAAGTTTTGCTAGTTTGTTTGTCCATTTGTTTGGACTCTATTGCTTTGCATTTGTCTCTTTTGTCCAGCTTGTCACTATGTCTTATTTAGGCTAGCTGGAAGCTCTGGGAAAGCAGATTTGCCCCTCCACACCGTGAGTCGGTGTGGAGTTCATTTTTGTAAACTCTGCGTGGATTTAGTAGTTTTTAATACTGACCGCACAGTTTCCTTTGCTCTCTGTCTATCTAGTATAGTATTGGCCTCCCCTTTGCTGAATTCTAATTTCATTTCTGTGTTCGTCATTTCCCTCTCCTTTCACAGTCAATATTTGTGGGGGGCTATCTTTCCTTTTGGGGGTTTCTCTGAGGCAAGATAGCTTTCTATTTCCTTCTTTAGGGGTAGTTATATCTGAGGCTGTGACGAGGTGTCTAGGGAGTGTCAGGAACATCCCACGGCTATTTCTAGTTGTGTTGTTAGGATTAGGGACTGCGGTCAGTAGAGATACCACCTTCTCAGAGCTCGTTCCATGTTGCGTTTTAGCCACCAGGTCATTTCAGTGTGGCCTCTTAACCACCAGGTCATAACAGTAAAGAGGACCTGTCATTCAATGTTAAATATTTTGTAAAAATCATTGCACTTCTCTGATTCTGCTGCTCTTTTCTTTTCTTTTTTGCACTTTTCAGCTCCACTGCAGAGATATTCACATTTTGGAGTGCAGTATGTGAAATTTCTTTTTCCAGTACAACTGTGTTTCTTCAGAGCCTTCTCTCTGGTGTGTTCTTTCACCTCCACCTCCCAGATGCTATCACTCACAGCACAGTCTCCAAAGCTGCCGAGTTGAGATCGGCAGCCTCTGGGATGGAGGGGTGAAAGTGCATGCCACTAGAGAATACTCTGAAGAAACATTTAGTTGGTCTACAAGCAGAAATGTCACTTACAGCAACCAAAAAGCAAAGCAACAAATGGGAATATCTCTGCATCTCTGCAACTGAACAATGCAGCACAAAAAAGAATAATGGAAAAATTAGGGAGCTCATAGATTTTTACAAGGTATTTAGCTCAATTTTTTGTTGCTGTGACCGGTCCTCTTTAAAGGGACTCTGTCACCTGAATTTGGTGGGCTATGTAAATGCCCTATGTCCGATGGGCGGTGTTTCCTCTTCTTTCATTCACGCCTTCCTTTCCTGCTGTCCGCAATATTTTCTTGAATTTGAGTAGGTTTTCTCCGTAGTTCACGCGTGCGCAATTCAATCTTGCCTCGCGCATGCACAGTATGCTTTGCCCAACTACTGGCCAAGCCGAAAAGCATTAGTGCGCATGCGCCGGCGCACTATGTCTCGGAAGTATTTCACTGTGTTATGGGACATAGTGCGGCGGCGCATGCACAGTCATGCTTTTTGGCTTTGCCCGCAGTTGGGCAAAGCATACTGCGCATGCGCAAGGCAAGATTGCATTGCGCCCGCGTGAACTACGGTGGAAACCTACTCAAATTCAAGAAAATATTGCGGACAGCGGGAAAGGAAGGCGTGAATGAAAGAAGAGGAAACACCGCCCATCGGACCGGACACAGGGTATTTTCATAGCCCGCCAAATTCAGGTGACAGAATCCTTTTAAATGAGTACCACAACCAGAATTACTTCATACTCAATACTAATGTTTATCGAGCGGTCACTAAATTAAGTGAAATCTCATTTATGACCTTCCAAGGACTGTTGAGTGAAGTAGACATTTATCACATTGTTTGGTTATGACCCTGAGCAGTGTGAGAACCACTGTGGACGAGATCTATTACATTGTTTATTTCATCTAACGTTACATTGTTGCCATTCTCAGCTGTGCAATTGTGTGAGACCTTTCTCTATAGCCTTTCTGCTGTCATGTATGTATATAATCCCTGAAATATAATGCACAAATAGAACAACCAATCAGGTCCTATAGTAGTTGCCACATGTTGGTAAGGCCTCATTCAGACGTCCATGTTTCACGCACATGTCCTATCAGTGTTTTCCACAGATAGAACATGTACCTATTACATAGGGAGAAGTTCACAAGTCCATGTTTTTTGCAGAGTGATCTGTAAAAAAAAAAAAACTGCAGATGTCTGTTTTTGAGTCTCTTTCCAAAATTTCCCATACAAGTGTATGAGTCCAAATACATATTGTAAAAAAAAAAAAAAACACCTATATATACAGTACAGACCAAAAGTTTGGACACACCTTCTCATTTAAAGAATTTTCTGTATTTTCATGACTAAGAAAATTGTACATTCACACTGAAGGCATCAAAACTATGAATTAACACATGTGGAATTATATACCTAACAAAACAGTGTGAAACAATTGAAATTATGTCTTATATTCTAGTTTCTTCAAAGTAGCCACCTTTTGCTTTGATGACTGCTTTGCACACTCTTGGCATTCTCTTGATGAGCTTCAAGAGGTAGTCACCAGAAATGGTTTTCACTTCACAGGTGTGCCCTGTCAGGTTTAATAAGTGGGATTTCTTGCCTTATAAATGGGGTTGGGACCATCAGTTGTGTTGTGCAGAAGTCTGGTGGATACACAGCTGATAGTCCTACTGAATAGACTGTTAGAATTTGTATTATGGCAAGAAAAAGAAAGCTAAGTAAAAATAACCAAGTGGCCATCATTACTTTAAGAAATGAAGGTCAGTCAGTCTGAAAAATTGGGAAAACTTTGAAAGTGTCCCCAAGTGCAGTTGCAAAAACCATCAAGCGCTACATGGCTCACATGAGGACCGCCAGAGGAAAGGAAGACTAAGAGTCACCTCTGCTTCTGAGGATAAGTTTATCCGAGTCACCAGCCTCAGAAATCGCAGGTTAACAGCAGCTCAGACTAGAGACCAGGTCAATGCCACACAGAGTTCTAGCAGCAGACACATCTCTACAACAACTGTTAAGAGGAGACTTTGTGCAGCAGGCCTTCATGGTAAAATAGCTGCTAGGAAACCACTGCTAAGGACAGGCAACAAGCAGAAGAGACTTGTTTGGGCTAAAGAACACAAGGAATGGACATTAGACCAGTGGAAATCTGTGCTTTGGTCTGATGAGTCCAAATTTGAGATCTTTGGTTCCAGCCACCATGTCTTTGTGTGACGCAGAAAAGGTGAACGGATGGACTCTACATGCCTGGTTCCCACCGTGAAGCATGGAGGAGGAGGTGTGATGGTGTGGCGGTGCTTTGCTGGTGACACTGTTGGGGATTTATTCAAAATTGAAAGCATTCTGAACCAGCATGGCTACCACAGCATCTTGCAGCGGCATGCTATTTCATCCGGTTTGCGTTGAGTAGAAACATGTATGGCTTTTGTCTGATATATAAGTCAAGCAAGGAGAGACAGAGAAAGTGACCATAGGTAAGAGTCCCCACTGGTTAACCTCTGTAGTCCAGTATTCCTGTTGCAAAAGACAGAAGATGGGTAATCTGTCCACTGAGGGACAGACTGAGCAAGGTAGAGCTGGTGTCTAAGGCCTTTTCACACGCATCCGTCGTAAATTCTGTGTCTGTCGGGGGGAGAAAACCCACATAGAAACTTTTTTGCATACGTCGTAAAATCACCCAATGACCGTCAAAAAACAGAATCCAGTGACGGATTACATAATCTCTCTCTCAAATTTTGTTCCTTTAAATTCAGGCAGCACATCCTTCGGCAGATCCGTCAAAAAAACGGATCCAGTGCATCAGTTTTTTACAGTCAGCACAGCATCCGTCTTTTCAACACTTTGACGGATTGTGACTGATTCTAAAAAACTGATATGTGAAAGAGGTAGTGGTGAAGGAGAAAGAAGGAAAGAAATTTGTGCAGATAATATGTACTTTTGCTCAGCATCTGGGTTTCCACCTGGTGGCAGGCTTAATGAAGACTTCTCGAAAAATATATTGAAGGAGAAGAGAGGATGTTTAAATGATGCTGGCTTGTTAGATCAGGCTGAGATATGGTGGAAGACCTTTAAATATGTAATTAGAGGTGAGCTGAAGGTAGAAGAACATGATGATAAGTTTTTGTATGTAAAAGTATGTAACAAGGATAGCCCTGACCTGCCTACCACCCCCTTACAATGTCCCTGAAGGATGGACATGTTGTGCATGCAGGAATCAGAATCCACATTGGGTGGAGACCTGCCATGTATGTGGTGGCCCCTGTCGATACATATAAACTGATAAACTTGAGACAGGATTGTACACTTTTTTTATCGCCCCACAGTTCATTTGCATACTATTAGCCCCCAGCACCTAGTCAAGCCAGTGTGGCCCCCCTGGCCAGTGCACCATGTGCCCCCACAAGTCTCAGCCATGCCCTCAATGAATATCATGCCTGCACTGGATGAGAACAACACCCCTTCAGGACCTGTCCTGCTCTTCAACTCCCCTGACACAACCCAAATGGGTGCAGCAGTTATACGTCAATCTTTTGCTGCCATTCAGGACTCACTAGGACTATTAGTCAAGGTGGGCAGTTCACTTCAACCTTTGCTGCTCGCCCAGATTGCTACCATCAGACCTTACATGCCAGTCTAGTGGACCTAATACTGTAGAGCCCCAGGAGGGTGTGTGGCATCCCTGTAATCCTAGTGAAATGTTGGCTATGATGAGTAGAATGCCAGACCCTGAAATATTTCCTATGTCATTTGTTAGAGAGGTAGAAAAAATAAGAAATGCCTTCTTCTGTTGTGGAAGGGATTTAGAGGATGTGGTGTCAGCAAAGGCAGGGAATACCTTCTACCCCCTTGTGGTGGAGGCAATAAGAGCCCCACCCACAGACAATACTTCACTGAATTCGGCGAAGCAGTATGTGAGAACTCATCCTGTGGGGGTAGGCCAGGTTTACTTCCCAGTCAGCCCAGTCAGGATATCCAGCAGGATGCTACAGAGTCAGTGGAAAACTATTATACCTGGCTCTAGCAAAGATGGCAGGACTGAAGATATGAGCGCACATCCGAAGTCCACACTCATGTACTGTCCTGTGCCTTTGGTGAAGGTTTAAAGCCTGTAATTAAAGAGCCACTAATAGTGTCTGGCCTGGACTCCCGAACTATGTCCCTGGCCGTGATACTCCAAGTAACCAAGGGCATGAAGCAACTATACCTTGTCCCAAGCCCCTCTTATGCACGCCCAGACTCCCTCTTTGCGTCAGAGGAGACTATGATAACTCCCATCCATCCACCTTCTCCAGTGGGGAAGTCAGGGTCCAACTGAGCCATAAATGCTGTGCAGCTCCTCCTGAATAAGTTTTATGAAATTGTTCTGACTTTCTCCCTCACTGTTTATGTTCCTCATGATAGTAATGCCATTTTTTCTGAAGTACAACCAAAACATCTCAGTGCTGCTCGCTATCGAAGGCTAAGTTCACACTTGCATTTAGCTGATCTGCGTATAGCTGCGTATTTCCTCCCATAAGCTCCGCCTATGCTCCGTCTACTTCCGCATGCGTCCTGCGTACCTATCTTAACATTGGGTACGCAGGGACATGCGTTGTATGCGGATTTCTTCTGACCGCACGGGAACGCAACATGTGTAAAGCCACCGCCAAGGTACAGCAAAGAAACTAATCTCAGAAGTCGTTTGCAGATATGGGGTGCCTGAGACCATAGAGAGCAGGGCCGGACTGGCCATCGGGCACTTCTGGCAAATGCCAGAAGGGCCGTTGCCAGTACTCGGCCGCTCGTTCCATACATGCTGTGCTGCTGTCAGCGGCGCCAGCGCCAATTCAACCCCCCACCAGCGGCGCCGCATTGAACTATACCGGCGTCTATGATGCCGGTACAGTTGAATGCAATGATGGAGGAGAGAGCGTCTGCTGAAGCTCCCTCTCCCATCATTCCCCGCTCTGCCTCTGACACTGCGGGTGCGCGATGACGTCATATCATCGCGTACCTGCTATGAGTCAGGCGGGCAGACAGCAGCTGCTGAGACTGGAGCTGGGAGCAGCGCGGGGCACGAGGAGAAGTGAGGATTGTATGTTTTTTTTTAAATATATCAATGAGTGATAACTGGATTGTGGAGCTATTGGGGGGGGGGGGCGCTACATTACATTCTATGGGGGTCTGTATCACACTCTATGGGGGTTGTATTATATTCTATGGGGGCTGTATTACATTATATGGGGGCTGTATTACATTCTATGGGGAGTTGTATTATATTCTATGGGGGGGCTGTATTACATTCTCTGGGGGTTGTATTATATTCTATGGGGGCTGCATTACATTCTATGGGGGGCTGTATTACATTCTATGGGGGGGCCGTATTACATTCTATGGGGGGTTGTATTATATTCTATGGGGGGCTGTATTACATTATGTGGGGGCTGTATTACATTCTATGGTGGCTGTATTATATTCTATGGGGAGCTGTATTACATTCTATAGGGGGCTGTATTATATTCTATGGGGGGCTGTATTACATTCTATAGGGGGGCTGTATTATATTCTATGGGGGGCTGTATTACATTCTATGGGGGGCTGTATTATATTCTATGAGGGAGGATTGCATCATACTCTTTTGTGGGGCTACATTATATTCTATGGGGAGGTAGGCTGTATTATATTCTATATTAAATGTATTCTATGTATTAAATGTATTATATTCTATGAGGGGTGATTGCATCATACTCTATGAGGTGGCTACATTATACTCTATGGGGAGCTGTATTATACTATATGAGGAGGGCTGCATTGTATTCTATGGAGGGGCTACATCAGGGGTGTCAAACTGCATTCCTCGAGGGCTGCAAACAGGTCATGTTTTCAGGATTTCCTTGTACTGCACAGGTGATAATTTAATCACCTACACACATAATGATTACAGCACCTTGTGCAATGTTAAGGAAATCTTGAAAACACGCATGGTTTGCGGCCCTCGAGGAATGCAGTTTGACAACCCTGGGCTACATTATATTCTATTGTGGGCTGCATTATGCTCTATGAGGGGGCTACCATATATTATCTATGCAGGGGCTGCATTATACTATATGAGGGGGCTGCATTATATTCTCTGGGAGTTACATTATACTCGGGGCTACAATATATTCTGTGGGGTGGCTGCATTATACTCTGGGGTGGCATCATTATACTATATGTGGGCTGCATTATATTGTATCGAGGACTATGGGGAATACTTTATACTATATGAAGAACTATGGGGTGCATTATACTATGGGAAGTGAATTGTACTACATAGATGACTATGGCAAACACAATATCTCAAATACAGATATCATAGTATAATACCCAAAAATTTGGTCCCAGAAAAATTGTTATATACCAGGACCATACTAAATGATATCCTTTGGAGCTGCCTCAGAGTATCCAAACACCAGAAAATGGAGCAAAAAACCACAAAATATGTATATCATAAAACAGTAAATTTTATTTTGAATGGTCACATATGTCTCAAAAGTAAGATCCCATGGGGCACGTGGGTATCCATATGGACAAAGATATGGGTAAGATCTATGGGTGGTCTCATGTCTGTTTCACTGTTTAGACTATACCAGCCATATGGCCGCTAATTGATATAATGATCTCCATGATGGGATCTTACTTTTGAGATTTATGTGACCATTCAGGCTATGGATAAAATTATATGCACTGGTACTTTACTTTAATCTGATCCTTGTTTGGACTATATGAGATAGCTATATTTCCATACTTTTGTCCTTGGGGTGCCAATACTTGTGGTGCGCCCTCTACCTAATCTTTTGCTCTGTTCTAATTACTTGTTTTGTGATACTTACCTCTATATGTCATATTTGATTTCTAAAATAAAATTTACTGTTTTATGATATACATATTTTGTGGTCTTTGGCTCCAATTTCTGGTGTTTGGATGGATGACTATGGCAGTACATTATACTATATGGAGGACTATGGAGTGTATTATACTATTTGGAGGACTGAGGAGTGTATTATACTATATGGAGGTCTGAGCAGTGTATTTTACTATATGGAGGACTCTGAGGAGTGTATTATACTATATGGAGGACTGAATAGTGTATTATAAAATATGGAGGACTATGAGGAGTGTATTATACTATATGGAGGACTGAGGAGTGTATTATACTATAAGGAGGACTGAGGAGTGTATTATACTATATGGAGGACTGAGGTGCACATTATAATATATGGAAGACTATGGGGTGTATTATACTAAACAAGCAAAAAGCTGCCTATTCATAGAGTGATAGGATTGTTTATGTGGGAACAGAAATCCTTGTTCTCAGCAGCACATCGTCGGTGTAAACTGTAGATGTGCTGCTGATAACATGATACTGTATGGGGACAGATTGATCTAATTGTGATTGTTCTGTTCCCTTCATTCTTTCTCAGTTGGTGTAAAGAGGCTGGGAAACAAGCGAACGACTTCAGTATTGTTGATCACACTCGTTTAGTGGCCTGAGATCAGCAACACAACAGAAATGCTTTGCAGGGAGACCAGGCAAGGATGATAACTATTGTAGTTAGCACTCGGCGCCTGGGAATAGCACTTACTCTACTGCTTTTCCCAGCCGCCAAAGCATTTAATTCTGGTATGTGTAATGATTTTTAGGGTTGATGTCAGCTGCGTAATGTCAGCTCCTATCAATGCCTGGTGTAAGTAATGGAGAGGTGTCTATCAGACACCCCCACTACTAGCCCAGACCTGGCGAGACCTAGCGACTCTGAAGAGCGGTAATGGTAGTAACAATACCGCTCTTCACAGTCGCCGAGCTCAGCGCAAGACCCGGAATATCTGAAGAGCGGTGACGTTACTGATGTCACCGCTCTTCAGAGTCACCGGGTCTTGTGCTGCGCAGCGGAACCAAAAGTGGCTGTAGGCAAAGTTTATGGAGCATCAGAATGAGGTTCCATAGCCTTTGGTCGTCTCAATCCCTTCATTATCTACGAGATCCAGTTATGTAGGTAAAGTAGTGGGTTTTCTTGGTACTGCAACTAAAAGCAATAAATAGGAGTGAGCTGTAATGCTGGATACAGCTGTAATTATATGTTATATAGTCGTGTTACACTCCCCTCACTTATTGTAACCTACAAGTGTACAAAGATATTATACAGTCACCATGTGACAAGTGGGCTTGTGTAACTTCAAATTCCAGGGCTGAATTTTAGTCCCAGTCCAGCCCTGATAGAGAGTGACAGAGGCATCCACTTTATCAGAGAAGTAATGTAGAAAATAATGTCTGCCCTGGGAGTGGAACAGGCCTTTCATATTTAATACCATCCACAAAGTAGTGGTAGAGTAGAGAGATTGAATGGGACCCTGAAACTGAAAATCTAAAAAGGCCATGGCTGAAACAGGTAGACCATGGACAGAATGCTTGCCCAATGCACTCTCTCAATCTGGTATACTCCCAACAAAAGACAGGCCACAACCAATATGAGGTGTTATTTGGGTCAGCCCCTAAGCTAGAGTTGTATTTTCCACAGCAGCTCCAGATGCAACATGATAGGCTGTCTTTTTATATTATTGCACTCTCGAGATTACGTTTCTCTTCCAGATCCAGATTCTGTGGAAGGGAAACACCCCCTGCAGTCTGGAGACTGGGTGGTGGTCAAACGACACATGGGTCCTTGAGCCTCGATTTAATGAACCCTTCTAAATTCTGCTGCCAACTGAGATGGCTGTAAACCTCGAGTGAAAGGCTAACTGGATTCACACCTTAAACTGCAAGAAGACAGCTGAGCCCAAGAAAGGCACCGAATGATGTGAACTCACATACTGTGCCTTATCCTTTTAACTTGATAAACGAGGGCTCATAAAGGACTATATGCCAAGAGAGATAGAATGGGGAGCTAGTTACCACTTTTTGTTTTTATATCTCGGACCCTGTAATCAGTTATAGATTTGACTTGTGCAATGTGGTCTCCTCCCCTAAGATGGAGTGGTAGGGTGGGGACACCTATAGACTAAACCAAAACTATACTGTATAGATGTCAACACTGCCAATACTGGCTATCGTTTTGATTATGAGTCTTGGAATATAGTGGGGTGGAACAAAGGGGAAGACTGGGCCTACAACCCGGGAAGAAGCCGCTTTACCAGAATGACTTTGTTACAACCAGAATACATGTCCAAACGCTGTATAGTAGAGTCCTGTCTTACTTGTAATTATGGCAACTGCCTTTCCCTATACTTGATGGTAAAGAACCCATCTGTTACGGACGGTGGACTATATGTGATGAGCATAAATATTCCGTGGACACTGACCGATTAGGACACTTTTATCTTAACAATATCAGGGACCAACCTATTTTAAATAAAATGGAGACCCCGCAACCTAAAACTTCCAAAGATTCTTTCCTAGTGCCCCTAACCTATGAGGATAAACTATCTGTGGAAACGGGATTCTCTGAGACCAACTATTGGTTAGAATGGGTAAAATACTCTGCACTCGCCATGAGCAAGAGTGGTTGTATAGTCTGTGCCCTAGCTAGACCTCAACTAGGCATGGTGCCCTTCCCTAAAAGCAGCCAGACAAACCCCATTGCTTCATCATACCTAATTCATTTTCTGCTACAGAAGGAAAAAAATCTTCAGAGTGTAATCTGCTTTGACAGTTGTATCCCTCAATAAACCCTAAACATGTAAAGGCCAATGGTGTTAACCCCTATCCTGGGAATTACACGTGTTTCCAGAGTTAAACGGGTACCATTGACCTAAAGCATTTACGTTCCTCATACTGTAGTCCCACCACCACTAACTTGGTACGAGGCCATGCCCTCCTGAATCAGACAGTAGCTAGGGCTGACTTGTGGTGGATGTGTGGAAATGGTGACTTTTTTGTTTTTACTGCCAGCTGAATGGAAGGGTAAATGTGCCATTTTTAAATTCCTGATACGATTAACAGATTGTGACTCCAAATCCATAAATATGCAACGGAAAGCCAGATACACAAGCGTGAAACCAGCATTCCTACTTTCGACCCTCACGTGTACATTGACGCTATTGGAGTCCTAAGAGGAGTACCAGACCTGTTCAAAGCCAGGATCAAATAGCAGCAGTATTTAAAACGCTGTTCCCCATCGTCACAGTGAATAAAAACGTGGACTGGATACATTTTATCTACTATAACCAACAGAGATTTATTTATTTTAGTAGATATTAGGAATGAGTGAACAAACTTGTTAATACTCGGATATCACTCGATTATCTGGGTAGTCGGATATGCGCAGCAGTTGGCGAGCATTAACTGGTGCTCGATTTCAAACATGAATCGCCGCCCTATATGTTTGGCGCCTGTTACACAGCCAATAAGCATGTGGCATGATTGGCTGACCAACATGATCAGGGGTTATAGAAGGACAGGCGCCGCCAGACTCGGCACACTGACGCCATTGCACAGCTCTGCGACAGTTCTTATTGGAGCGAGAGAGTGCTTGTTGAGGAGTGAGTGCATATTTTAACGAATCAGAGTCCTGTAGTGTTGATACTGGTGCTGAAGCTGAACCATCATACCAACCGTCTTTGTAAAGGCTAATGTTGTGCTTTGTTGTTTGTATCAGATACATTCTGCATTTAGCCTAGAGAGGGAGAGAGAGTAGCAGGAGCAGGGAGAGTGGCTGAATACAGTCTCTAGACAAGGATTAGGGCTTTTCAGTTCGTTGCTAAATATATAGTTGAGACAGTTGACCATTTTTTTTATGAGGTGAAAAAATTTACAGTATTGTCATCCATAGAGCATTACATGCTTTGCGGTACACCTCTGTCCTATATAACGCTACAAAAAAGCGCAGAATAATTTTTATGGATTCACATACTCATCCATAAACTATTATGTGCTATGTGGTACATTTTGGTGTTATATAACTCTCAAAAAAAAGCGTTGAAAATGTGTTTCTGCATTCAATTACTCATCCATATACTATTACATGCTCTGTGGTACATTTCAGTGGCATATAACACTCCAAAAAAGCGTTGAAACATTTTTCTGGATTCAATTTCTTACCCATATGGTATTATGTGTTTTGCGGTACATTTCAATGTTACATAATGCTCCCAAAAAATGTTGAAACACTTTTCTGGATTCAATTATTAATTTATATATTATTACGCGCTCTGTGGTACATTTCAGTGGCGTATAACACTCCAAAAAAAGAGTTGAAACATGTTTCTGGAATCAATTACTCACCCATAGTGTATTATGTGCTTTGCAGTACATTTCGGTGTTATATAACACTCCCATAAAGCATTGAAACATTTTTTGGATTCAATTACTCACTCAGAGAGTATTACGGGCTTTGTGGTACATTTCGGTATGATTTAACCTTTTAAACAAATGGTTGAAAAATGTTTCTGGATCAAATATGCCATCCATACACTTTTGCATTCTTTGTGGTACATTACGGTAGTATTAAACTCCAAAAAAAATGCTTTGACTGCTGAAGGTGACCAATTTTTTTTTATTAAAAATAAAATTGGTTTCAAAGAGACCTAGAAATTTGAAAATGTGTAAGGGGTGCCGTAAGGGACGGGGAAGTGGAAGGGCTGATGGTGCACGCAGAGGAGATGGAGCAGGTGCAACTATGCCTGTTGCAGGAGTACAATAAATATGCCCATCCACATATGTTCCTGTCCCACTTTGCAGGTAGGCACGGTACACCACTTCTGAAGCCAGAGCACTGTGAACAGGTGATCAGTTGGATACCAGATAATGTTTCCAGCATGCTTGGCAGCACCACAGTCTTCCACATGGTCCAGTCTCACCAGCCAAGATTCTGGATCACTTAATCATCACCCTGATCCTCCTTTCTCCCATCATGTTGAGTCCCAGAAGACTAGTTTTCCCACACTAAGACATTCCGAGGAGCTTTTTACAACATCACTTCTTGATTCTGGCCTCTCACACTGCATGTTCTAAGAGGAACAGGAGGAGGCAGCTATCCCTTGGTACTTGGTCCCCAGCCACCACTTTTACTCCTGGTGTGGCATCCCTGGCTTATACCAGCACGTGTCCAGGAACATCACCCATGCCCTTACCAACTTTGTTATTGGGATTGTCCACTTAACGACTGATACCTGGTCAAGTGTTGGTGGCCAGGAGGGTTACATGTCTCTGACATCACATTGGGTTAACATTGTGGAGGCTGTAGTTGAGTCCCACCCTAGTCAGCCTCCACACATAACAACTGAAGAGTGGGCATGGATGTCTGACAGATGGTGAGCAGTGATAATTCCATTGTCAATGCAATGATCCCGCTTCTGTGCCTACTTAAACAGTCGCTGCTCACAATTAAACATGAAGCTATGCATGTGGACCAGTTGGAGATGGAGGAAGACGTGAGACAGGGAGATACTACCCAGCCCAGTCTTATCTCATATGCTCAGTGCAGATTGGGTAACAATGAGGAGGTGGAAGGGGAGGAACAAGAGCTGTGGGCTAGAGCAACAGAGTTGTTACTACCCACACAACCTTTGTCCCATCTCTCATCATGCATGGATGGGCAGATGATGGAAATAAGGAGAAAGAGAGGGAGGAGGAGGAGATGGAGAGTTGTCATTATGGTGGAGACAAGGAAGTTTTGGCAGTTTGGAGCTTGGCACATATGACCGCCTTTATGTACTACTGCCTTTCCTGTGACCCTTGAGTTACATTCATCTCAGCCAAAAAGAGTACTGGTTGTTCACACTGCTAGACCCATGCAACGAGGAGAACTTTGCACTTCTTCTTCCTGAGGAGGAGAGGTCTTCTAAAATGGTGCTATACCAGATGGCTGTTGTGGGAAATACTGTATGTTTAAAAAAACTCCCATCAGACAATGCTAGTGGCAGGGGCAAGCTGTGGAGACACCGGTGGTCGGCAGACACCCCAGTCCGATAGCCGAAACCACATGGACCAGAGATCATCCCGCCGAACGCCCTCTCTCCCTTTCAACGTGAGTATAACGCTACTCAGACAACACAGGGTGAGGGTAAAACAGTGTGGCAATTGCTTTATTGAACCACAAAACAGGCAGATAACACGTAAAACAGTCCCAGCAAAATATCCCAAGATGGTGCACATTACAATTTCCCCTTCCACTGACTCGCCGGAATAATGGCAACTGTTACTTAAGAGCTCCCAGGGTTGACAACCCCACTTGTGGCACGCACACAGATAGGAGGTAACCACAAGATGAGTATATTGAGGTACAAGGCCAGTTGACAATCTTGCTTCTCCAAACATCTCCATAGAGCCAGGCAACCAGTGGGTCCCAATCCTGGCTTTCACCAAACTTATCCATGGTTCAGTAATAGTCAATGGAGGAGATCTTTATTCTTTCAATCGGGGCAATGGTTTACTGTATGTAAACCATGTCTCATATCCTGTTAGGTTCGGTAATGATTTAGCAAAAGCCGACAATTGAATTACCAGCCTTTCTGCTATCTAGCTTTGTATGAAATATAAATATAAATATATATATATAAATATATATATATATGTGTCTCACTGATATATATATATATGTTTTTAGGAATATCTGAGCCCATGAATCCATTATATGTCCATTTTGCAAGCTGGCGAGAAAATCTCACTATACGGATGACACACGGATACTTTTTTGAGAAAAAATTGCATCCCCTAGGTTGTTTCCTGTAGAATGATAGATCTGTGTCCCTCGTGATGGAGCCATGATGTATTGGCAGCAGTCATGTAGTGTCCCCTGGATGTTTGGATGTCTTGGCAGAATCTATGGCTGTCTCCCTCTTTGTCTTTCAGACTATACAGAGGCATAACACCTCTTTTTATATTTAACAAGTCTCCTTCAGTCCAGCATCACAGAAAAGAGGAAGAGTGGTAACAACCAAGTCGCCTTGTTTGATTATGTAATCTATTTGCATAGATTTTCCTCCTCTGTTTTAAAACTGAACAAACTATCTGGGCTAACCAATGCATAATTAGCATATCACTAGTCATCAAGGATAAGAGCACACTATGTTATATCACATATTAGCTTACAAGTCAATATTTCAGGCTTACACAAACAAAAGTCTATTTTCTTTACCAGCCAGAAAGAAATGCTTAAATTCAAAAGCCAACATACAGATAACAGCCTACTCTTTTTGATTTGCTAAAAATATACATCTGGTTAATTAAGATACACTGCTATGGCTCCACACAAGCTTCCTTGCACAACTAAGGAGGACAGGTAAGGGAGACATACACAAGGGACAGCAGAGGCATGGGTACACTATCAAAGGCCTGAGCCAATTTTATGACAACCTCCCAGCGTCTATGCCCTTATGACCGGGTATTTTTTGACAAGGAAAGAAATTTTTTTAAAGATCGTCAAGCAATATCTGGCCGTCAAAACCATCATATGCCTTAATTCCTCTTTGACCGCCAGCTATTAGGTCTCAAAGCTGGACAACTGACATGAGATGTCCCTCTGTGCCTTGGAGGTGGTATGCTGCCCTGCTGCTAGTGTCTTGTCTGAGCGGGTGCTTTCACCTGTCAACAGAAAGTGCTGACTGGCTCACTCTGATAACTATGAACAAAGTCTGGATTAGACCTGGCTTTTCAACACCACCAGATGACAGCAGCAAATGTTTTTAATCTTCAATATTTGAATGAGGTCCACCAGTTGTTGCTTCTAGGGTCCATGGATGACTGGATGACCTGACTCATCATTTTTTCCTGGCTGTGCAGAGCAGAGTGTAGAAATACTACAACTACACGTTCTTAATTTTTTATGAGGCACTCCAGTTGGTGCCTTGAAGGGTGCATGGATGACCCTGCTTGCAATTATTGTCAGTCTTTGTACTATGTGGATAGCTTTTATGAGTGTAGAAGTTACACAACAACACTTTGTTCACAAAATTTTAATGAGGTATTACAGTTGGTGCCTTCTGCTTATAATTTTTGGCAGGATTTGGACTTAGTGCATAGCCTTTATGAGCCTAGGAGTACCACTACATTACAATTAGAACAGGATGTGTATGAGTCTCTCATTTGTGTCTATTAGAGGGTGCACTTCTTACTTCTTTTATAAATTTCCAGTTTATTAATAAAAAAATCAGTTTCTGTTTACTTAAATTATTTTTAAAAAATCCTTTTTAGATTTTGCCTTACATACAATCCACTATACAGGAAAAAAAGGTTTCTTAACAATTTTTTTTCCTGTAAACTCCAATTTTTCTTCCATTTTGAATGTTTTATTGTCAGTCCTTAAAATGGAGTAAAAGTGTGACACCATTGTTCTCAGCAGCGATCTGGGAGTCAGAGATGCTTTCAGGGGTCTTCCCCTTGCTGTTCTCTTTCCATTCAGCACTTTTTCCATCCATTTCAACATTTTCACTTACCCCAGATGTCCTTGTAGTGTCTGCCAGAAAAATGCTCAGATTTCCCATTGACTTCCATCATACTTGTTATTCGAAACAAGCATGCGAGCATTAGGAATTGTTCGGTTCAAATAACGAGCATATGATCATTTCAGTGCTCGCTCATCTCTAGTAGGGATGCATTCCGGGGGATAGCTGACTGAACAGTTGAGTGGCACCTCGACAATTACCTTTCAGAATAGGCTCACCCTTCACATGATCCTGGAAGAGACTGGAGTGGTCCAACAAATGATTGGGGCATCATGCTGCATCTTCATTCCCAACAACAGTGCTCCGGATGGTAGCATAAGTAAAACCCTGAGAGGAATTGATGCCCTGTCCAACGAATTAGCTGAAAACTCAGGTATTAGTAACCCTCTCAGTAAGTGATTCGGCTAAGTACACATTTGCGTTCGGCAGCCCTGCGTAGGGCTGCATACTTTTTCCCTTCATATCCGCACAGCTGTGCATGCATCCTGCGTACCTATCTTTAACATTGGGTACGCAGGGACATGCGTTTGTCTGCGGATGCATCCTAATACGCTGTTTTGACATGTCCGATGACCGCACGGGAACGCAACATGTTGCGTTCGGTGGCACATCAAAACTACGCACATGGACACATCCGCAGACAAATGCATGTACTTGCGTACCCAATGTTAAAGATAGGTACACAGGACACATGCGCAGCTGTGCGGATACGAAGGGAAAAAGTATGCAACCCTACGCAGGGCTGCCAAACACAAATGTGAAACCAGTCTTAGAAAACAAGTTTGGTAAATGGGGAGCCCTTCTTAGTAATATAGTGTGTACATATGCAAAAATTCTCTGATAAAATAATGATGGTAAAAAATAACACACTGACCAAACACTGATGAAACTCTGTTCACCAAAAAATTATGAAAATTGGCGCATTTTTTTGTGTAGTAGAAAAATCACTAACATGATCACTTTTTAATGGCTAACTGAAAAGATAGTAACAAATTGCAAACTTTCGAGACTGCACAGGTCTCTTCATCAGGCATAGACTAAAAGAAATTCTGGAGAATCACATACTGTATTTATGCACAACACAGCACAGAAAAAATTAGAAAAAAAAACCATGGATAAGACAGGTGACATGAAGCAGAATTACCATGCATAATAAACAATTATGTCCATAAATATTGGAACAGTTCTTAGATAAGGAATGTTTTATTGTCCTCTGATTGGGGTCTGGTTCTGTTGTGATGACCCCACATTGTCTGAGGGGCAAATTAGTGAAGGAATGAATGTGTCACATGGATTTATGTCTTTTTACATCAACTAAGGAACTAAGGAATTTGCCCCTCAGACCGCTTGCGGCTGTTTCGGGTACATGTCAGTTGATCAGATCAGCTGTCATGTCTCAAATAAGGTGCGGGCTCATCACCGGAGCCCGCACTAAACCGTGCCCGTCATTGGATGTTAAATGGTTAATAAAGCTTCCCTACTGTCCAAGCAATTAAGTGGATCAAACACGTGGTGCCCAGTTTCACCATCACTATTAACCTATCCTCTTCTTGCCCAACTCTCAGTATAAATTTCCCCAATGTAAAAGTAGAGTGATATTTATTTTAGGCCATGTTCAAATAAATCCCAGGCTCTATGGTGAGAGCACATTCTTCAGTACTCCGGATTCAGATGGAACTCACGGGGGAGCCATTCAATATAACCAAGCAGAGGAACTCTGGCCTCTACTCCTGCTGTGTCTGTCTTTTTTAGACACGTCTGCATCTTTATATTGAATGGTTCTATAGGGGTATTGTCTGAATCCCTTTTTGGGGGGATTCAGATAAAAACCTCAATGCTGTGCTCAGAGTTTAGTATTGTATAATGTGAATTTAGCCTATGCTATCCTCTCAAATTCAGATTTCAAAAGTCTTCTAGAGGGTTGGTCCTGTCAAAGAAGAGGCTAATATACTGTATACAAGATATTACAATTCAAAATCTGTCACAAAAAATATGACGTTTGGAAAGGTCCCAATGTACATAATGTGGCCACTCTGATGGGCAAGCATTGGGGACATTGAAGCCACTAAATATTGGGGAACGGGGGTTATACGCAATACATACTATAGGTACCAAGGAATATAACCTGACTCATAGGTGAGAGTATAACCACATCTGCAAACCAAAAGAAAAGGATGTAGGACATAAAGGACGAATCACCATACAACAATACACATAACATCAAATTTTATTCAGTACAAATACACACAAAGCTTTTAAAAATATTAAAAAAGGTCACTATTGTGACATTCAATGTTTTTAAAAGCTTTGGGTGTATTTGTACCTAATAAAATTTGATGTTATGTGTATTGTTGTATGGTGATCCTTCCTTTATGGCCTACATCCTTTTCTTTTGGTTTGCAATTCATTTTTTGTAGGCTTGGCTGAATCCCACGACATTTTGCCTGGTGGTGCCCCCTCAATTTATATATAACCACATCTGCACAAGGTGCATTTGTAATAACCTGATATGCTATTCATAAAAAAATAGAAATTAATTTCACAAATATGAAACATGTTATTTTAGGACGAGCTAGTATTTTCTTTTTTTGGAAATGGGACAGTAGCGCAGTCGTTGAACTTGTTCTGTTACCCTACACCACGGTGCCCTGAGAATCCACTCACTATTCGGTAACAGAGTATGTCATCTACAGGGCATGGGGCATGTGATGAGACGGTAGGTGGGTCTTTACATTCCAGCTGCTCTCCAATGAGAGGTCCTGGCTGCTTCAAATATTGGCTCAATCCCAAAAGCAGCAGCTGTAGCCATACAGCCCGTATTAAACTATGTAACTTTAGAAATCAGTAAAAACATGACACCTGGAACGGGAAGCGTGGTGGTTCATCTATATATGTTTAATCGTTTTAATAGGTTCCCAGCAGGTAGATCTTACTCATACCAGTGACCTAGTAGACCATGAATGACTAATGATCAACACACTAGATATGATGCAACAGGGTAAAAATGACCGGCCCTGCCAAGACCCAACACACTGATCCTAAATAAGGCTATTGTGAGAACCACGTCGATCAGAGCTGGTGGTTAAGCATGGCACTGCATTCATAAGTGCTTTAAAAGGAATAAAATACTTTTTTAACAGCACACAATGAACAAGGTTCATGTTATTTACCACTGGCAGAACCGGTAACTTTGGGTCTCCAGAGCAAAACTTCTAATAAAACCAATTTCATGAGCACAGACATGATTTCATGTTACAGAACAGGGATTACTATAATTTTGGGACTATGAGGGCACATATTACTATAAAACACATCCCAGGTTTAGACATCAGAAAACAGGAAAAAAACATTTTTTCCTACTAATTAAAACTTACCTAGTAGTATTTAATGAAGTGGAATGGTCAATATCACACATTTAATGGAATAGGAAGGTTGTTAGAGCTTCTCTGCAGCATGTATATTATACATGTATAGATTTACAGCACACCCATTACATACACTCTCTGCAGTGCACACATATGTACACAACACCGCTGCATGCACGGTACATGCGCACACAGCTCTGCTACAGGCACAGAGAAAATAACTTTTCAGGAAGTGCAGGGAATGGACTATATAAGCGAATAAAATCAATAAACTGGGGGTGAAGTTATTTTCTTTGATGAAGCCTCCTTAAGTCTGTTTAGGAGAGAATGTCTAGAGAAGAAAAGGTGAGCACTCGCATGAGTCCTGTCTCAAGCTGACGGTAAAGTATCCTAAGACCATTAATGTTTGGGGTTGTTTTCATACAGAATTTTGCTTAAGAACACGGTCATGAATTAAGAATGGTATCTAAATATCCTCCAAAAGCAACTTCAGACTACAATCCAGGAGCAAGTTGGTGATGAAAAATGTTTTTTTTCCGGCTTGATCGAGACCATGTCACAAGAAAAAAGTGATAACTAAGTGGCTCGATGAAAAAAAACATTTGCCAGGAAACTCTCTAGATCTCAATCCCGCTGAGAAACTGTTGTCAATCCTCAAAAAAAAAAAACACTGAAATGTTGATAAGCACCAAGCACTGATTAGACAAGAATGGGCGGTCATCAGTCAGGATTTGGCCCAGAAGATGACATCCATCTGTCAGGGCAAATTGCAGAAGTCTTGAAAAATAAGGGTCAACATTGAAAAAATTGAGTGTTTCCAAAAAGGCAATGTAGTTCTCAATTAAAATGTGAAAACAAGTGAAATGCGTCTAATTGTACTTCAGTAACCGTAGAAACATATGACTAAAATATCTAAAAGCACGGAAGCAGCAAACTTTGTGTCAGTCTCAAAACTTTTGGCTACCACAGTTTGAGTAATAAAACGGAGATTCTTAGCCAAAACTAAGTGACTCTGCAGAGAAATGCACCCTCAAAATGCAAGGTGGAAACATACGCCATTCACCCGAGACCCTTAACCCGACCAATTAAAAGGAAATAAATTCTGATTTTTTTTATATATTTGTATTGAAAAAGTGCAGACAAACTGAGCGTAGAAAGGGACTTATGAACTTAGCCTTAGGCTTCTTTCACACTTGCGTCGGTACGAGGCCATCGTTAAGCGTTGGAGCGACGTACCGACGGACGTTGTGAAAAGTCAGCACAACGTGGGCAGCGGACGCAGTTTTTCAACGCATCCGCTGCCCATTCTAAAGTCCCGGGGAGGAGGGGGCAGAGTTCCAGTCGCACATGCGCGGTAGGAAATGCAGGATGCGACGTACGAAAAAACATTCCTTTGAACGTTTTTTCGTGACGACGGTCCGCCAAAACACGACGAATCCAGTGCACGATGGACGAGACGTATGGCCACGCGTTGCGATCCGTCGACAATACAAGTCTATGGGAAAAAAAACGCATCCTGCGGGCACATTTGCAGGATGCGTTTTTTCCCAAAACGACGCATTGCGATGGAGGCCAAATGACGCAAGTGTGAAAGTGGCCTTAGTATTTCCAAGTTGTTAGTCTTAAAAAAACTGAAATTATTTATATATCTATTTGAAACTAAATACCTGCTTCTGTATTTGCCCCATAAACATATGTATATTTATATGCCATACTTGTTTACTACCTCAATGTGTGAATGATTCACAAAGCAGGCTGTTTACAATTATATCAATGTCATTTTTAGTTTAGGAGACTCGGGTCCTACTCCATAATCCTCAAGGAGAACAAATATAGAATATGGTTGGAATTCTTCTCTCCACCCCCAACTTTATTGTTATAGTGTTATATCAAATAAAATGCTCCTCCTCAAGAGCCAGTCACCCTATTTATCGAATACAATTTCTCATACGAGTTCCTTTCCAGCATCTTTTAGTCATTGGGCTGTCAAGGGATAAATCTAGTGCAAGACCAACAGACAGCTGTCATACTGGTACAGATAGAATGACTCACATTGCTAAGCCCTTTAGTCATTGCTAGTGAAATGGTCATCTTACATTTCATTCCAAGGGGAAAATGCAATGTGGTTAGTGTATGAGATTTTTTTTTTTTATCATAAGGTCCATTGCTACGCTAGCCCTCCCCTCGAACAGTCTCACATGACACAAGATCTGGCTAGTTAGCATGTCTGGAATGAGCAAGCACCTATCTCCGAGTCTCAGCTAGGACCATAGATGTTGGTTCCCAGGTTGGAACATTACCTCATCCAACCTTACCAGAGACAGAGTATATAAAGCAAGATCGCCCTGAACTTGGAGAACAGGGAGCTAACTTGTCTTCGCTAAGGTTAACATCAGGAAAGGGTATTTGAAGACTTCATAGGAGACAAAATGTTGCTGAAAGTAGAAGAATTGGTATGTTTATTTTATTATATTATGTTTGTGAATTTATTTATAATTTGTTATATTGGTAATTATCACGTATTATGTATTACAATGTTGTAATAAATAAAAGTATCGCCACAATAGGTATTATGAGATCTGGTAGGAAAAAGACGTTCCAACCTATAATAAATATGTTGGTTACTAATATTAATAATCATGGATTTGTGTTGTGTTCATATAATTTGTATATATATAAATGATTAGTTGTTACATTTTATTTGGTTTTTCATAAAAAAAATAGTTACTAGTTTGAGCCATACTTATTAGAGTGCTCATGGCTGCACATGAACTGCCAGATGGACTACTTCAGATCTTCAGTGGAAGTTGGTGCCTTCAAATAAAAAAGGATACCCATTATGTTAAAGTTGAGGTCTTTTAGGTGATGGTTGCTGAACATGAGACCATGTAAGAAGAACACTGCCTGGACACAATGGAATATATAGGACTTTAGTAAATAGTTTTTGATAAAATGATAAAATAATAATTAGATGGCTTACCGAATCCTGCATTGAGCAGACGGTTGGACACGATGACCCTGGAGGTCCCTTTTCGACTCTAGCATTCTATGATTCTAGAAAACTTAAAAAGTTTATAAAAATCTCCAGCCAGATATTTTATAATTTATAGCTGTCCAAATCTTAATCAAATCTTTAATAAGGTCTCTTCTTTTAGAGTCTTAGTATTTCTTAAGATTATCTATATTGACACTTGATGCTGCATTTTTACTTTTAGACTTGTTTTTAAGATATTTAGAACACTGCGAGATATGGACAATACATCTTACTATTTGTAGTAAGGAAGTTGAAAGTTTATTAATGGTTTCATCAACAGGTGACTGGAAAAAAAAGTGAAAACAAAGACACTGGAGATTTTGTGTCTGGAGAACATGGAGTGTATGAAACGGACATAACCCTAGAAAAACAAGATGACTTGAGGACAACTTCAAAATCACTGGTTGACCAAGAGGCGGAAAAACAAGCAAGACAGAAACAGCTTAAAGCAGAGGTAATAACTTTACAGTAATTAAGAACATCTAATGTATCCTCCTTATCAGAATCTTTATGCATAGCCACCCAAGAAATAAATATCTCCTTGCTTGATATCATTCAATTGACAAATATGGACTTTTTAAAAATTCTACTTCTAAACATTCATAGGTGTCATTCCCACATAATCAACAAACTTGAGAAATGGGAAAACTCACACTTGGCTGCCTTTTCTGGACAATGCTCGGTTTTCTTTCACCAACATGCATGCCATAGGATTAACAATGGTTTGCTCTGTCTTTTTCCATTCAACCACTGGTGACCTGGTTGGACTTTCCTGTTTTTTTTAAGAATAAAATGATGATATTGCACAGCAGTCATTTTATTACTCAAATGTGGCCCTCATACTTCAAAAGCAACATCTCTTATACATGGATTACATGAACCAATTTTAATTAACAAGTCTAATTTTAACACTTAAAGGGAACCTGTCACCCCCAAAATCGATGGTGAGGTAAGCTCATCGACATCAGGGGCTTATCTACAGCATTCTGTAATGCTGTAGATAAGCCGCCGATGTTACCTGAAAGAGGAGAAAAAGAGGTTAGATTACACTCACCCAGGGGAGGTCCTGCTCCGATGGGTGTCTCAGGTCCGCTCCGGCGCCTCCCATCTTCATTCCATGACGTCCTCTTCTGGTCTTCATGCCGCGGCTCCGGTGCAGGCGTACTTTGTCTGCCCTGTTGAGGGCAGAGCAAAGTACTGCAGTGCGCAGGCGCCGGAAAGGTCAGAGAGGCCCGCCGCCTGCGCACTGCAGTACTTTGCTCTGCCCTCAACAGGGCAGACAAAGTACGCCTGCGCCGGAGCCGCGGCATGAAGAGCAGAAGAGGACGTCATGGAATGAACATAGGAGGCGCCGGAGCGGACCTGAGACACCCATTTGACCGGACCGCAGCGGGACCGCCTCTGGGTGAATATAATCTAACCTCTTTTTCTCCTCTTTCAGGTTACATAAGGGGCTTGTCTACAGCATTACAGAATGCTGTAGATAAGCCCCTGATGATGGTGAGCTTACCTCACCATCGATTTTGGGGGTGACAGGTTCCCTTTAAATTAATGATTCCAGTGCCTGTGGCTGGTGGCAACACAAAAGAATTACGTTTTTCTATTTTAAAAAAAAAAAAACAACTAAAACTTGATTCACTAATTTGTATTTAGACCCTTAAGAAGAAACTAGATGAACGCCCAAAGCTTGATAGCTTGGAAGATTTGCAAACTATAATAAACCTAAGAAAACGGAAAAGATGTAAGAAAGTAAAAGTGTTGGTGGTGAAGGAACCCGAACCTGAACCAGTGGTAAGTATGTGAGCATGGAAAGAGAAGTCATATACAAACCATATAAACTTCACACTAGAAAACTAATGTAAAATCTCAATGTCAAATCTGTCATTTAGATTGAACATGTGGATGACGTCACATTCTTGAAAGCTGCCCTGGAAAACAAGCTTCCAACAGTCGAGAAATACTTGGCTGATGGTGGTGATCCAAATGTCTGTGATGAGGTATTATGCTTGTTTTCTCTTTTGTTAAACTAAATACAGTTTTGAAATAGAAGCTGGCAAGGCGCAGCATCCCAGTTGGCACTGGGCTGCAATTTACATCATGCTCGGCATGCCTGACATCAGTCCAGCTTCATGGAAGTTGCAGTTCAGCAACAGCTGAAGTCCAGATGACGGCTGGGTATTATACCATGCCTGACAACATCATGAACTCTAGTTATATGTACCCATATATTTAATAGATATAAAAAATATAGCAAAAAAACCATAGCATATAGACAAAATATATATAAAATATAGGTATTAAGTTCTAGTGACAAGAGAGCATTAAAGAAAACTTATAACCAGGTCAAAGAGACCAGTTTTTACTCTTATTTCATTCTTTATCCCCCCAAGAGTGTTCTGTTTTTGTTTTTTGAATTCTCTATACAGTTCTGGAGATACTATCTTTTAAATTTAGTGATAATTTTATGGCCTTTAACAAGGGGGTGTAGCTCACATGATTCTCTGTAGGTGTGTCTTTAGGCACCACACCCTCTTGGTAAAGACTAGTGATGAGCGAGTATACTCATTGCTCGGGTTTCCCGAACATGCTCGGGTGGTCTCCGAGTATTCATTAGTGCTCGGAGATTTAGTTTTTGTCAACTCAGCTGCATAATTTACGGCTGCTATAGCCAGGCTGAGTACATGTGGGGGTTGCCTGGTTTCTAGGGAATCCCCACATGTATTCAAGCTATCTAGCAGCCGTAAATCATGCAGCTGGGTCAACAAAAACAAAATCTCCGAGCACTAATACTTGGAGACCACCCGAGCATGCTCAGGAAAACTAGAGGAATGAGTATACTCGATCATCACTAGTAAAGACCATAAAAATTTGTGCTAGATAAAAAAAGCCCATAGCTTTGGAACTGTATGGCAGATTCTGGAAGAAAACAATACTCAATGTAACAGCCGGAATAAAATAACAACACTTCTGACCTGGCAACAGGTCATCTGTAACAAGCTTAGGCCAGGGTATTAAGACAATGGGCTGAGATTAATAGTAAGAAAATCCAGCTTGACAGATTAATGTTCTAACAGATCATCAGGCCTCAGCAAGAAAAAGGTCCAACAGAATTTACCACATCTCAACAGATGTGGTCAATATTATTCCTTACAATGTCCAATTGTGTAGTCTACAGTATATAATGGGCTTTAACTTTAACTTCATCAAATTACTTACAAAATTAACAGATTAATTGGATTTTTTTCCAGAATTATCAATTTTCACTTAATCCACCAATGAGTAGGTGAAAAGAGTCTGATTACAAAGGGTCTTCCTGCTGGAACACCCACCAATCAAGAGAATCGGGGACGTGTTTGCTGTCTCTCCTTTTACAGTCTATGCTATTGATGGAGAAATCATCAGTACGGTTCTGTTACCTACACCAGTCCTATAAATTTTGAACTGCGTTTGTCTCCATTCAAATGGTGGACAAGGGATTCCAGTTTCCACGATTGGTGCGGATCCCAGCGATGTGGAACCTCTAGTGATCCGACACTAATACCTACCCCGTGAATCGGTGTAAAGTAATGATTCTGGGAAAACCGAAAACCATTTCAGATAGCTACAACCTCTACCTCTGGGAAACATTATAATCAAAGTCAACAATATAGAATAAAAAGTATGAAGGGGATGACCTAATAATTAGTAGATGTATTGTTGTTAGCTAGGACACAGAGCTTTATCCTTTCTTTAGCACAACAGAAAAAAATCTCTGTATGAGCTGGTCCACACCACCAATTATATCGGAAAACTGCTATACTTGGTTCTCACGGATAGCACTTGTACCCATGGTATTCTATGGGGCTATGCACATTGGTGATTTTGTTCTTTGGATTGAGTAGTCTCAGAAAAAAATTGGAGGCATGTCCGATTATTATCTAAATGTCCAGATCAAAATCAGCCATAAAAGTGTATTGGTGCGTGAAAAACATCGGACCGCATTTGGATGACATCCAAGTGTGGTCCTATTTTTACATACTGACTCTAATTAAACTGTGATCAGAGTTTGACCAGAATAATCGGTGCTCAGAGTTTGACCATTTTTCTCGGATGGAGAGAAAATGGTCGTGTGATCCTACCCAATGCCTGTATATGTGATAGGAGGCATATGAAGATTTAGTATGGATCTTTAGACTTCTATGGCTGCTTTTGGAGCTTTTTTTGGAGCTCAAACACGGCAACTTCAATGGAAGTCTTCAAACAGAGGCTGGACAGACATCTGTTTGAGATAATTTCGTGAATCCTGCATTGAGCAGGAGGTTGGACACGATGACCCCGGAGGTCCCTTCCAACATTCTATGATTCTAACGTACAAGTACCAGTGCATTCAGGTGGTTTCCTGTACACTTGTTAAACCCTTACAAATAGAGTAGTCCTGAGGGATAAGTGTACTCCATTATGGAAATGATAACTCATGAGCAGTTGTCCATCCTATTAAGTGAGCCAGGATTACGAAGAACGTTCACGGTACGAATCATCTCATGTTTTTTACCATCTCTACAGTACAGACGTACGGCCCTGCACAGAGCATGCTCAGAAGGACACCTTGCCATTGTCGAGAAGTTAATTGAAGCTGGAGCAGATCTTGAATTCCGCGACATGGTATGTGGATGTTTCCAAAACACACAATGAAAACAACTACAACAGAGCGAATAGAGCGATGCTGGAGATTTTACTGGAAAATTTTACTAGATTACCAGAAATAATTGTATTGACACAAAGCTGCAGAATGTTATAAAGCGGAAAAATCAAAATACCAAATAATGGACAGTTATTTCTGTGAACACCTACAAGGAAAGTATATAGAGCGCAACTTGCCTTGCCCTACAATTATCTACAGAAAGAACAAGATCAAATGTAGTCACAGAAAGAACAAATTAGAATTTCACTTAATGCGTTTTCATTGGGGAAAATATAACCTGGGTGGTATTTAATTCCCTGCTACTTTAGAACAAAGACTGGTATCTTTTTCTAGAATTAGACCCTAGTTTCAAAATTGCCAAAACAGCATCAGCGCCACCTAGAGATCTGGAGTGGTCAATAATAATAATCTACTTTATGGATTGATATCACAGCTCCGTAGTTAGCACTGAGACTCTGAGATCACATTGATGCAGGGTACAATCACTTTGTCTGTTCAATCAGTGATGGAAACAGGAGGCTTGAAATCAAAGTAGTAAGTGCAAACCACACGAGAGTCTGTCACTTTCAATATTACGCTGCTGCTTATTTTTTGGCAAGCGTGATATCAAATAAATGACTTATCTCTTATGCTCTAAATTAACATGTACAGACAGGACATTTTCAGGGAAATGCTTTGGGGATTTTTTAACCTTGGGTAAACATATATTTCTCATAGATAAAACATTATGCATATGGAAAGTAGGGTGAAATCAATGTGTATTTAACCCTCTATTCTTCGCATTATCTGATAAAACATGGTATTAACCTCTCCTAGTTTTAATACATAGAGCCCAATAGCAGAAGTGTAACTTGGAGAAATTTGCAAATGATGGCATTGGTTTAAAGGGATTGTCTGGGCTTCTAAAAGAATGGCTTGCTCTGCTAAGCTTAAAGGGAACCTGTCACCTGAATTTGGCGGGACAGGTTTGTGGTCATATGGGCGGGGTTTTCGGGTGTTTGATTCACCCTTTCCTTACCAGCTGGCTGCATGCTGGCCGCAATATTGGATTGAAGTTCATTCTCGGTCCTCCGTAGTACACAGCATGAACTTCAACCCAATATTGCCAGCCAGCTGGTAAGGAAAGGGTGAATCAAACACCCGAAAACCCCGCCCATACGACCACAAACCTGTCCCGCCAAATTCAGGTGACAGGTTCCCTTTAAGTAATAGGTGAAGGGGGTGCATCACTTGCATAAGGTCCGCGTGATGGGCTATGGTCTTGGAGGTTAGATACTCTCTAAAACATTGGTGGTCTATTTTACAGATAGGCTACAAAAGTCCCAAAAACCCATTTTTTGGTTAGATCCATGAAGCTTGTGTATGTAAATGTAAGCGTCCAGGCACATTTCACATCATATAATTTGGTTCATTCACAGCTGGAATCCACAGCCATCCACTGGACCAGTCGTGGTGGTAGCGTTGATGTTCTAAAATTACTGCTTAACAAAGGAGCAAAAATCAATGCAAAAGACAAGGTATGCTGCTGATGGTCAGTTTTATGCACACTCATCTCATCCAGAAATATTAAAGGGAATCAATCAGCAGGTTTTTGCCCTGTGATCTGACAGCCCCATGATGTAGGGACACACACCGATTCAAGGGATGAATCAGTTTATACTCCAGTCCTCACAGACCCCAACAGGTCATGTTTTCAGGATTTCCATAGTGCTGCACAAGTGAGAGAACTCCTGATACTTCCATCACTTGTGCAATACTAAGGAAATCCTGAAAACACGACCTGTTGGGGTCCGTGAGGACTGGAGTTTGGGAAACACTGGTTTATTGGATGCAGCAGTTTTCATTGAATCAGTCTTCTTTGCTGCTGATCTAGCAGAGCTCAGTTGTTGAGCTGTGTATAACCCCGCACACACCACACCCTTCTGTGTACAATGCATAGTGACAGAGAGCTGCTAATCAGAGCTGGGGGCAGGACTAGGATGCACAAGGCCAGTTGTCCTGTACTGATAATCTCCTGCTGATAAAACACTGATTGTGTTGAAACTGCAAAACACAGACTAATAACTGACACATCACTGGAATCAGGCTCTCTGACCCTACATGAAACATTCAATTATGGCAAATTAAGTTCATAGAACTCTTGTATGTCCCAGTTTCTTTTTATGTCTAAAACTAGATGGCAGCCCGATTCTAAAGAATCGGGAGTCTAGAATCCATATATACTTTATTTATTCAAATGTAAGAATAATACAATTAATAAATAATAGTAAGAAAGAACAAAAAATGGCTGCACTCACCAGCTCTTGACAATTCTTGTTATTTAAGGTACAGTTACACAGGATCCATGAACATGCTTATGAGGGGAGGGATGAAAGACATCAGACGACAACGGACTCTGTGTCATTAGTATACTTAACAGTGTCCATGCGCTTGCATCTATCCTCTGTACTCTTGTTAGCACGCTGTTTGCGCTTACGTGCGGCATCGGCGTCTTTTTGCTCTGCATTATTAGTATACTTTCTATCAGACCTAATCTTACGTGCGCCATCAGCAGCTTTGGGCTCTGTGTCATTAGTATCCTTACTATTAGAGCTCATGTTGGCTAAGCTAAACAGCTTTAAGCGTGGTGGTGGCAAACAACAGGTTAATAAGAGGCAGTGTCAGGTAGTAGGAAAATAGCCAGTTAATAATAGGCAATAGTTCTTTGCAGGAATGCAGATATTAATAAATAGGCAGTTTATATTGCAGAGAAATTGCTGGGCAATAATGGACAATGTCCTTATGTGGCAAATAATAGAGCAATATACCCAATGTGGCAAAGAAGAGGTTAATAAACGGCAGTCTCTCAGTATAACAGTCAGTGAATAATAGGCAGTATATGGAGAAAACACCAAACAAAAGTTCAAAATTGGTGTGAAAATGTCACTGAACCACTTCACAACTAAATATATATAGTTTTGGTAAATGGTATTATCATTTTTTTTTATGAAATTCGGCAGGAGCTTGAAGAGCAACGTCACTGGGCCCGCCTCCACGCAGTAGAAACTTGCTGTGAGGTAAAAATTCAAAAATCACACCAAAATGGCGGGCGGAGTGTGTCACAGTACGGCACGTTTCTGATTGGTCGCTCGCAGCAGGCGGCAACCAATCAGACACTGGACACTGTTGACGTCACTTATCTCCGGACATTAGCTCCGGACATTAGCTCCGGACATTAGCTCCGCACATTAGCTCCGCACATTAGCTCCGGACAAAGCCACGGAAGTTGGCACAAATTGCAGGAAGTAGTATTCTAGGCAATTATATATTAGATACTAAACTTAAAATGTGGAGTCCAACAGTACTCTAAGATGTTAGATTTTTTTTTACTCATTTACCTTTACTAAATGTAATATCTTTATTCATGAGAATACTTGGAAAGCCAGGTTTATCTACTGGTCAGTTGTATTGCCCCTCAATGACCCAACCGAGGGTCAGTAGTGAGCACCATGCCTGAACTCCTTAGCCTATGTTCACATCTACTTTGGAGGCTTGCTTTGTAACCTCTCGTCCATCAAGAAGATGAACAGTTTTTTGACCGACCCCGTGAAGCTAAGCCTTAGCATCACGGGGCATATGTAGATAACTATTTTTACAGGGAAAGGGAAGGTGCCACCAGTTTTCTTGTAGTTTTTTTTTGTGTGAAATTAAGCTTAAAATAGTAGTTAAAATGTATTAATGCAATGTTTGCAAGCATTTCTATATGAAAAATATTATATATTTTCTTACAAATATATATATTTACCACTAGGGGGAGCATTTTCCGTTTTAGACCTCAAGCAGCTATAGTAAGACTTACCAGCTTTACTGTCAGCAGCAAAATTGGGACAGTAACTGCTGACATCAACATTTCCCTCCCCTTTTGGGTGGTCTAATATCCCTGGGGCAGAATGAAGAGCAGCATCACAGGGCAGCGCCATATTGTGGGTGACTGCCCTGTGATCTGCCATCAGTCTCTCTCACCCAGATTACATGATTCTCTCACCCCCCTCCACAAGTTCACTGCAGTCCTGCAGCTTCTTATCTTATCTTTACTGAGGGATGAGTCACAGCTCCAGATGAGCTGCTGACAGTTCTTGCTCCAGTAATGCTAATGGTATACTGTTCCTCCTTGATGTCTCTGCTATTCTCCCCGCACTTTTCTCCGGCATTTTACCCCCATCAGCCGTCAATCTAGGATCTGTTCTGCTGGAAGCAGTACTGCTTATGTTAGCAGATCCCAGGGCTCCATGAATATGGCAGCAGAACACTCCCACTACTGTGAATTGTGCAGCCCACAGAAGAGTGCCCAGTTCACAGCAGTGACAGTTCAATTACAATAGATAGGGTCTGAGTCCGCCTTTTATCTCCTAGGACCATGGGGTGCGTATTACGACACTGATAGTGTCCTGCTGCTACTGTTAAAACAAGATGTCAGCCCCCAATGCCTTCTTTAAACTCATAACACATGAAATATGTTTCAAATGCAATCAAAACTTGGTTATAACAGCATGTTATGCTACATTACATTAATGTATTAATGATCTACAAACGCGGTACCTTCCCTTTAAGCTGATGTTCAAAACTTTGTGTAAGTTTTTGACCACAATTGTGCCTTCTAGTTTGATGATTGGTAAGATACCCTAAGAGGCCTTCCTTAGCGACACGGATGAAGACGATCTAGGTTAAATGTTCTAGTGAGCGAAGAATTCTAATTTATCTCTAAATGTTGGTTTAGGTTATAGAGAGTGGTCCATAACAAGCAAAAATGATTCCCCCTCAACCCTGACTTATGGCACCCTAACCACATGTATTGAATAGATTTATTTTTTAGCTGGAACATACAGTACAAATATATGTCTAAAATCATTTTCCTTACTCAGCCAGATGGTGATACAGTTGAAAAGGTAGAACTCTCGAAATGAAGGCCCAATAGTTGTCATACCGGTTATTTATATATTTGCGAACTCATGTGCTATGGATATCTCAGGACATCTATTTTTTCCCTAATGGTGCAAAGACCTAGGCACAGTTTGGTCATGTCTGTGTGTTCTTTCCTTCTCTTTAGTTACTAAGTTCTCCCCTACATGTCGCAGTGAGGACAGGACAGTATGATTGCGCAGAACATCTCATTTCATGTGAAGCAGACTTAAATGCTAAAGATCGGGTGAGATTTTCATTTTCTTATTTTCGGATTGTAAATTTTGATCTGGGAGAACATACCTGAACTGGGTCATAAAAACACAGTTATCACATTAAGTACATCCCTGTCTGTGGCTGCGCACATTTTGGTCTTCTATGATCATCTTTTGCTCTTTGAAGGGGTTGTTTGAAGCTGAAAAATGTTTTTTTCTAGGCATGGATTTCTTTCAAACTAACAAATAAAGGTATATTCACCTTGTGTCATGGATCCAGCGCAGACCTGCACTATCCAGATGGAGCAAGAGCGCTTAAGCCTGTGATTGGCTGCAGCGGTCAAGTGACTTAAGAGCCCATCATCAGATGTTTCTCTGATGGTGAGGTCTTCAGCGGTTCTGTACCATTACGCAATCTGTGCTGGATCCATGGGAGTGCTGGAAGGCGAGTGCCTCCGTTAATTATTTTGAAATGATCCATGCTTAGAAAACAGTTTGTTTTTTTTTCATTTTTATTATGTATTTATTAATTTATTTCATTTCCACTTTTTGCATTTTTAAAATTAGAAAAAAAGTATTTTTTTTTTTAAACCAAAAACAGTACTACTCTTGCCCAAACATGGTGACTAGCCTATGCACATAAATTAGGCTGGGCTGCAACACCAGACACCACATATAGAAAAAAAACCATTTTTTTTTCTTGCCAATGGTATCATTTCATTGCATTTTTTGTGAATTATCTAATTTTTTGATAATTTTAGATTTGTCAGGAGATACTGAAACTGGAGAATATTGTTGAATAACCCACTACCTTTAAAAACAAAAATCACCTATTACTTAGTAGCGCCAATTATTAGGAAATATTTCCCTTATGTGTACTGGCGGACCAGCAGAGGCATTACATGACTCTCGCCTTCTCTTTTTGGCTCTTTGAATCAGTGTGTCATGGAGAGTCTCATCACGCTGTGGATTAGGCTACTTTCACACTGGCGTTGTTTTGAATACGTCGCAATGCGTCGTTTAGGGGAAAAAACGCATCCTGCAAAGTTGTTTGCAGGATGCGTTTTTGCCCCATAGACTAACATTACCGACGCATTGCGACGTATTGACACACGTCGCAATCGTCGTGCGACGGTTGCGCCGTGTTGTGGCGGACCGCCGGGAGCAAAAAACGTTATATGTAACGTTTTTTGCTACCGACGGACCGCTTTTAACGACCGCGCATGCGCGGCCAGAACTCCGCCCCCACCTCCCCGCACCTCACAATGGGGCAGCGGATACGCCGGAGAAATGCATCCGCTGCACCCGTTGTGCGGCGCATCAAACGCTAGCGTCGGAATCTCGGCCCGACGCACTGCGACGGGCCGAATCCGACGCTAGTGTGAAAGTAGCCTTAGGCACAACACAGTATAACCATTATGCCTGCACTGACTGTTAATATACAATATTTGCTATGATTTTTTTGTTAAAACCGCAAGTAACACCATTATTATGGATTCTGCAGGAAGGAGACACACCAATGCATGATGGAGTGAGACTAAATCGCTACAAAATGATGAGGCTCTTGATCCTGTATGGAGCCAATTTAACTGTCAAAAATTGTGTAAGTTCTTCAAATTAAATGTTTATTACCTATTATTTATGTACATCTATGTGATTAGACCAAAGCCCTGAAAGGGAATCTGTCACGTGAAAAAAACGTTATTAACCGGTAGATATGGGGTTAATCTGCAAGTTGATAGCGTTGTGATCCTGCCTGGAGCCCGCACTTAGAGCCATGTTCCTGAGAGGAAATTAACTTTATTCCTCATGGTTTCAGTCATGGTGGGGGTGGTGCCAGCGCGGGTTTAGTCACCGCTCTGTGTATAGAGAGCGGTAGCAGTGTCACCGGCACTGACTGACAGCTGGCCAAATGATGAGCCAGCTGTCAGTCAATGCCAGGGGCGCGGTTACAGCCACTGCCGACAGAGCAGCCCAGAAGATGAGGAGCCCAGAAGATGTCAAGAGCCTTTTTCTGGTTGATACTTTCTCTCAATTTTCAATACCTTGCTACTAAGATGCGCCCCGCATATAAACTTACAAGCATGGCACTGAGGGTCTGTACAAATATGGGGGACAACTCGGAACAGTGTAATGGAAGTAATGTTACTGCCAGCCACCATCTGCTATGACTTTAGGAAAACAATTGATCTTGATCTTTTTGGATCAGTTTTCTTTTGCAGGCCAAGTCTAGGTGTTGCTACATCCTAAAAATCCCTGCTCTATTAGTTCATGTGTGCATCATAATAGTAAGTCCCTCACACAGGACCCTAACAGGGGAGACAACTAACACACAGCAGTTCTCATTGTCAGATCTCATCAGTACTTGTATTACATTGACGAACTTTCATTTTAGCAGCTAAATGTTGTAAAAAAAATTTGAAAAGCAATCTAAGTAGAGGAAATGAGCAAAAAATGACAACAGTGGTTTGCTTGAGGTCTTAGTGGTGGGGGCAAGTTAAAGGGTTGCACTTCTACTTTTATATTAATTATCCTAAGAATAGATTATCAGTATCAGATCTGTGGTGGTCCAACACATGGCAACACCTTGATCAGCTGCTGTTGGTGCCTACCAGATGGAAGCAGTTATTGGACTGAACAGCACAGCTCTGTCAACTGGTGGCCGCTGCCGGATGCTGCCGATCCATTGCTGATTACTTGAATAAGGCCTAAACTGCAGCACTTGGCAGCGGCCACTACAGCATTGACAAAGCTGTGCTGTTCAGCTCCACAACTACTTTCAGCTGCCGCCGACACTGAAAAAGAGCTGATCCATGAGGGATCTAGAGGTAAGACCCCCAACTATCTAATATTGAAACCCAGAAAATAGGTCACAGATATAAAAGTAGTGGAGCAACCCTTTAAAGACATCAGCCCATGTTTAATAAGATGCTTGCGCCTGAATTTTTTTTCTCGCGCCCTTTACGTTAAGATACTGGCACAAAGCTTTTCGGACATATTTCTTAAACATTTATGCAAAAATAAAAAATAATGACTGAACAACATTGGAATTTGTGTCAACGCTATGATCAAAAAGCGGTACGGAGAACAAAAGCGGCCTGCGTGATTCCAGCCTTGGAGCAGTACGTAGATCCTGCGTGATGGATCACCCCGTCCGTGTGAACCTATCATGGCTACATCCTTCTCGCTTTTACACTTGATCTGAAACACTTCAAGGATTTTTGTATTTTCCTGCATAACAGAATAACTTTCACATTGTGCCGACAGGCGGGAAAGACAGCAATGGAGCTCGCCCTCCAGTGGCAGAATGGAGTGAAGGAGATATTCAGTGGCCTTCAGGGAAAGTTATACAAGAGCTGTGACATCCAGCAATTCTGACAGCGCTGCCAGCCGGCATCACTCCGAGATGGCATTTGCCAGGCACTTTTTTTTTTATTTGCTAAATGCTTTGAGATAAGACTATTCCATATTATTTATTTGAAACTTCTTGCACTTTTCAATGTTTGTGTATTTTTATTTATGTACTTATTTATGTATTTTTTTAGATTTATTATTGCGCTTTATACAAATTCCATGAAGGCAAAAATTCTTGTGTCTGTTATATCTAAAAAAAACAAAAAACAAAAAAGGACACCATTGCTGCCTGATTGATAATTACACACATATTATATGTTGTGTGTAGGAGTAAATTCTCCACCCTACGGAACGTAGCCATTGTGGTGGACGATGTAGACACGACTTACAGCGGGTGACGCCAGGACGTGTTCCAGGCTGTATGTTTAGAAATGAGAAGCTTCTGCCATGGGTCAGGCCCAATTTATTTGCGGCTTCCTTACCCAACGAAGCTACCTTAGAAAGGAGACAAACGTAATGTCAGTAGGCGGAGGGGGATTTTACCCACTGAGCCGGCGATCTTAAGACATGGATAACATCTTTGTGTTGTTTCAGCCTCACTCGTAACATAAATTTTAGAGTTTGGTTAGAAGCACCAGATGTGTCCAGGAGAACATCGAGCTGGAATGAGACAGATACTGGGCCTTAAAACTGGTCATAGTGTATTTGCTGCCCATAGCAACCAATCAGAGCTCAGCTTTCAATTTTCAAACTGGTGTGGAAAAATGAAAGCGACACTGTGATTGGTTGCTATGGACAACAAATACATTTATTGCTAAACTGTTTTTTTCACAAAAGAAGCCCTTTATTTTCTGGTCTCATTACCCCCTTCTGTAGCTTGTAAGGAGGGCATTTGTGTCGCAAAAGTCATTATTGTGCTTTTTCATCATGGGGACAATGTAGTATAAAGGATAAAAGAAAATGCCTTTTCTATAGTTACCAAGATGTAAATTAGGTACACACCACCAGTGTAGCCTTAAAGGGGTTTTCTGGTCGTGGAAAAAGCCTAGCCCTCGGTTACAATAAAAACAAAACAAAAACCCTAACTTTTCTCACTCCCACTAGGTTCAGCAGAGTCTGAAGCTGCTCCCAATGTCAATTATTGTCTGCAGCGCTGAGGTCACGTCACCAGCACTGCAACCAATCAGTGAGATCAGCAGCTCTCTCTGAGCTGATGGCACGTGGCACTCGGAGCCCAGAGATCACAGATTGGCTGCAGCATGCCAGTACTGCAGACAACAGTAGACACTGGGGGCAGTAATGGAGACTCAGCAGTGGACCTGGAGGTTGAGTTAAAAAAAAAAAAAAAAAATTCCAAAAAGGGACCGTCGGCACACAATGACTGTTCAAACAAAGTGCAGGCGCTCAGTGCTTTACAGCGCGGCCAATGATTGATATACACCTTCCCACCTGCTTGGTTTCCTCTATATGCACCCTTATTTGATTCACAGCTCTGGCTTCATAGGGCAAGAGGAGGGTGGAGATAGATGGAAACTAAGCAGGTGGGAAGGTAGATATAAATGATTAGCCGCGCCATGATGCACCGAGCGCCTGCACTTTGTTTCAAGTTTAAAGAAACTACAGCATAGGGGAAAGGGTTTTCTGAAACCAAAAAACCTCTTCAATAGCTCTGGTGTGTATTCTGTAAGGAACCACTCCAGACACCGTACAAATCCTTTAGATTTTCTTTTAATCTCTCAATGCATCTTGTATAAGACCGTGTATGTGTTTGGTCAGGAGTGTCACTTTATCAAAATCAGTCAATTTTACCTTGGAGTACATCTTCTCCTACAAGGAAACGGACACATTTTCTCAGATCCCATGCATAAGGTACACATTGTGAAAGGCACAACTAGTGCACACTTGTAGAATCCTCCGCAAGCTAAGGTGCCACAGAAAGGATCTAAAACCCCAAAATGTCCCCAGTGGCATCAGGATTCTAGGCCCTGAGTAACGATGGTCACAGTACGGTTGGTTGAGACACCAGATAAGACTAGAAAGAAATGCAATGGATTGCAGATAGAGAGGTTTGTACTTTTGTATATCGGTATTGTATTTTCTGTACATTTTGTATTGATTTCCTGTATTTGCGACATGATGGATGATGATTAAGGTTTTGACTTTATATACTGTACCAAATAATGGAACAAGGAAATGAGTCATACGGATTCTTTCTAATGCAGAATAAGTAAAATCATATATTACAAGGTCAAACTAACCAGGATCTACAAATATCATGTAGTGCCTCCAGTGCTTGACACGTGGTCACAATGCACTTGGTGAGCCCGTGATCTTGAGCAGTGATCCTGATTAGTGGCGATTATTTGTTTTAAAAGCCAAAACGATAATGTGTATAATGGTACGGATGATGAGCAGAATGGTCAAGGACGATCAATGTGCGCCACCTAGTGGTGACTACCTTGCACTATGTTGCTCTCCTGTACTGAGAAGACTGTGGAATTTCAGTGTTTAAAATGGCATAAAAAAAACTTACGTTATGTGCAAAGCTACCATAGCTTATAAGGCACTTGCTGCTTGCCAGGCACTGACATTGTGCAACGTTAACGGGGCACAAAATGTAGACATCTGTTAAAACTGCTTAAGGCCGCGTGCACATGTTGCAGAATGGCGTGTGGATTTTTCTGCACAGATTTTGTTAAATCTGCAGGAAATCCGCATTACAGAGAGCCTGATTCCATCTTTGTCACTTACTGGGCTGCTTATTGTAGTTTCAATAAAAATCAGTGTTTTTATCAGCAAGAGATTATCACTACAGGTCTAGGTGTCTCGTGTCATGTCGTTCTCCTACTGTATAATCCTGCCCCCACCGATTGGCTGCTTTCTGTGTGCACTGTGCATAGACAGAAAACTGCCAATCGGTGGTGTTTGCGGGGTTAAGAGAACTGGTAGGTACCAGAGAAAAGTGTTTTTAATCAAGACTACAGAAAGCAGACCAGTAAGTGATGCATTGCTGGAATCAGGGTCTCTGTCCCTACATCATGCGGCAGCAAAAACCTACTGGCCAGATTCCGTTTCAAGCAGTTTTCAGGTTGAGAAAAATATGGTTAATTTCTTCCAATAACGGCGCCCCACACCTGTCCAAAGGATTTGTCTATGTTGCAGGTAAATGCCCTTACGCTTCCATGGACATGAGTTGCTATACATGCAACGCACGGACAGTGGTGCAGTTTTGGGGAAAAAAAACGCCATAATGTTTTCAGTCTGGAAACCTTTTAATGCAGATTCTTGACAGAGTGAAGCCACAAAGCTCAGGCAGTACCCATGGGATTTTGAGTTCGGTATTTAATGAGAAATAAAGAAATCTCAACAATTCCATTTTGTTTTATGGTTTCAGCAAAATAGAAAAAAAAATTGAGTTTAGCAATAAATGTGTTAAACTTTTCTATGTGTGAGCCTGTGTTTTCCGCCGTTCTATGCACTATATACAGACATTGATGAGAGACTGCACTTATTCAGTGTACCGGCGTAAAGACTTTAATTTTGGAAGAAATAAAACAACAAATAATCAATTTCAGCGCCGGATCCCAATACTGGATCATCGATCTTGTCGTCTCATTACATTCATGTAGCACGCTGCGCTGTACGGACGAGCTTTACTCCTTCTTTGCTTTCTTGAACGCCGGCTCTGCTGCTTCCCCTTCATCTTCTTTAGCCTGTGGTTTCTTCACGGTGTAAGTGACGCCGAAGGCCGTCTTCCTTGTTTCTGAAGTTGAAAACACGCTATTGAATAAGGCTGTGCCATCTGCTTACCAGCGCGGAACGTTTTCAAGGAAATTTTGCATAAAAGGATTATGTGAGGATACGTACAAGGCACAATATGAAAAGGAAAGAAAAAGTTCTAGGACATCACTACGAATAAAACTTTAGGCTATGTGCACACGCTGCAGATTTGGCTGCGGATCCGCAGCGGTTTCCCATGAGTTTACAGTACCATGTTAACCTATGGGAAACGAAATCCGCAGTGCACACGCTGCAGAAAAAAACGCGCGGAAACGCAGCGGTTTATTTTTCGCAGCATGTCAATTCTTTGTGCGGATTCTGTTTTACACCTGCTCCAATAGAAAACAGCAGGTGTTTTCCGCAGCGGAATCCGCAGTAGAAACCGCGATAAATCAGCAGGAAAAACCGCAGCGGTTTTGCACTGCATTTTTCCAAATCCGCTGCGGAAAAATCCGCAGTCCTCCAGAATACGTGTGCACATACCCTTACATGTTCAGCTTCAATCGCAGCATGCAAATTAACAAAATCTCACCCACTGTCCAAGTCAAAGGAGTCAGGGTGTTAAAAAAAAAAAATAAATAAAAATAGTGGAAAACCTGAAACATACAGGCCAGTGTTCACAAAGCATAGACAGGAAGAACCAGGGCTGCTGATGGCAGCACATGGAAGACGGTATGGGTGGAGGATTAGCACCGCAGCTATGATATGTGGCCTTCTACATAGTCATACTGGAACAGAAGAGGGTCTGCCCCAACCTGTTCCCACCATCAGTACTGAGTGAACAGCGTGGGTGGGACTGTGCGAGGACACACCCATCTGCTTCTGCCAACGCCCAGGTGTGAGGACACGCCCATCTGCTTCTGCCAACGTCCAGGTGCGAGGACACGCCCATCTGCTTCTGCCAACGCCCAGGTGCGAGGAAACACCCATCGGCTTCTGCCAACGCCCAGGTGTGAGGACACGCCCATCTGCTTCTGCCAACGCCCAGGTGTGAGGACACGCCCATCTGCTTCTGCCAACGCCCAGGTGTGAGGACACGCCCATCTGCTTCTGCCAACGTCCAGGTGCGAGGACACGCCCATCTGCTTCTGCCAACGCCCAGGTGCGAGGAAACACCCATCGGCTTCTGCCAACGCCCAGGTGTGAGGACACGCCCATCTGCTTCTGCCAACGCCCAGGTGCGAGGACACGCCCATCTGCTTCTGCCAACGCCCAGGTGCAAGGATACACCCATCTGCTTCTGCCAACGCCCAGGTGCGAGGACACACCCATCTGCTTCTGCCAATGCCCAGGTGTGAGGACACGCCCATCTGCTTCTGCCAACGCCCAGGTGCGAGGACACACCCAGCTGCTTCTGCCAACGCCCAGGTGTGAGGACACGCCCATCTGCTTCTGCCAACGCCCAGGTGCGAGGACACGCCCATCTGCTTCTGCCAACGCCCAGGTGCGAGGACACACCCATCTGCTTCTGCCAACGCCCAGGTGTGAGGACACGCCCATCTGCTTCTGCCAACGCCCAGGTGTGAGGACACGCCCATCTGCTTCTGCCAATGCCCAGTTGGCAATGTAGTTTTTATTTTTTTTTTATAACAATGCAACAACTCTACATTAAATAGCAAAAAAGGTCCCTTCAATTCCTTTCACTATGTAAAGAATATATTGTAAAGCTTTGGCTCATCTGGTTGTTGCTACTCCTATTTCCGCTGCTAAACTCCAGAGCGTTTAGTGCTCTGCAGATCCCCTTCATTCTGGAAATCAGCGGTGGTCACCAACACAGTGTTCTTAGATGTGACGTGATGTTTAGAGTTGTGCGAAAATATTCAGAATGTGTAGTCAAATCCAAATTTGCAATATTCCTGCCATTTTTCTACCAAATTTATGTTTGATGATCGTTTCCGAATATATTCGCTCAACTCTAGTCCTATTGACTCCAATGACGTCCGGCTGTGTTTGGCGAATATTGCAAATACAATAGTCGCCAGCTATCGTTATGAGAACCGAACTTTGCAAAATTCGCTCGACTCTAGTGATGCTGACTGGATATGGTACTACGTGAACTTACCACCATGTAAGAGGGCAGCCCGACAATTGGTAGACAGCGAAGCCTTGGCAGAACTTTCAGGCAAGCCAAACAGCAAACCTCTAATATTAGATTCAGGATTTTACACAGAAAAAGTTTCTTAATATGACAATTTAAAAAGGAAAACAGTAAAATCAAAATTAGAGCAACGTTTAACGCAATGATGTGACTTAATATTCTGTTATAATTAAAATGCAGTTAAATGTTGTCCAAAAAATTTACTGGAGCCAATAGCGGCCATACTTCAGCTTTCCCCGTGATTGGGCATTTATAGGACAAGAGCCATCATGTACTTGCTGATTAAGCCAATTATAAGACAGTATGAGGATATTATTGCTTATATCATTGCTCCTCTGCCCAGAGAGCTGCAAAGTAATAGGATTTACCTACAGCATGGAGACAAAAACACTAGATCATACTTCACAGATCAGCTGGCCAAATGTATGGAGACTACATGGATCAGCTGGCCAAATGTATAGAGACTACACGGATCAGCTGGCCAAATGTATGGAGACTACACGGATCAGCTAGCCAAATGTATGGAGACTACATGGATCAGCTGGCCAAATGTATGGAGACTACACAGATCAGCTGGCCAAATGTATGGAGACTACATGGATCAGCTGGCCAAATGTATGGAGACTACATGGATCAGCTGGCCAAATGTATGGAGACTACACAGATCAGCTGGCCAAATGTATGGAGACTACATGGATCAGCTGGCCAAATGTATGGAGACTACACAGATCAGCTGGCCAAATGTATGGAGACTACATGGATCAGCTGGCCAAATGTATGGAGACTACATGGATCAGCTGGCCAAATGTATGGAGACTACACAGATCAGCTGGCCAAATGTATGGAGACTACATGGATCAGCTGGCCAAATGTATGGAGACTACATGGATCAGCTAGCCAAATGTATGGAGACTACACGGATCAGCTAGCCAAATGTATGGAGACTACACACATCAGCTGGCCAAATGTATGGAGACTACACGGATCAGCTGGCCAAATGTATGGAGACTACAAACATCAGCTGGCCAAATGTATGGAGACTACAAACATCAGCTGGCCAAATGTATGGAGACTACACAGATCAGCTGGCCAAATGTATGGAGACTGCACGGATCAGCTAGCCAAATGTATGGAGACTACACACATCAGCTGGCCAAATGTATGGAGACTACACAGATCAGCTGGCCAAATGTATGGAGACTACACAGATCAGCTGGCCAAATGTATGGAGACTGACAGATCAGCTGGCCAAAAGTATGGAGACTGCACGGATCAGCTGGCCAAATGTATGGAGACTACATGGATCAGCTGGCCAAATGTATAGAGACTACACGGATCAGCTGGCCAAATATATGGAGACTGCACGGATCAGCTGGCCAAATGTATGGAGACTACATGGATCAGCTAGCCAAATGTATGGAGACTACACGGATCAGCTAGCCAAATGTATGGAGACTACACACATCAGCTAGCCAAATGTATGGAGACTACACACATCAGCTGGCCAAATGTATGGAGACTACACGGATCAGCTGGCCAAATGTATGGAGACTACAAACATCAGCTGGCCAAATGTATGGAGACTACAAACATCAGCTGGCCAAATGTATGGAGACTACACAGATCAGCTGGCCAAATGTATGGAGACTGCACGGATCAGCTAGCCAAATGTATGGAGACTACACACATCAGCTGGCCAAATGTATGGAGACTACACAGATCAGCTGGCCAAATGTATGGAGACTACACACATCAGCTGGCCAAATGTATGGAGACTACACAGATCAGCTGGCCAAATGTATGGAGACTGACAGATCAGCTGGCCAAAAGTATGGAGACTGCACGGATCAGCTGGCCAAATGTATGGAGACTACATAGATCAGCTGGCCAAATGTATGGAGACTACACAGATCAGCTGGCCAAATGTATGGAGACTACAAACATCAGCTGGCCAAATGTATGGAGACTGACAGATCAGCTGGCCAAAAGTATGGAGACTGCACGGATCAGCTGGCCAAATGTATGGAGACTACACGTATCAGCTGGCCAAATATATGGAGACTACACGGATCAGCTGGCCAAATGTATGGAGACTACACGGATCAGCTGGCCAAAAGTATGGAGACTACACACATCATCAGCTGGCCAAATGTATGGAGACTACACGGATCAGCTGGCCAATTGTATGGAGACTACACACATCAGCTGGCCAAATGTATGGAGACTACACACATCAGCTGGCCAAAAGTATGGAGACTGCACGGATCAGATGGTCAAATGTATGGAGACTACACGGATCAGCTGGCCAAATGTATGGAGACTACACGGATCAGCTGGCCAAATGTATGGAGACTGCACGGATCAGATGGTCAAATGTATGGAGACTGCACACATCAGCTGGCCAAATGTATGGAGACTACATGGATAAGCTGGCGAAGAAGAAGGAGAAGGCGAATGCGGTACCCCACTGTGTGTCATGCAACGCGGCTATGATACGCAGTTCTGCACATGAAGCGACCTCATTTCTTTCCTATATAAACAATTTTAAAGCGAAAAACCCCTGTAGAAGTTATGTTGAAAACAAATCAGTTCCATGAATATCTGATTGAAAAGGATACAAGGTGGCAACGTCATATGGACCTCTCAAGTCCAACGGCTAAAAAAACAAAAAATAAAATCATTTTATGTTCACACAAATATAATAATAATAAATAAAAAATGATGATGATAATATTTACATTCAAGGAAAGTCATTAATGCCCAAAAGATTTCTCAGCTGTTGGAGCATACTACTGTCAGGGTAGGTTCACATGACCATAATATATATATATATATATATATATATATATATATATATATATATATATATATATATATATATATATATATATATATATATATATAAACAAAAATTGTTCAGAATTTCATCCAGTAAAGTGGGATGATTTTTTCCCCACTTGTCACCCATATGCGGTCTGTATACGACTTGTTATTTTATACAGCAGCAGCTATTAATCAGTTATGAGGCCATTTACTATTTCCTATGTCACAGAATTGCAATGTATCCATAAAAATCAGATGATATATTGTGGCATACGATTTTTTGGCTTCCGTAGTCGTGAATGGGTGAGTCTGATCTGTTTTACTGAGGAATCGGAGGCGTGCTGCGTTTTTTTTTTTAATGAAGAAGGGTGTATACGTGCGCTGCGCAAGTGCGGGAGTTCAGAAGATGGCTTCCGGTGATGTGCAGCGTGTCTCTAATCCAGGTGTAGGCTTCCTGGCGCCAGAGGCGCGCACTCTGCATGTCCGGAAGTTCAGAAGGTGATTATTGGTCATGCGTAGTGCTCATACACCCGGCTTCAGAGACGCAGTGACGCTGCTGGAATGAGCAGCGTGCATGCGCTAGATTTGTATGAGTTGGCGAATATGCCGGTCGTGAAAATTATGTTATCACATTCACAGAGGAGGAGAACATGGAAATAAGGCCAACTGGTCTGGGGCAGCTAACACCCCATCGACTAGTCATAGCCCTCATTAGCATAGGGAAAGCGGAGGTTATAAATGCTTTTTTAAAGCATTTATTTAACTGAATTACATTATACGGGGATGGTTAGGGTGGGAGTTTAATCGCACATAGCTGAACGCTGATGGATTGGAGGGCATGTGGGACCTCACAGGTTCCCTTTAAAGCGTCTCTTTTTCATAAAGATGTGCTGTGATTGGTTACTACGGGGCACAAAAAATATTATTATAAACCATTTTGATAAATCTGTCAGGTAAAGAGCAGATTATATTAGGGTTGTGACTCCTTACATTGAGTGCAGTTGAGTATACGGCATACAGTCATGGTACAAAAAAACAAAAAAAGGTAAATTGGACATAATTTCACACAAAACCACAAAAATGGGTCAGACAATTGTTGGCATCTTTCCAAAACTGTGGATAAACAACTTTGGTTCAAGCATGCGATGCTCGTTCAAACTCCCTTGTGGCAAGGAACAGGTGTGGCCAATATAAAAATCAGACCTTAAAGCTCATAAAAAGGGGAAAAGTTGACAATCTTTGCATTGTGTGTCTGGGTGTGCAACACGAAGCATGGAGAACAGAAAGAGAAGAACTGTCTGTGGACTTGTAAACTTGAGATTGTTGATATTGTTCAGCAATTTTGGTTCTCAAGTCCATCTCCAGAAAACTTCATGTTACTTTGTCTATGGCGTGCAACATAATCAAGAAGTTTACAACCCATGGCACTGTACATAATCTCCCTGGACTGCAGAGAACAATTGATGAAAGGTCACAACGCAGGATAGTCCGGGTGGCAGATAAGGAGCCCCAATCAAATTCGAAAGAAATTCAAGCTGTCCTGCAGGCTCAGGGTGCATCAGTGTTAGGGCGAACTATCCGTCAACATTCAAATGAAATGGCCAGGAGACCCAGGTGGAGAGAAACATAAAAAACTAGACCGCAGTTTGACAAAATGTAGATGAGTAAGCCAAAATTCTTCTTTGAAGGGTCTTGTGGACAGATAAGACCAAATAGAGCTTTTTGGTAAAGCACATCATTCTAATGTTTACTATAAACAGAATCAGGACAACAAAGAAAAGAACACAGTACCTACAGGCAAATATGGTGGAGGTTCAAAGAGGTTTTGGGATTGTTTTTCAGCTTCTGGCACAGACTGCCTTGACTGTGTGCAAGACATCATGAAATTTGAAGATTTTGAGTCGCAATGTAGTGCCCAGTGTCAGAAAGCTGGGTTTACTTTCTAGGTCATGGGTCTTCCAGCAAGACAATAACCCCAAACATACAGGTCCTTCTCAAAAAATTAGCATATAGTGTTAAATTTCATTATTTACCATAATGTAATGATTACAATTAAACTTTCATATATTATAGATTCATTATCCACCAACTGAAATTTGTCAGGTCTTTTATTGTTTTAATACTGATGATTTTGGCATACAACTCCTGATAACCCAAAAAACCTGTCTCAATAAATTAGCATATCAAGAAAAGGTTCTCTAAACGACCTATTACCCTAATCTTCTGAATCAACTAATTACCGTATATACTCGAGTATAAGCCGACCCGAGTATAAGCCGACCCCCCTAATTTTGCCACAAAAAACTGGGAAAACTTATTGACTCGAGTATAAGCCTAGGGTGGAAATGCAGCATTTACCGGTGAATTTCAAAAATAAAAATAGATCATTATTTCCCCATTGCTGTGCCATATACAGTACTCTGCACCGTTCATTGTGCCCCATTGCTGTGCCATATACGGTGCTCTGCACCGTTCATTGTGCCCCATTGCTGTGCCATATACGGTGCTCTGCACCGTTCATTGTGCCCCATTGCTGTGCCATATACAGTGCTCTGCACCGTTCATTGTGCCCCATTGCTGTGCCATATACGGTGCTCTGCACCGTTCATAGTGCCCCATATCTGTGCCCATATACGGTGCTCTGCTCCGTTCATTGTGCCCCATTGCTGTGCCATATACGGTGCTCTGCACCGTTCATTGTGCCCCATATCTGTGCCCATATACAGTGCTCTGCACCGTTCATTGTGCCCCATTGCTGTGCCATATACGGTGCTCTGCACCGTTCATTGTGCCCCATTGCTGTGCCATATACGGTGCTCTGCACCGTTCATTGTGCCCCATTGCTGTGCCATATACGGTGCTCTTCACCGTTCATTGTGCCCCATTGCTGTGCCATATACGGTGCTTTGCACCGTTCATTGTGCCCCATTGCTGTGCCATATACGGTGCTCTGCACCGTTCATTGTGCCCCATAGAAATCTCTGCCGCCGCTGCTGCAATAAAAAAAAAAACCCACATACTCACCTCCCTTGATTGCAGCTCCCGGCGTCTCGTTCCGGCGCCTCCATCTTCCCGGCGTCTCTGCTCTGACTGATCAGGCAGAGGGCGCCGCGCACACTATATGCGTCATCGCGCCCTCTGCCTGAACAGTCAGAGCGCAGACGCCGGGAAGATGGAGGCGCCGGCCGGGAAGATGGAGCGGCGCCCGGCGGCTGGAACGAGGACAGGTGAATATGCTATACTTACCTAGTCCTGGCGATCCTCGCGCTGTCCCTCTGCCTGGTCTTCGGTGCCGCAGCTCTTCCTGTCAGCGGTCACCGGCACCGCTGATTAGAGGAATGAATAGGCGGCTCCGCCCCTATGGGAGGTGGAGCCGCTTATTCATATCTCTAATGAGCGGTCCCACGTGACCGCTGAAGAGGGGAAGAAGCTGCAGCACAGAAGCCCGTGGGACGGCAGGGACAGCGCGAGGATCGCTGGGACTAGGTAAGTATACCTCAGCGCCCTCACCCCCTCACCCGCCGACCCTGCCACCCACATTGACTCGAGTATAAGCCGAGAGGGGCACTTTCAGCCCAAAAATTTGGGCTGAAAATCTCGGCTTATACTCGAGTATATACGGTAACTCTAAACACATGCAAAAGATACCTGAGGCTTTTATAAACTCCCTGCCTGGTTCATTACTCAAAACCCCCATCATGGGTAAGACTAGCGACCTGACAGATGTCAAGAAGGCCATCATTGACACCCTCAAGCAAGAGGGTAAGACCCAGAAAGAAATTTCTCAACAAATAGGCTGTTCCCAGAGTGCTGTATCAAGGCACCTCAATGGTAAGTCTGTTGGAAGGAAACAATGTGGCAGAAAACGCTGTACAACGAGAAGAGGAGACCGGACCCTGAGGAAGATTGTGGAGAAGGACCGATTCCAGACCTTGGGGAACCTGAGGAAGCAGTGGACTGAGTCTGGTGTGGAAACATCCAGAGCCACCGTGCACAGGCGTGTGCAGGAAATGGGCTACAGGTGCCGCATTCCCCAGGTAAAGCCACTTTTGAACCATAAACAGCGGCAGAGGCGCCTGACCTGGGCTACAGAGAAGCAGCACTGGACTGTTGCTAAGTGGTCCCAAGTACTTTTTTCTGATGAAAGCAAATTTTGCATGTCATTCGGAAATCAAGGTGCCAGAGTCTGGAGGAAGACTGGGGAGAAGGAAATGCCAAAATGCCTGAAGTCCAGTGTCAAGTACCCACAGTCAGTGATGGTGTGGGGTGCCATGTCAGCTGCTGGTGTTGGTCCACTGTGTTTCATCAAGGGCAGGGTCAATGCAGCTAGCTATCAGGAGATTTTGGAGCACTTCATGCTTCCATCGGCTGAAATGCTTTATGGAGATGAAGATTTCATTTTTCAGCACGACCTGGCACCTGCTCACAGTGCCAAAACCACTGGTAAATGGTTTACTGACCATGGTATTACTGTGCTCAATTGGCCTGCCAACTCTCCTGACCTGAACCCCATAGAGAATCTGTGGGATATTGTGAAGAGAAAGTTGAGAGACGCAAGACCCAACACTCTGGATGAGCTTAAGGCCGCTATTGAAGCATCCTGGGCCTCCATAACATCTCAGCAGTGTCACAGGCTGATTGCCTCCATGCCACGCCGCATTGAAGCAGTCATTTCTGCCAAAAGATTCCCGACCAAGTATTGAGTGCATAACTGAACATTATTATTTGATGGTCTTTTTGTTTGTTATTAAAAAACACTTTTATTTGATTGGATGGGTGAAATATGCTAATTTATTGAGACAGGTTTTTTGGGTTATCAGGAGTTGTATGCCAAAATCATCAGTATTAAAACAATAAAAGACCTGACAAATTTCAGTTGGTGGATAATGAATCTATAATATATGAAAGTTTAATTGTAATCATTACATTATGGTAAATAATGAAATTTAACACTATATGCTAATTTTTTGAGAAGGACCTGTACTTCAAGAAGCAGCCAGAAAAGGATGGAAACAAAGTGCTGGAGAGTTCCGAAGTGGCCAGCAATGAGTCTGGATCTAAATCTCACTGAACACCTGGAGAGATCTTAAAATTGCGGTTGGGAGAAGGCACCTTCAAATATGAGAGACCTGAGCAGTCTGTAAAAGAAGAGTGGTCCAAAATTCCAGCTGAGAGGTGGAAGAAGTTTGATGATTGTTAAATGAAGCAATTGATTGTAGTTATTTATTGCAATGGGTGTGTAACAATATTAAGCTGAGACTGCCAACAATTTTGTCGAGCCCATTTTTGGGGGTTTGTGAGAAATGAGGTCCTATTTGCCTGGTTTTCGCTGTTTATTTTGTGTTGTTCCAATACGCACAAAGGAAATAAACACGTGTGTAACAAAACATGTGAAATTTCTATAATTTTCTGGGAAAAATACTGCATTCTCTGGAACAATTTCAAGGGTGTCAATACTTTCAACCATGAATATATATCCAGAGTGGGGCTGCATTTCATAATCAAATAGTTGTGCAACTGTAAGGCCAGTAACGCTCCGAGCTTCTTATCACTGGACGGATGTAGCCATGTGTGTAATATCAACAGGCATGAGAGAAACAGCTACCTGGGTAGAGAGGGGAAGTCCAAATTGTTGAAACATGCGATTATATTATTTGTACGAGAAGTGTAAGCCATTAGGGGCCCCAAGCCCTGCAGAGGATCTAGTCAGCTAGAGGCGGTCAGACGTGGACGACTTTCTGCATCTCCCATTGCTTCTCTAAGTCTGAAACAGCCCACAGGTAATTTACAATTTTATTATCCCTTTTATACTCTTTCTGCACCTTTTCACATGTACGTTTTACACTTAAGTCTCATAGTGAGGTGAGCTTTTCACAGATTGGAACTATCTATGATGGGGATGTATTTTTTTTAAACTTTTTTTAAGCGCAAAAAAAAAAAATAATATATATATTTTTTTTTATACCCCCACATGTACTTATGCTGGCTAACAGATGTAAATCATTCAGCTGCGGCGCTAAAAACTAAAACTCTGAGCACTAAAAAATACTCGGAGGACCCCTGAGCGTGCTCGAGAAATCTCGAGTAACGAGTGTATTCGCTCATCACTCGTCATTATGAGTTCATAGACACCAAACATGTCTAGGTTCTTTTTTTATCTAAGTGGTAAAAAAATATTCCAAACTTTGCTTAAAAAAATACACAATTTTCCGATACCTGTAGCATCTCCACTTTTCTTGATCTGAGGTTGGGTGAGGGCTTATTTTTTGCGTGCCGAGCTAACGTTTTAAATGATGCCATTTTCGTGCAGATTCGTTCTTTTGATCGCATTTTAATGCAATGTCACTGCGACCAAAAAAATGTAATTCTGGCGTTTTGAATTTTTTTCTCGATACCCCGTTTAACGATCAGGTTTTTTATTGATAGATCGGGCGATTCTGAACGCAGCTATACCAAATATGTGTAGGTTTGATTTTTTTTTTAGTGTTTTATTTTGAATGGGGCGAAAGGGGGGTGATTTGATTTTTTTTTATTTTTTCATATTTTTAAAACATTTTTTTTTTTACTTTTGCCATGCTTCAATAGCCTCCATGGGAGGCTAGAAGCTGGCATAGCCTGATCGGCTCTGCTACATAGGAGCGAAGCTCAGATCGCTCATTTGTAGTAGAATTATAGCATTGCTATGAGCGCCGACCACAGGGTGGCGCTCACAGCAATCTGGCATCACCAACCATAGTGGTCTTCAGGAGAGCTCTGGTTGTCATGCCGATGCACCGCTGACCCCCCGATCACGTGACAGGGGTCAGCGGTGCACGCATTTCCGTCCTGATGGCCGGAAGTGCTTGTTAAATGCCATTGTCAGAGTTTGACAGCGGCATTTAACTAGTTAATAGGCGTGGGCGGAATCGTGATTGCGGGCACATGTCAGCTGTTGAAAAGCTGACATGTCGCAGCTTGGAGGTGGGCTCACTGCCGGAACCCACCTCAAAGCGGGGGTACTGACCTCGGACATACAATTCCACCCAAGGTCAGTAAGGGATTAAAGACTCAAAAACAGAGGGCTTTTAAATGGGATTGTTTACGGCTTGTTGTCTAGGTTACCGGCCACCTCTGCAGTCTAGCAGTGGAATAAGGTCTCCTGCATCAGCAGCACAGCACTTGCACACACTTTGCTATAAGCCACCATTGTTGTTTGGATTGTTTCTTCATCATTCCTTGCACAGTAATGATTGTCCGGTATCTTTACTCTGCAGATTCGCTCCTAAAGAAATCCAGCTTTAATTTCTGTTGTGTCTTATTGCTTGTAAAAAAAAAATGTTAAAAATTAAGATTCTGAGAAATATAGCTTTCTTTAATTTGCCATCAACTGATCAATGTTACAACTTGTTTTCATGGGGCGATCTGGCGTTTTTTACTGGTAACACTTTGGGTTACACATGACTTTTTTCCATCTTTAATCCAATTTTTTTCAGCGTGAAAACCCCCCCAAAACAAAACAAATAAAAAAAACAATTCTGGCATCTCTGTATACTGTACAGATTTCTTATTAAAGGGGGTCTCTTGGGGGTGGGGTGAGACCTCTATTCATGCACTGGGCTTGGTTTTTAGATTACTTTAGACTAGTTCACACTAGGCGTTTTTGCAGCTTTTTTTATGCAAATTTTAAGCTGTGTTTTATGGTACCACATTGGCTTTTTTCAGCATCATTTGTGCTTTGCGTGTGTTTTTGCACAATGGAGCATGTCACTTTCAGTGTTTTTTACCCATTGAAATGAATGGGTGGTGAAAAAAATGCTGAAAAAAACACTGAAAAATTGCAGATTTCAGATTTGCTCCATTTTTGTGCCTAAACCTGACTCTATAGAATATGACTTATTTGTTTCAACACTAAACTTTATCAGCACGCACAAGAGACAACCCCAACATGCCAAAAGTGCAAAAAAGCCACAAAAATGCAGCAAAAAACACAAGAAAAACATGCCTTTTTTCCTGCAGCTGAAAAAAAAACGCCTAGTGTGAACTTACCCTTATGTTTTACTCTATTTGCCCGTGGTTTTGTATGCAGGACAGTGAACACTGACAATGCCCTGCTGCTGGTGATCATAGTCCACCATTAAAAAGGTACAAGTGTTATAGGACAGGTAAGGATCAATGTTCCTTGTGGCCGAGGTCACACACTGCAGTGTGACCGTTGCGCGGACATGCTGTACATTCACTCGTGTGCACAAAATTGGACTTGTGTCAGATATATATAGCAGCTTAGAGTGAACATACCTTTTCTGCGCCACTGGATAAAATAATATTCTAAAATAAAAGAAAACACGATCAGCACATAAACGTTACACCAGAAATCAAACACTTTCTTCCTCGATTTGACATTATATTCCCCTACTGTGTGCAGTATTGTGTCAGTGGCTTGTCAACGGTCTCATTCTTATGGCACTGCACTTTCCATGCCAACACAAAATTCTAAGGGCGGTAAAATTGCAATTCCACAATTGTATAAATATTTTTTAGCATGTTCACTAAATGCTAAAACTAACCTTCCATTATGATTCTCCAGGTCATTATGAGTTTGCAGACACCAAACATGTCTGGGTTCTTTTTTAGTGGTGAAAAAAAATTATAAGTTTGTAAGAATGGGGGAAAAAAAAAAAAAAAAAAAAAGTAAATGCCTTTTCCGAGACCCGTAGCGTCTCCATTTTTCAGAATCTGGGGCTGGGTGAGGACTTACGGTATGTACTCGAGTATAAGCCGAGATTTTCAGCCCATTCTTTGGGGCTGAAAGTCCCCCTCTCGGCTTATACTTGAGTCATACCCAGGGGTCGGCAGGGGAGGGGGAGCGGGGGCTGTCTAATTATACTCACCTGCTCCTGGAGCGGTCCTTGCACGTCTTTTCCCCGGCGCCCCAGCTTCTTCCTGTACTGAGCGGTCACATGGTACCCCATAGAGGTGGAGCCGCATATTCATTACTGTAGTGAGCGGTAACGGTGACCGCTCAGTACAGCAAGAAGCTGCGGCGCTGGGAAGCAGGGACTGCACAGCGCCAGGAGCAGGTGAGTATAACGGGGAGGGGAGCGCTGCGCGATATTCACCTGCTCCTCGTTCCGGCGCCGCTCCGTCTTCAGCGTCTTCTGCAGTGACACTCAGGTCAGAGGGTGCGGTGACGTGGTTAGTGCGCGCCCTCTGCTGAACGTCAGTGCTGAAGACGCTGAAGATGAAGCAGCGCCAGAACGAAGTTCGGTGAATATTGAAAGTGCCGGGGGCCTGAGTGACGGAGAGGTGAGTATGTGATCTTTTTTTTTATTGCAGCAATAGCAAATCGGGCAATGTCTGTATGGAGCATCTTATGGGGCCATAACGTTTGTGCAGCACTATAATGGGGCAAATATCTTTATGGAGCATCTTATGGGGCCATAATCAGCATTTGTGCAGCATTATATTGGGCAAATGTGTCTACAGAGCATCTTATGGGGCCATTATTAACCTTTATGCAGGATTATATGGGGCATATTTTAATATGGAGCATCTTATGGGGCCATCATAAACTTTATGGAGCATTATATGGGGCTCCTGATTCAATAAGGATATTCAAAAACACTTAACCTACTGATGTCTCAATTAATTTTACTTTTATTGGTATCTATTTTTACTTTTGACATTTACTGATAGCTGCTGCATTTCCCAATAGCTGCTGCTTATACTCGAGTCATTAAGTGTTCCCAGTTTTTTGTGGCAAAATTAGGGGGGGGGGGGGGGAGGGGAGGTCGGCTTATACTCGGGTCAGCTTATACTCGAGTATATATGGTACTTTTTGCGCGGTGAGCTGACGTTTTTATCCATACCATTTTTGGGTAGGTATTAACTTTTGTTCGCCCGTTGTTGCAATTATAACAAGGAAAAGTAGAGGGAACCACTATACATAAGGTCGAGAGCTACTTATCACATACCCAATGGTGAAGAAAAAAAAAAGAAGGTATGCAAAGACAAGGATGGCCTGACTAAAGTATATATTTATTAAATGACACAAGCCAAAACAAGAGACACAAATGGCCATAACAGTATAACGGAGCACAACACTATAGTGTAGAAGTCTATTCCACTCGTCTGTACGATGGTACATAAGGAATTGGTAAAGAATAAGCCATCGTATTGTGAATGTGAAATTCTGCCACTAAAAGTCTGGAGTCTGTATTAAGAGCGCCCTAAAAAAGCAATTTACGTTGCTGTACATTTATGCTGCTACAAAATATAAAGTGAATGCAATGTCATACAATACATAGTCTAATATTCAATGCAAATTTGACATACATAATGTGTCACATGGTGTGCACTATTGGTGCAACAATAGCATCAAGTGCTTAATAATGTTAGATCCCGAGATTTCAGGATATGAGATCTCGGTGCCAAGATGTCAACTTGTGAATAAGTTGCCTCCGACGGCCATTTCTCCGGCATCCATTGCATAGAAGAGCATGGAAAGTGTGGGCTCTGGGCTCACAAGTCGGCTGAGCCCCCTCACCACCAACATCTCGGCGTAGCAGCCTGGGGCCTGCAGCCATCGCCCAACTTCTGCCTCCCACAGTAGCGAGCCTGGGACCCCACCCCACTGCAGCCGCAAAGCTCCACCACAGCTAAAATTCGTATTATAAGAATCGCCCCCATTTCCTCAAAAAAATTTGAGAGAAAGTGCGTCTTATAATCGTAAAAATACAGTAACTAAGGAAAAGCAAACTGCAATCTGCTGTCATTGTCCTGCTGCTAGAGCTTATATCTTACATAGTGTACAGTTGGCTTGAATGGAGCTTGGCCACTAGTGCCTGCCCAGACAATGGCCAAGTGTGCACAAGAGTTAGGCCGGCGTCACACCTAACGTATAAAAATACGGTCCGTTTTTTACAGCCGAGTTACGCAGAAATGTTCATGAACAGTGATCCGTATGTCATCTGTTTTCAATGCGAGGATGCGATTTTTTTTCTCCAAAAAGTATCTGTGTTTCATCCATACAGCAAGATTTTCTCGCACATGTCTCATATCCTGTCGGGTACGGTAATGATTTAGCAAAAGCCGGCTTTTCTGCTATCTAGCTCTCTATGAAATATAAATATACATATATAAACACACATATATATATATATATATATATATATATATATATATATATATATATATATATATATATATATATACATATACATACATATATATATATATATATATATATATATATATATATATATATATATATATACATATATATATATATATATATATATATATATATATATATATATATACACACACACACATACATACATACATACATATACATACACACACACCTATTCTATGTGTAGACATTTATTTTATCTAATCTATTCTAACCTGTCAGTGTGATTTCACGGTACAACGCACTGAATTGCCGGCTTTTCTATAGAACACGGGTGCGTATTTCTCGCAAGTCACACTGCTGGTCCGTGTGGTGTGCGAGTTTTTCTCGCACCCATAGACTTGCATTGGCGTATTTCGGGAGTAATACGGTGACAAACGCAGCATGCTGCTATTTCGTACGCACGTATAATACGGCTAAGAAAACAACAGATGAGTGCTATGCGTTTTTTTCACTGCGCTGTAGTGCGACTCCGGCCTTACCGTACTTGTCAGACTATAAGAAGCATTTTTTAGAAAGAAAAACTCTTGTTAAAAATTGTGTGTGTCATATAGTCCGGTGGCAGCTTGCTGTGATGGTGGAGAATGCTGACAACACGTCGTTCCCGATAACTGATAAAACGACTGTCTCTACTCCTGTCTGACACTGATCAGGGTTATCGGTGCACAGCGGGAGAGGAAGCTGCCGTGACTGAATGGAGGCTGCAGGACCTTCAGGTCATGTGACTGACCATAAGACTTGAAAGATGCTTGAGGAAGGTCCTGCAAATGCTCTGCTGCTGCAGCCTCCCGACCAGAAACTGCAGGATGTGGTAATGTATAGTGTGTGAGTTTGTATGTCTATATGTGTATGTAGCAGAGCTCTGTATGTCTATATGTGTATGTATAAATGCACATGTAGCAGGAGCTGTGTGTTTATATACACATGAAGCAGAGCAGTGTGTATAACACTGCAGAGACACTAACAGCAGATTTATTCCTTCTCTATTCTACCCCAATACATTAAAGTTAGTGATAATGACCCCTTGACATTACACCACTAGAGAAGTTGTATTAATAGAAAAAAAAAAGTTTTTCCTATTTTCTGCTGTCCAAACCTGGGGTGCGTCTTATGGGAAGGTGCGTCTTATAGTGCAAAAAATACGGTATAGAAGGAGAAGAGGAGGAGAGTTAACTCCTAACATCCCAGTCTGCTCTCTACAGCCTATTGATTTCTATACAACAGTATGCTACTCATCTCCCTTCTCCTCACTGAGCTATTCTTATCAATCCTATACATTACAATCCCTGACACTAAAAGCGCAGCTGAGGAAAAAGACACTCACTGCCCGGACCCATGTGGTTGCTCAAATGCAGTATTCTCTCTGTATGTAAATACGGTGATAGAACAATCCACCGATAGCTGAATGTGTTACAGCAGAACTTGTGGGAAGCTTTATACTTTATTAACCCCTTCCCGACCTCCGCTGTACTATTACTGCGGAGGTCAGGTCCCCTGCTTTGATGTGGGCTTCGGCGCTGAGCCCACCTCAAAGCTGGGACATGTCAGCTGTTTTGAACGGCTGACATGTGCCCGCAATAGCGGCGGGTGAAATCACCATTCATCCGCCGCTATTAACCTGTTAACCAGCGATTCCGGCCGCGCGGCCAGAAATGATCGCATCGCTGACCCCCGTCACATGATCGGGGGTCAGCGATGCGTCAGGATAGTAACCATAGAGGTCCTTGTGACCTCTATGGTTACTGATGCCGGCCTACTGTGAGTGCCACCCTGTGGTCGGCGCTCATAGCAAGCCTGCAATTCAGCTACATAGCAGCAATATGATGATCGCTGCTATGTAGCTGAGCCGATCAAGTAGTGCCAGCTTCTAGCCTCCTTTTTAAAAAATGTTTTAAAAAATATGAAACAAATAAAAAAAAAATTAAAGTTTAAATCACCCCCATTTCGCCCTATTAAAAATAAAACAATAAAAAAATTAAAAAAAAATCAAGCCTACACATTTGGTATCGCTGAAGTTCAGAATCGCCTGATCTATCAATAAAAAAAAAAAGGATTAACCTGATCGGTAAATGGCGCAGCAAGAAAAAAATTAGAAACGCCAGAAATTTTTGGTTGCTGCGACATTGCATTAAAATGTAATAACGGTCAATCAAAAGAACGTATCTGCACCAAAATGGTATCGTTAAAAACGCCAGCTTGGCACGCAAAAAATAAGCCCTCACCCCACCTCAGATCACGAAAAATTGAGACGCTAGGGGTATTGGAAAATTGCATAATTTATTTTTTTTTAGCTAAGTTTGGAATTTTTTTTTTACCACTTAGATAAAATGTAACCTAGACATGTTTGGTGTCTATGAACCTGTAATGACCTGGAGAATCATAATGGTAGGTCAGTTTTAGCATTTAGTGAACCTAGCAAAAAAGCCAAACAAAAAACAAGTGAGGGATTGCACTTTTTTGCAATTTCACAGCACTTGGAATTTTTTTCCCCGTTTTCTAGTACACGACATGCTAAAACCAATGATGTCGTTGAAAAGTGCAACTTGTTCCGCAAAAAAACAAGCCCTCACAAGGCCGCGTTATGGCTCTGGGAAGGAAAGGAGCGAAAAAAGCGAATGCAAAAATGGAAAAGGGCAAGGTCGTGAAGGTGTTAATTGTACAGCTCTGCTGCTCACCAGGTCAGGAGAGCACGTCCTGACAGGAAGTAAAGAGACTGAAGAGTTCTGAGCGGCTCAAGAGACAACTTGAGAATAATCCTTTAAAAGTTGCAGTTCTTGCATGTTGCAAGATAATCTTGAGCCTAAAACAGGATGACGATCACCTGATCAAGCAAAATGCTCATCTATCAGCAGAAACGCAGCACGAAAAATCATCGTTGCCAGCAAAACACTGTCCTGTGTAAACAGAACTTGAACTGCTGAGAATAATGACAGATGCATTGTTAAATCAGATCTGGCTGTGTTTAAAAAGCTATTATCAAGCTATTAAATGACCAACCGGTAAATAATTAATGACAAGTCAGGTGGTGTAAATGGACCCTTGCCTTGTAGTGGTATGATAATAGCTCCAATGATTGCATATGTAGGATTATTATATAGTTCCATACAGCATAGCTGACCAGAAGAGAATACTACAACCATGCCCACTAAAACTGGCCTTTATGGGCACTCTGGTTCATGTGACGTTTGTTATCTTTTGTAGACCACTCAGTTTGCCCAGAGGTTACTGTAATTCCTTTACACGGTTTTGCACATAAAGGCCATTATGCCAACAATGAATTGCTATACGCAAAAACTTACAAAAGCGTCTGAAAGGTTTTTTGGCCTGAAAAGATAAAAATTAGCAGGTTGTTATCCAAAATGCGCAACAGGGGGTCTCTAATCCTGTAATTGGATGCAACAGCTTAACATTCTACTAACCATGGCAATCCATTACTCCGAGCCTGTGGTTCTCACCTGCTCCTGGAAACATCAGCAGGGTTGCGTTCGCTGTGCAAATTTAACATCCTAATATTAGCAACTAGGAGAACTAATACAGGGATGTTTGTGTACTCACCGTAAAATCCTTTTCTCGGAGACAATCATTGGGGGACACAGGACCATGGGTGTAAGGGTATGTTCACACGTTCAGGATTTCCATCCTTTTTTTTTCAGGACTGTTTTTTTAAAAAACTGCAGCTCTTGGCAGAAAACGCAGGTCCTTTTTTTGGTCCTTTTTTGATGCGTTTTTTGATCCTTTTTTTTATGCAGTTTTCTAACCCTAACCCTAACCCTACCCCTATTCTAACCTTAGTGAAAAAAAAAAAAAAAAATTCTTAATTTTTTTATTGTCCCTACCAATGGGGGTGACAAAGTGGGGGGGGTGTCATTTACTATTTTTTTATTTTGATCACTGAGATAGGTTATATCTCAGTGATCAAAATGCACTTTGGAGCGAATCTGCCGGCCGGCAGATTCGGCGGGCGCACTGCGCATGCGCCCGCCATTTTGCAAGATGGCGGCGCCCAGGGAGAAGACGGCCGGACGGACACCGGGACGCCGGGTAAGTATAAGGGGGGGAGATTAGGGCACTGGGGGGGCATCGGAGCACTGGGGGGGGCATCGGAGCACGGGGGGGGGGGGGGGGGGCATCGGAGCACGGGGGGCGGGATCGGAGCACGGGGGGGGGGGGGGCAGCCACACTCCGCCCACGCACTTCCGCCCGCTCCCCCGCACTTCCTGCTGCAGCGGTTCTGCACATCAAATCGCAGTAAAACCCGCAGATATATTTTTGATCTGCGGGTTTTACTGCGGTTTTGACCTCACAATGGAGGTCTATGGGTGCAGAACCGCTGCGGTTCAGGAAAAAGAAGTGACATGCTCCTTTTTTGCCGCAGCTATTCTGCGCGGCTTTTTAAACGAAATTCCGGATCATGTGCACAGCAGTGACTGTTTTCCATAGGGTTACATTGTTATGTACCCTGCATGGAAAACAGCTGCGGAACCGCAGCGGCAAAACCGCTGCGGTTCCGCAGTAAAAAACGCACTGTGTGAACATGGCCTTATACTGCTGCCACTAGGAGGACACTAAAGGTACCATCACATTAAGCGACGCTGCAGCGATCTAGACAACGATCCCGATCGCTGCAGCGTCGCTGTGTGGTCGCTGGAGAGCTGTCACACAGACAGCTCTCCAGCGACCAACGATGCCGGTCCCCTGGTAACCAGGGTAAACATCGGGTTACTAAGCGCAGGGTCGCGCTTAGTAACCCGATGTTTACCCTGGTTACCAGCGTAAACGTAAAAAAAAAACCAAACACTACATACTTACATTCCGGTGTCTGTCCTCCGGCGCTGTGCTTTCCTGCACTGTCAGCGCCGGCCAGCCGTAAAGCAGAGCGGTGACGTCACCGCTGTGCTTTACGGCTGGCCGGCGCTCACAGCCAGTGCAGGAAAGCTGAGGCCGAGGAACAGATACCGGAATGTAAGTATGTAGTGTTTTTTTTTTTTTTTTTACGATTACGCTGGTAACCAGGGTAAACATCGGGTTACTAAGCGCGGCCCTGCGCTTAGTAACCCGATGTTTACCCTGGTTACCAGTGAAGACATCGCTGAATCGGCGTCGCACACGCCGATTCAGCGATATATGCGGGAGGTCCAGCGACGAAATAAAGTGCTTGACTTTCTGCTCCGACCAACGATGGCACAGCAGGATCCAGATCGCTGCTGCCTGTCAAACTGAACGATATCGCTAGCCAGGACGCTGCAACGTCACGGATCGCTAGCGATATCGTTCAGTGTGACGGTACCTTAAGTAATACAGAAAGAATAGCTCCTCCCCTGCAGTATACACCCTCCTGCTGGCTCCAAGTGAACCAGTTCGGTAACAAAGCAGTAGGAGCTTAACATTTAACCAGGATGAACTATGTAAAAACCAAGCCAACACAGAAAACCAAAGCCGTTAGGCTAACAGGGTAGGTGCTGTGTCCCCCAATGATTGGCTCGGAGAAAAGGATTTTACAGTGAGTACACAAAAATCCCTGTTTCTCCTACGAGTCATTGGGGGACACAGGACCATGGGACGTCCTAAAGCAGTCCCTGGGTGGGGAAGAATCAACTGTAATTTCTCCTTGTACCCACAGGTTACAGATGCGGCACAGCCGCCTGCAAAATTCGTCTGCCGACGGTCACATCTGCCGAGGCCTGTGAATGAATATGGTGATGTTTTGTAAACGTATGCAGACTGGACCAGGTGGCAAACTTGTGCTGCCGAAGCTTGGTGCCGGATGGCCCAAGACGCACCCTCTGACCGAGTGGAATGAGCCTTAATCCCTGCTGGGACAGGATGACCTCTGACTCGGTAGGATTCCTGAATAGCTGAATGAATTCATTTGGCTATTGTCGCCTTGGAAGCGGGAAACCCCTTCCTTGGCCCTTCCGGGAGCACAAACAGACGCTGTCCATGAGACGTATCTCTTGAGAGCTCTGACTAAATCAAGTGTGTGGAGGGCCTTCTCGATGCGATGTACTGGTGCCGGGCAGAGAGACAGTAAGACAATCTCCTGATTGAGATGAAAGGATGAGACAACTTTTGGCAAAAAGGACGGGGATGTTCTCAAAACCACCTTATCCTGATGAAAATTCAGGAATGGAACTTGACAAGTTGAACTAGTTCCGCGTACCACGCCCGGAGCGGCCAATCTGGCGCAATCAGGATTACACCGGTACTCCCTCCGCTCTGATCTTCTTGATGACTCTCGGCAGTAAGGGGAGTGGGGGAAATATGTACGGAAGCCGAAAATGATGCCACGGTAGTACGAGTGCATCTGCCCCGATGGCTGCTGGATCGTGGGACCGAGCTATGAAGTCGGGAACCTTGGAATTTAGCCATGAGGCCATCAGATCCACGTCCGGAGTTGCCAACAACAGCAGATCTGGTGGAAGATCTCCGGATGGAGAGACCACTCCCCGGAGTCGAAGGCCTTGGCAACTGAGGAAATCTGCCTCCCAATTGTCCACTCCTGGGATGTGAACCGCAGAAATCATTGAGCGGTTTTCCTCGGCCCAACGGAGAATGTAGGCTACCTTGTTCATGGCTGCCATGCTGCGGGTTCCCCCTTGTCGGTTGATGTATGCCACTGCAGTGGCATTTTCGGACTGAATCCTGATGGGATGACCCGCCAGGAAGGGATGGAATTGGGGAAGAGCTAACCTGATTGCCCCTAATTTCTAAGATGTTGACTGGAAGGCGTGATTCCTGAAGTGACCAGCGGCACTGAGCAGTGTGATGTAAGAACACCGCTCCCCAGCCTAGAAGACTGGCATCTGTTGTCACAACTAGCCAATGTACGGGAAGAAAAGACTTCCCTTGATTCAGGGAGGACTTTAATGTCCACCACCTGAGAGACTGTCTGACTCGATGGAAGGAAGAACCGACGGTCGAGGGAGAGCGAGTTCCTGTCCCAAACAGTCAGGAGGGCATGCTGTAAGGAATGGAGGTGTAATTGGGCAAATGGAACGGCCTCCGAGGACTCTCATACTGAAGCGCAGAGAGTGAGTGCGAGGTTGAGAGAGCTTCTGAGCCTCCCGCTGTAAGGCTGAGATCTTTTCCGGGGGAAGAAGCACCAACCCCTGGGACCAAGGGTTGGTGCTTCTTCCAGTATCATTCCTAGAAAGGAAATTCGCTGAGCTGGTACTGGGGAGGATTTTTTGAAGTTTATCTTCCAACCCAGGCGAGAAAGAATCTATTGTGATGTTCACGGCCTCCTTGCAGGCGCGGAATGAGGGGCCTTTGATGAGGATATCGTCTAGATACGGTAGCACCACCACGCCTCAGGTGACCACCATGACCTTGGTAAATACCCTGGCAGCGGTGGCGAGACCGAAAGGCAAAGCAACGAATTGGAAGTGTAGTTCCTGAACTGCGAAGCGAAGGAACCTCTGGTGAGAAGGGAAAATTGGAATGTGGAGGTACGCGTCCTGGATGTCTATAGACGCCAGGAACTCACCTTTTTCCATGGAAGCGATGACAAAACGAAGCGATTCCATTTGGAACCGTCGTACCCTGACAAACTTGTTTAGCAGTTTTAGGTCCAGTATGGGCCGTACTGCACCGTCCTTCTTTGGAACAATCAACTGGTTTGAATAAAAACCTTGAAACCTTTCACTTTGAGGGACCGGGATAATAACCCCATCTTTTAGAAAGCTTATGGCTTGAAAAAACTCTGATGCCTTTGCCCTGGGAGGAGAAGACAGGAAAAACCGATTTGGTGGAAGAGAGAAGAATTCTATCTTGTATCCGGAGGACACTAGGTCACGGACCCATTCGTCGTGAACGACCGAGAGCCACGCGTCGGTGAAGGAAAGCAGGCGGCCGCCTACTTTGAGGGTGTCCTCCGGATACCACCGGGAGTCATTGTGTGGGAGATCTGCCTGGTCTGGACCCCCTGGATCCTGACTGCCTATGCCTGCCTCATCATGAAGGGGAAGGTTTGTAAGAGGTCTGGGGACCTCTACCCCTACATTGTGCCCGGCCGGGTCCAGAAGATGTGGAAGTAGAGGACCAATTTGAGTTGGAACGAAAAAAAAAAAAAAAAAAATCGGGACCGAGCCTGCTGTTGCTGGTTCCGAAAGGGCCGAAAGAGTTTCTGTTGTGGGAGAAATTTACTCTTCCCTCCAGTGGCGTCGGAAATTAATTGATCGAGTCTTTCGCCAAAAAGGCGACCGCCCTGATATGGTAAGGAGGTCAATGATTTTTTGGAAGCAGAATCCGCACGCCAGTCCCTGAGCCATAAGGACCTCCGAATGGTAATGGCGTTTGCTGCTGCTTGAGAAGCGCAGTCAGCAGCATCCAGAAACGCGGTCACTAGAAAATCCCCAGCTCTGGCTATCTGAGTAGCAAGATCTGCTACCTCGGGGGGAAGATTTTTATACGTCGAGGAAAGCTTGGACGCACAAGCAGCACACTTGAGGCTGGGTTTCCTAGGGGCCGAGACCTTGTCTCCCTGGAACGAGAGAGGAAGGTGGACTAAGTCGCTTAAATTTAAACAAAGAGTGGACAGCAAGGGACACCATCCCACTACTTACGGTAGAGGGGTGCACGCTGGGCTCTGCAGGAGCAGAGTGTAAGGGTTTGTCACCATCCATAACATCAGTGAGGGTCTAGGGGCCGAGACCTTGAATAAACAGACGTCTACCCTGGAGGCTTCCCCAGCCAGGAATAAATACTTATCGAGGCTCCAGTGAGTTAGGTGCTCCTCCCCCTCGAAAGTGCCCTTGGGGGGGTCAGAGACGCCCGCCATAGCCGCCGCTGATAATCCCAGGCCAGGACGCCGGCTGGCGTGCGCAGGAGCTCCAGTCCGGATAACCGGAAGTTCGGATGCGCGTCACTTCCGATGCGCGCGTGCCAGCCCCAGCAGCAGCGTGGAGGGGAGAGGAAGCCGGGGAGCTGCAGGAGGACCCCGGGGCACTACACCGCTCTGCATTGCCACCCGAAAGTGGCGCAGGAAGAGCAGTGAATGGTCCCAAGTCACACGAGGATCGCGGAGATGGAAGCAGTCTGAGGAAGGAGGAGAGCGGAGCTCCCGACCTCGACTGCCCGGCTATCAGGTACCAGCACTCCCGTACGCCGGCCACGGCAGCACTATCGAAGAACCTCTTCATGCCCCATAGGGGACAGGAAAAAACACTGGTGGTTACAGGAAGGGGAGGGATATTTAACCTCTTCTGTTTCCTGTCCCCTATTAGGGCGGGGAGACATCCTCCGATACTGCTGTCGTGGAAGGTGACTGGAGAAAAAATAGATTTAGTAGCTAGGCATGATACTGGAGGATCTACCAGAGGAGACTGACCAGTCTTTTCTTAGATCAGCAGCAAAGTGATATTTTGACTCCATGGGCTTTTGCCCTGTGAAGCATTTATCTGGACGGATCCTATGAGATTGAACGATTTCCTTAAATTCGGGATGATTGGCGAGCACTCTGTGAGCCCGCTTGGTCCTCTTAAAGGACACAGCATGATCCGTTTTAGATAAAGGTTCCTCATCTAGCTTCAGGGCCTTGTTTACTGACTCAATGAGAGAGTCGAGTGTCTCCTGATCGTGTTGAAATTCCCGATCTAGGGACGTGTCAGAATCATCCTCTGAGCCAGGTTCTCTACTAGCCCCAAGGGTGGGGGAGCGAGAAATGGAACTCTCAGAACACGATTCCCGGTGATGGACTGGGGGGACAAGGCATGAGTCATTTTCCTGGAAGAGCGAGAGCTCCTTGGTAAGGTACGACCCCTAGTGTACAAGGGGTTCTGATCATCGGAAGCGTTATCCTTAAAGGTGCCCTGGTTAGAGGAAGGGTCTCGGAACGAGTCTAACGCTTTGGCCAGGGAAGCCATGGAGCGGGTAAAGGAGGTAGTCCACTCAGGGGGACTAGGCTCACTGGGTTCGGTATCAGTAACAGGTGGTTCCTGAGCAGTCACCGGTTCACAAGCTGAGCATAACTCAGTATTGTGACCCCGGGGAAGAGATACCTTACAAGCTGTACAAGCAGCAAAAATAGGGATTTTTGTGTACTCACCGTAAAATCCTTTTCTCCGAGCCATTCATTGGGGGACACAGACCGTGTGACTGTGGGTGTATGCTGCTGCCAATAGGAGGCTGACACTAAGTGATACAAAAAAAAGTTAGCTCCTCCCCTGCAGTATACACCCTCCTGCTGGCTCTCAGCTAACCAGTTCGGTGCAAAAGCAGTAGGAGATCAATAACAATATATGAGCGTATAGCATGTCATATTCTAAAAAAACAAGCATAAGCTAATAACAGGGTGGGAGCTGTGTCCCCCAATGAATGGCTCGGAGAAAAGGATTTTACGGTGAGTACACAAAAATTCCTATTTCTCCTTCGCCTCATTGGGGGACACAGACCGTGGGACGTCCCAAAGCAGTCCCTGGGTGGGGACAACAATAGACCAGGCCCTGTGTAACCGCTACTTACAAGTGCACCACCGCGGCCTGCAGAGTCCACCTGCCCAGACTCACATCTGTGGAAGTGTGGGAATTATAGTGCTTCAAGAATGCATGCGGACTGGACGAATCCGCAAGCTTGCAGGCGTGCCTTGCCGACGCCTGGTGCCTAGGACCCTTGATAGACAGGGAGATAGGCTGACATCTAGCACAGAAGGACTCCTGGATGGTGAAAAGAATTCACCATGTTATCATGGTCGATGAAACGGCTAAACCCTTCCTGAAAATGTCAGAAAGCCTTCCTCTACCGTCAGGAAGCCCAAATAAAATGTCCAACCTTCAGAAGGACGCCATCCTCAAGACGTACCTACTCAGAGCACTCACTTCGTCCAGAATATGGGGGATCTTATTCCATTTTGTGGACTGGAGCCAAAAGAGATGAGGGAAGAACTAAGCCCTTATAACAGTGGTAATACAGTACCACCTTGGTAACAAGGGATGGAGATGGCCTGAGGACAACCTTGCCTCGAAGTAATAAGGGAAAAAAGCCTGAAAGAGCAGAGAAGCTAGCTCCGAAGACTCGTCAGAGTGAGAATATCGCAGAGGAGAACGGGACGACTTTCTCTGATAGTAAAGTCTGCCCGGATGAAAAAGGAGCCTACTGTAAGGCTCCTAGGAATAATAAGGTCCCAATGATCTAACGGTATGTGATAGGGAAGAACTACGTGTGAAAACTCCCTGTGAGAAAGTCCCTTCTTGCAGTTGTGCTGCGATAAGGCGAGAAGATACTAGCTCCGCAAACAAAAAACGGACGTGGTCAGTGCGGATCTCTGAGGATCACTGGGGCCCCTTTATGCTTCCGAAAGGCTTTCGGAAGCAGTGGAAGGGGAGTTATGGAAACTGGTACCACAGCAGAACCAGAGCATGGAGAGCGATGGCTCTTGGATCTCGAGGCCGAACCACGAACTCGAATACCGTATATACTCGAGTATAAGCCAACCCGAGTATAAGCCGACCCCCCTAATTTTGCCACAAAAAACTGGGAAAACTTATTGACTCGAGTATAAGCCTAGGGTGGAAATGCAGCATTTACCGGTGAATTTCAAAAATAAAAATAGATCATTATTTCCCCATAGCTGTGCCATACAGTGCTCTGCACCGTTCATATTTCCCCATAGCTGTGCCATATACGGTGCTCTGCACCGTTCATATTTCCCCATAGCTGTGCCATATACGGTGCTCTGCACCGTTCATTGTGCCCCATAGATGTGCCATATACGGTGCTCTGCACCGTTCACTGTGCCCCATAGATGTGCCATATACGGTGCTCTGCACCGTTCACTGTGCCCCATAGATGTGCCATATACGGTGCCCTGCACCGTTCATTGTGCCCCATAGCTGTGCCATATACGGTGCTCTGCACCGTTCACTGTGCCCCATAGATGCTCCACATAAATCTCTGCCGCCGCCGCTGCTGCAATAAAAAAAAAAAACACATACTCACCTCCCTTGATTGCAGCTCCCGGCGTATCGTTCCGGCGCCTCCATCTTCCCGGCGTCTCCGCTCTGACTGATCAGGCAGAGGGCGCCGCGCACACTATATGCGTCATCGCGCCCTCTGCCTGAACAGTCAGAGCGCAGACGCCGGGAAGATGGAGGCGCCGGCCGGGAAGATGGAGCGACGCTCGGCGGCTGGAACGAGGACAGGTGAATATGCTATACTTACCTAGTCCTGGCGATCCTCGCGCTGTCCCTCTGCCTGGTCTTCGGTGCCGCAGCTTCTTTCTCTATCAGCGGTCACCGGCACCGCTGATTAGAGGAATGAATAGACGGCTCCGCCCCTATGGGAGGTGGAGCCGCTTATTCATTTCTGTAATGAGCGGTCCCACGTGACTGCTGAAGAGGGGAAGAAGCTGCAGCACAGAAGACCGTGGGACGGCAGGGACAGCGCGAGGATCGCTGGGACTAGGTAAGTATACCTCAGCGCCTTCACCCGCCGACCCTGCTACCCACCTTGACTCGAGTATAAGCCGAGAGGGGCACTTTCAGCCCAAAATTTTGGGCTGAAAATCTCGGCTTATACTCGAGTATATACGGTACATTGGCCTTCAGTCTGGATGCCATCCCACTTACAACTGGAGAGCTCCAGTAAGGACAGATCTGATGGAAGACTTCGGGGTGAAGTTCCCACTGACTTGAGGCGGAACCCTGACGGCTGAATTTGTTTGCCGTTCAGAGTTCTACTTCTGGGATATATACTGCCGAGATCACCGAATAATAGACTTCGGCCCATCAGAGAAAGTGAGGTACCTCGGTCATGGCGCCTGACCGTGGGTACCTACCTGCTAGATGACTGACGTAAGGCACCGCCGTGGCATTATCCAATTGAATTCGGATAGGATGACCCGCCAGAAGGCAGTGGACCTGCTGTAAGACTACCGTTCGGATCTCCAGAACAATGATGGGGAGAAGAAGACTGGCATTGGTAGTTACGAATAACCATTGAACCGGGAGAAAGGCCCTGGATGAAGAAGGAGCTCAGAGACTATTGTCTGAAAGTCTGTTTGACTTGCTGAAAATGAGCGGAGCGAAGGAAACCGCTTCCATTGTCGTCACCATTTTTCCTCAGAACTCTCTTAGCAAATCGAATGAAATGAGGGGGTGAGTAATCAAGTCCTCAGAACTCTCCTTGCGCGAGGTCCCTGTTGAAGGGCCATGACCTTGTCTTGAGGAAGAATTACCATCCTTCTAGAAGTGTGCAGGATCATCCTCAAAAAGGATATCTGCTGGGCTGGAAATGAGGAGAACTTGTCTAAGTGTAGCTGCCGGCTCAGGAGAGAAGGTATCGCAAGAGATATAAACGACTCAGCGTAGTCCTGGAAGGGCGGCTAGACAGACCAAACAGGGCAGGACGAGCACGCCTCTAGAGTGCAAGAGAAACAGGACATCCGCCATGACCCGAGCGAACACTCTGGGTGCGGAAGCAAGGCCGAAGGACAAGGTTGTGACTTGAAAATGCTGCTGACGAATGGAAAGGCGAAGGAATTTTTGCAGAGGGCAAGCAACCCGAATGTCGATGGATGCCGGAAACTGCACCTTTTTCTGTTGAAGTAATGGCTGAGCGGAGGAACTCCATCCAAAGAAGGAGGACCATGTCAAAGGTTGTCAGAAGTTTGAGGTCCAGGGTCGATCTTACTTTTCGTTCCCCTGTTTGGAACCAAGATCCCTTAGATCTAGACTGTGCTGGACAATCCTTATACAATCCTTTGTCAGTCTCCCGCTCAAAGGATTTGATTGGCCAGTTGTTGCTGGTGTGAATCAAGGTAGTTAAGGTCTCCAGCCAGGAGACCATTGCTCTAGCAATCCATGCGGCAGCTAGGGAGGATAGAGCGCTGGACCCGAAGCCGCAAGACGGAACGAAACAGATTTGCCATCTGACAGTCCGTGGTATTTTTAATTGATGACCCATCAGGTAGGGATACTGGTAGGTATACCACAGGAGATTATTCCCGGTTAATCTGCCCCATGGCAGAATGTGCGGCTGCATCCAGCAGGTCATAGTCTCTTGCCATCTCCTCTTTTCACGGTGCAGAGATAAAAATTAGGAACCCTCGATCCATCAACCTCTTAACAGGGAAGTGGAGAGGAATTGTCCGCCTTCTTGCATCATCCACTAAATAGTGGTGATGCAGAGGGGGGAGCTCGTACGCCAAAAAGGGTGCCTCTATATGTCCACAGAGTACAGGTCTCCAGGTGGACAGGACAGGTTGTCTGGCGTCAGGCCTGGATGCAGAAGAGGAAACATGGAGACGACACTCCTTGTGCTCGTCTGTTGATGGTGTGGGGAGATCGGTGCCCTTTAAAAGGACCCGTCGCCCTTAAAAAACAGGCCAGACATGGCATCCCACGTAGAGGCTTCTGTCCAGTGAATCGCTTATCCGAATTGAATGGCAAATGCTCTCGAGGTAGTTTAGTCTCTGAAGCCCTGGCAAGCTCAGGCAATATCCAATCCATATTCAGAGCCTTGTTGTCATCAAATCGTTGGTGAGGGAGCAGGAAACTAAAAACTTCCGTTTTCTAGATGCCTGTATGTTTCTAGACGCCTGCACGTTTCTAGAATACTTGCGGCCCCTGCTAGCCGACGGCTCCCATGTAGGATAGGGACCATGTATATTGGTCCTGCGAGCACTCCAAACACAGAGGGTACACAGAGGGATTCAATCTCTTGGTCAGAGAACCATGGATTGGTCAGTGAAGAAGTCCACTGAGGGGAACTAGAGGATAAAGCTGGGGTCGGCGGCGGAGGGCTCCTCGGACTGATCAAGCGCCTTTAAGACCAGGAAATATTGGTCATACGCCTTTAAGACCAGGGAATATTGGTCATGCGCCTTTAAGAACAGAGAATACTGGTCATGCGCCTTTAAGACCAGGAAATACCGGCCATGCGCCTTTAAGATCGGGGAATACCGGCCATGCGCCTTTAAGACCAGGGAATACTGGTCATGCGCCTTTAAGAACAGAAAATACTGGTCATGCGCCTTTAAGACCAGGGAATACTGGTCATGCGCCTTTAAGATCGGGGAATACTGGCCATGTGCCTTTAAGACCGGGGAATACTGGTCATGCGCCTTTAAGACCAGAGAATACTGGTCATGCTCCTTTAAGACCAGAGAATACTGGTCATGCACCTTTAAGACCAGAGAATACTGGTCATGCACCTTTAAGACCAGGGAATACTGGTCGTGCACCTTTAAGACCAGAGAATACTGGTCATGCACCTTTAAGACCAGAGAATACTGGTCATGCGCCTTTAAGACCAGAGAATACTGGTCATGCGCCTTTAAGACCAGGGAATACTGGTCATGCGCCTTTAAGACCAGGAAAAACTGGTCATGCACCTTTAAGACTGGGAATACTGGCCATATGCCTTTAAAGACCAGGAAATACTGGTCATGTGCCTTTAAGACTAGGTACTTCCTTACCCGTGTACTGATGTAGAGTCGATGTGCCCCTTTAATGCAAAAATACTGTCACCCCAGTGTGAGCTGGCCGGTTGGACCAAGATGGCCACCGGGAGCTGCAGAGTTGATAAAATCTCGCAGAGAGCGAGAAGCGCCAATTTGGGGGGCGGAGCCACAGACACGATGTTGAATAGGCCTAAGCCGGGGCCTAAATTTCTGTAGCCGGCGGATGTCACCAGTGTCGTTCCAGGCAAGACTTCCAGGATGCGGCCTACAAATCGGCCGAAGCCGGGGACTAAATTTATGCAGCCATCCAGAGCGTTACCTCAGAGAGGTGGGCCACAGGGAAGTGGCTGAGGCTGCCTGTCAGCATGTGAATATCCCACTGAAGATGGATCCACTCACCATTGGTGCGCGTCCCGGCATGGAGCCGCCGCGGATGTGGGTTTCAGCGCTGTTCTGTGCAGCGTGGACGGTGCAGGGATAAACCTCAATCCATCATCCGTTTGTTAGGGAGGTGGAGAGGACCCGTCCGCCTCCTTGTGCCATCCGCTTTCACAGTGGTGGGACAGTGGGGGCTGCTCGGACGCCATAGAGAGGGGCCTCTGTACAGCCACGGAGTTCAGTCCCCGGGTGGACAGGGCCAGTTGTCCGGCATTAGGCCTGGCTCCAGGAGAGGATACATGGAGGCGAAACTCCATGTGGTCGCCTGCTGCTGGTGTGGGGAGATCAGTGAGCTCAGGCATGGCTTCCCACGTCGCTGGAGAGGGTACGGGGAGGTATACTCGCCGTGCTCGCCTGTTGATGGTTCGGGGGAGATCGGAACCTTGAAAGGAACCGTCGCCCCCTTCACTCCGTTAATTAAAAAATAAAAATTTACAGAAAAGTAAACAATAAAATAAAAACGTTGGGGTCTGAAACAGACCCATGTGCCTCCTACAGACACTAAGCAAGAACTGGTTAGCAGAGAGCCAGCAGGAGGGTGTATACTGCAGGGGAGGAGCGGAGAGCCAGCAGGAGGGTGTATACTGCAGGGGAGGAGCGGAGAGCCAGCAGGAGGGTGTATACTGCAGGGGAGGAGCCGAGAGCCAGCAGGAGGGTGTATACTGCAGGGGAGGAGCCGAGAGCCAGCAGGAGGGTGTATACTGCAGGGGAGGAGCCGAGAGCCAGCAGGAGGGTGTATACTGCAGGGGAGGAGCCGAGAGCCAGCAGGAGGGTGTATACTGCAGGGGAGGAGCCGAGAGCCAGCAGGAGGGTGTATACTGCAGGGGAGGAGCCGAGAGCCAGCAGGAGGGTGTATACTGCAGGGGAGGAGCCGAGAGCCAGCAGGAGGGTGTATACTGCAGGGGAGGAGCCGAGAGCCAGCAGGAGGGTGTATACTGCAGGGGAGGAGCCGAGAGCCAGCAGGAGGGTGTATACTGCAGGGGAGGAGCCGAGAGCCAGCAGGAGGGTGTATACTGCAGGGGAGGAGCCGAGAGCCAGCAGGAGGGTGTATACTGCAGGGGAGGAGCCGAGAGCCAGCAGGAGGGGGTATACTGCAGGGGAGGAGCCGAGAGCCAGCAGGAGGGGGTATACTGCAGGGGAGGAGCTGAGAGCCAGCAGGAGGGGGTATACTGCAGGGGAGGAGCTCAGAGCCAGCAGGAGGGTGTATACTGCAGGGGAGGAGCTCAGAGCCAGCAGGAGGGTGTATACTGCAGGGGAGGAGCCGAGAGCCAGCAGGAGGGTGTATACTGCAGGGGAGGAGCCGAGAGCCAGCAGGAGGGTGTATACTGCAGGGGAGGAGCCGAGAGCCAGCAGGAGGGTGTATACTGCAGGGGAGGAGCCGAGAGCCAGCAGGAGGGTGTATACTGCAGGGGAGGAGCCGAGAGCCAGCAGGAGGGTGTATACTGCAGGGGAGGAGCCGAGAGCCAGCAGGAGGGTGTATACTGCAGGGGAGGAGCCGAGAGCCAGCAGGAGGGTGTATACTGCAGGGGAGGAGCTGAGAGCCAGCAGGAGGGTGTATACTGCAGGGGAGGAGCCGAGAGCCAGCAGGAGGGTGTATACTGCAGGGGAGGAGCTGAGAGCCAGCAGGAGGGTGTATACTGCAGGGGAGGAGATGAGAGCCAGCAGGAGGGTGTATACTGCAGGGGAGGAGCTGAGAGCCAGCAGGAGGGTGTATACTGCAGGGGAGGAGCTAACTTTTTTTGTATCACTTAGTGTCAGCCTCCTATTGGCAGCAGCATACACCCACGGTCACACGGTCTGTGTCCCCCAATGAGGCGAAGGAGAGAAAACAGTGTGGGTTTTCCCAGACTTTTTGTTAGGCTTTGATTGAGACATAGTGTAGCCTTGAGGAGAGCGCTTACTAGCAGGGGAAGGGTGAAGCTATGTTTCTGCAGCTTACCCAGGTCCTGTGCCTTGAGTCCCTGGGGGAGGTCTGCAATGTCCACAGAAATCACTAATCTCTGAAGCTGTGATTCAAAAACGCTGGAGCAGCGCTGCAGCATCAGCCCTGTGGGTGTCCAAAGATGGCCGCCGAGATCAGGAACAGAAGGCGCTTCTCGCAGAACGAGAAGCACCAGAAAGAGTGGGCGTCTGTAACCGCCGGTGGGCGGAGCCAACGATCCGGCCTGGACGAGAGAAAAGCCGGGGGCTAAATTTTAACCTGCAGCGCCACGGTCGCTATTTGTGCGGACCGACATGACCCATGCACCCGGGCTTTGAAGTATATGCAGACCTCCCTTATCTCAGGTACCAGGACCCCCCAGCGTCTCGGCTCCGCAGGTATACTCACGGTAGATGCGGTGGGCCGGTGCTCAATCCACCGTCGCCATAGTCAGGGAGGGGGTGGAGAGCTTCTGCTGCCTTCCATCATCCGCTATAACAGTGGTGATGCAGTGGGGGGCTGCATGGACGCCATAAACATCATGTCCGGCTATGCACCTGGCTCCAGGAGAGGTAAATGGAGGGCTACTCCATGTGGTTGCCTGCTATAGAGGGGGGAGATCGGAACGCGAAGGAACCGTCGCCCGTAAGGTGAGCTCAGGGCTGGCATTCAACGGTGCATGAAAGTTTACGGGGAGGGAAGCTACGCGTTCTCGCCTGTTGATGGTTCGGGGGAGATCGGAACCTAGAAAGGATCCGTCGCCCCCATTCGCTCCGTTAAGGGAAAAATGGAACAAAAATAAAAACGGTGGGGTCTGAAAGCAGACCCAAGTGCCTCCTACAGACACTAAACAAGAACTGGTTCACTTGGAGCCAGCAGGAGGGTGTATACTGCCGGGGAGGAGCTATTCTTTCTGTATTACTTAGTGTCCTCCTAGTGGCAGCAGCATAACACCCATGGTCCTGTGTCCCCCAATATGTATGTATGTATATAGCAGCCACATACGATATAGCACAGGCCACGTACCAAACAGTATATAACACAGCCCACGTAGTATATAACACAACACAAATGCTGATTATGGCCCCATAAGATGCTCCATACAGACACTTGCCCCATATACCGTAATGCTCCACAAACGTTAATTATGGCCCCATACAGACACTTGCCCCATATAGTGCTGCACAAACGTTATGGCTCCATATAGTGCTGCACAAATGTTATGGCCCCATATATTGCTGCACAAACATTATGGCCCCATAGATGCTCCATACAAACACTTGCCCCATATAGTACTGCACAAACGTTATGGCCCCATATAGTGCTGCACAAACGTTATGGCCAAATAGATGCTCCATACAAACACTTGCCCCATATAATGCTGCACAAACTTTATGGCCCCATAAGATGCTCCGTACAGACACTTGCCCAATTTGCTGTTGCTGCGATAAAAAAATAAAAATAAATCACATACTCACCTCTCGTCGCTCAGGCCCCCGGCACTTTCAATATTCACCTGCTCCTCATTCCGGCGCTGCTCCATCTTCCACGTCTTCTGCACTGACGTTGAGGCAGAGGGCGCTCACTAACCACGTCACCGCGCCCTCTGACCTGAGCGTCACTGCAGAAGACTGAGCAGTGCCCGGAACGGGGAGCAGGCGAATATCGCGCAGCGGAGCGCTCCCCTCCCTGTTATACTCACCTGCTCCTGGCACTGTGCAGTCCCCGCTTCCCCGACGCTTCTTCCTGTACTGAGCGGTCACCGTTACTGCTCATTACAGTAATGAATATGTGGCTCCACCCCTATGGGAGGTGGAGCCGCATATTCATTACTGTAATGAGTGGTACCATGTGACCACTCAGTACAAGAAGCAGCTGCCGGCGCCGGGGAAGCCAGGGACCTGCAGGGACCGCGCTAGGAGTAGGTGAGTATAATTAGACAGCACCCGCTCCCCCTCCCCTGCGTATGACTCGAGTATAAGCCGAGAGGGGGACTTTCAGCCCAAAAAAGTGGGCTGAAAATCTCGGCTTATACTCGAGTATATATGGTATATACATACACATATAGTGAGGATTCCCCATTGTATATTGTGCATATCTATTAGTGGTAAGTGTGGTCAGATAAGGCGTTATCCGAACATGCTCTTGTCCTAATTGAGTATTTTCGGCGTTATCGGCTGCACGTCTCGCAGCTGATCGACAGCCACAACACATGCAGGGGTTGCCTATATACACACAGCTAGACTACATTGGCCAATCTGATCGCAGGTCGGCTGACAGCTCGAGGGCATATATTAGGAGGTCAGAAGACATATACAGGCTATGAAACAAGCATGTCTGCATTCTGCCTTACGCTCGGCATGTAATGTATACCGGGCTGATGAGGGACATAGAGAAACTCAGTTGGTCTCGGTCAGATACAGAATGTGCAGTGAGAAAGCCTATAGTAAGCAGACACTGCAATACACATTGAGAAGCACACACTCAAATCTATGTGCACTACAATACTAGATCATCACTTACCTTCCCTTTGCAAATTTCCATTAAATTGATTGCATTAGAAATCGTATACCGTCTTATAGTGGAATCTTTGATTGCAGGTGTATAAATCAGCTCAAAAAAGATGCCTCTCTCTATGGCCTGGAATAGGAGATATTGTAATAAAATGCACAAATATAAGAAGAAAGGTTCGCCTACGTGAAATGAAATATTTCTGATAATTTAATATTACATAGCCTATAGTCATATTTTCTAAGATTGCAGGACATTGAACTTCTTAGAAAACTTCAGCATCATTGTTCTTCTACAAATTATAAAAAATTACAACCAAGTAAGACATTAAGTTTCCAGGTATACATTATATTGTTCAACCAGAAAATAAAGGGCGCAGGGAGCTTAGAAACCAAATATAAAGTGAACAGATATTGACTGAGCACAATTCACATGTTCTGCTCATTGTAAAATACAACATTTTATTTTTAAAATCATATTAAAAAACTGTTCAAATATTAACAAATGAATATAGAAAAGAAAAATCATAAAAAACAGGTCGGACAATAATACAACTATGAGGCGATAGAATATAATTTCCAAGGGGGAAATACTGGCACGTGAGTGTAGTGTCCCAATGCATAAGTTAGTGTCAAAACAGCACATACCCCCTATATGTAGATGGGGAAGAGGAAAATGAATGTGCCACCAATCGAGAGATCATAAAGTGTAGATGGAAATTACATCCAGATAAATCGAAGGGGGCATTTTTAGATGTAATGTGTTTTTTTTTATGTAGATACATACCCATTCAGTGCACAGAATCATCACCTCTCACACACACTGTCATCTGAACAGAGGCAAAAACAGTGCAGATGGCAGTAATTCAAATAAACACAGACAAGATTGCTCTTACCCATGTATTGTAAAGAGCTGGTGTGTCACGCTGGGGCCCCCGACGCGCGTTTTGCTTTAGCTTCCTTGGGGGTCAGTGTGCTATGCGCATCTTGTATGGTATATATATCCCTCTGGGTCCTCATGTTCAATGAGGGGATCGGAACACGCTCAACTGCATACAGCGAGCATATGAAGGCAGGACTTCTGTGTCAGGGGCCCCGATGTGACGCACAGGCATCCATCTACACTTTATGATCTCTCGATTGGTGGCATATTCATTTTCCTCTTCCCCATCTACATAGAGGGTATGTGCTATTTTGACACTTAACTTAGGCATTAGGACACTACATTCATGTGCCAGCATTTCCCCCTTGGACATAATATTTCTCTGGTTGAACTATTTGGGGAGCACCCCAATGAATCCCTCAATGTCTGTCCACTATTTCATCCTTCTCCGCTAGATGTCTGAAACTTAACATGGACAAAACAGAATTCATCATCTTTCCCCCATCTCACACGACCCCCCCAACGAACCTATCCATTACAGTAAATGGCTGCCCACTCTCCCCAGTCCCACAAGCTCGCTGCCTCGGGGTAATCCTTGACGCTGATCTCTCCTTCAAACCACATATCCAAGCCCTTTCCACTTCCTGCCGACTTCAACTCAAAAATATTTCACAAATCCGTTCATTCCTCAACCAAGAATCTGCAAAAACCCTAGTCCATGCCCTCATCATCTCTCGCCTTGACTACTGCAACCTCCTGCTCTATGGCCTCCCATCTAACACTCTCACACCCCTCCAATCTATTCTAAACTCTGCAGCCCGACTAATCCACCTGTCCCCCCGCTATTCCCCGGCCTCTCCCCTCTGTCAATCCCTTCACTGGCTCCCCATTGCCCAGAGACTCCACTACAAAACCCTAACCATGACATACAAAGCCATCCACAACCTGTCTCCTCCATACATCTGTGACCTCATCTCCCGGTACTCTCCTGCACACAACCTCCGATCCTCACAAGACCTCCTTCTCTACTCTCCTCTTATCTCCTCTTCCCACAATCGCATACAAGATTTCTCTCGCGTATCACCCCTACTCTGGAACCCTTTACCACAACACATCAGACTCTCGCCTACCATCGAAACCTTCAAAAAGAACCTGAAGACCTACCTCTTCTGACAAGCCTATAACCTGCAGTAACCTCCGATCGACCAAACCGCTGCACGACCAGCTCTACCCTCGCCTACTGTATTCTCACCCATCCCTTGTAGATTGTGAGCCTTCGCGGGCAGGGTCCTCTCTCCTCCTGTACCAGTTATGACTTGTATTCTTTAAGATTATGTATTTTTATTATCTATAACAATAAATAATAATAATAATAATATAGTCCTCTCCCTAATCTGCAATTCTGGCTATGTATGTATATATTCTATTGTACAGAAAAACAACAGAAATAGAAAAGGCAGAATGAGGAAAAAACAGATTGATACGATAAAACACTTTGCTTACAGAATTTATAGACGGCCTCTTGAAGTAAAATGGTGACTTTTCTGTTACGTTGATGCATATCATATCAACGTCTATGTTGGTGCATGCGGCCTGTCGCAAGAATATAGTAGACATTTTAATGCTGGTTAAAAAAGAGTGTAAATGCAAAATGACTTATGTTCATTATACATTAAATAATATAGCACTTACAGATTTCTCCCATTATAGAGATGAACGTGAAATAGTCATCAGACTTTTAGCTATCGAGCTGGCATCATGCTACCACAGGCTATGCTGTAGTAGATGTAATCATGCCTTTCTGTCCCCTTTTTAGCTTTTCAGCAGTTATTTTTCACACTTGTTATATCATTAACTTGAGTCAATGAAGCCAGGGACATAATGTTTGCAGTCACAGGGAAATGTGACTGTGTCTCCTTCCTGGAGAAAGGGGGCCCGCTAATGCTGGAGCTTTTTTCAGCTGGATGCGCATTCTGGGATGCACATTCAGTTGAAATGTATTGCGAAACAGAGAGACACTGGTTCTTTGCACCACAACTGCAGTACAAGCTTCTTGGCCTATCAGAGGCCAGCAGCTGATAATGGCGTGCCAGTTGCGGGACCATCTCCATATTAATGCCTATAGTTAGCATAGGATGTCATGTACGCTCCTGTAGGTGACATGTGTAGGGGTCCCGTTACACTATAAGGCTATGTGCACACGTTCAGGATTTCTTGCAGAAATTTCCTGAGGAAAACCTGAAATTTTCTGCAAGAAATCTGCATGCGTTTTTTGCGCGTTTTTTTTTTTTTTTGCGGATTTTTTCCTGACATTTCCCATTGCATTATATAGTGGGAAATCCGAAAAAAATCTGCAAAATTAATGAACATGTTGCATTTTTTACCGCGATGCGTTTTTTTTGTGGATAAAAAAAAAAAGCATCATGTGCACAAAAAACAGGATTTTTGGTTGCTTACCGTAAAATCTGTTTCTCGGAGCCTTCATTGGGGGACACAGGAACCATGGGTGTATGCTGCTGCCACTAGGAGGCTGACACTATGCAAATAAAAAAGTTAGCTCCTCCTCTGCAGTGTACACCCTACCGACAGGAAGTAGGATATTCAGTTAGTGAGAAAGCAGTAGGAGAAGCAACATGTAAAAGAGAAAGAATAATATAATAATAAACTTTATATAGCGCCAACAAATTCCACGGCGCTCCATAGATTAACAGTTTCAAACACTCAAAGAGTGTTCAAAGAACTCAAACGTATACAGTAAACAGAGCTGTTCAACTTGGGAGGGTGCTGTGTCCCCCAATGAAGGCTCCGAGAAACAGATTTTACGGTAAGCAACCAAAAATCCTGTTTTCTCTATCGCCTTTCATTGGGGGACACAGGAACCATGGGACGTCCCAAAGCAGTCCCTGGGGTGGGAAAAACAGACTTCCATCAGGTCCGAGGACTCACCACTGCTGCCTGCAGGATCCTCTGCCCAGGCTGGAGTCCGCCGTAGTTCGGCGAAACGTGTGGATGGAAGACCAGGTTGCCGCTTTGCAAAGCCGTCGGCAAAAGCCCCGTGACGTACCGCACTGTAAGCGCCGACTGCCCGGGTAGAGTGAGCTTTATCTCAGGAGGAGGCACTCTTGTTCTTGACCCGGTAAGCTTCGAAAGTTGCCGTTCTGATAGAGTGAGCAATAGTCGCCTTGGAAACCGGCAGGCCTCTACGCACGCCATCAGGGATGGCGAAAAGAGAATCCATCTTTCGGAAAGCGGCTGTGCTAGCCAGGGAGATCCTCACTGCCCTGACGAGGCCCAGCCTGTTCAACGATCACTCCAGAGGATGAGTCGGAGCTGGACAAAGGAAAGGTAGAACGATGCCCTCGTTGAGGTGGAAAGATGAAAACCACCCCAAGAAAGGAAGGAAGGAAGGAAGGAAGGAAGGCGGAGGCCTGGGACCACCTTGTCCTGGTGGAAAATCAAGAAAGGAGGTCGGCAAGAAATGGCCGCCAACTCGAAAACACGGCGGATCGAAGAGATGCACCTGAGAAAGGCCACCTTCCGAGATAGAACTGACAGGGAAAACTCCCGGAGAGGCTCAAAGGGGGAACAACCAACACAACCTTTAAATCCCATGAATCCACAGAGGCCCTGTACGGAGGGACAGTGTGGGCTACTCCTTGAAGGAAGGTCGTAATCTGTGGCTGAGAAGATAACGCCTTCTTAAAAGGGAAGAAGAGCACAGAAACCTGGCCCTTTAGGGAACTGAGAGCGAAGCCCGAATCCAGTCCTGCCTGAAGGAAAACCAAATGGAAGGCAGGGAAAAAGGACATAGGAGAAAAGCGGTTGGACTCGCATCAACGAAAGTATGCCCTCCAGGTAGGATAGTAAATCCTGCAAGAAGACGAAGGCTTCCCAGCCTGAATTATAGAGTGGCTCATCTGGGCCGAAAGGCCGGACGCTCTTAGAACTGTGGAGTCCACAGCCACACTGTTAAACTGAGCGACCGATAATTCGGGTGGCAGATCGGACCCTGAGACAGCATATCGGGTCCGTTTGGAAGGCACCAGGGGTGTCCGCGAGAAGATTGACGATGTCTGCAGACCAAGACCTCCTGTGCCAATCCAGGACGATCAGAATGACCGGCACCCATCCCGCCTTGATCTTTTTCGACAGCTTGGAAAAGCAAGGGAAGGCGTGGGAACCGATAGGGGAGCACGAACTGCGACCAAGGAATGGCCAGAGTGACAACACCACTGTGAGAGGATCACGGGACCCTGGGCCGACCCGAGGGGCCTTCCTGTTCAATCAGGACGCCATGAGGTCCACCTCTGGAGTCCCCCATTGAAGGGCAATCCGAAAGGAAACCTCCTAAAGAACCCTTCCCCCGCCGCGAGGCCCTCGCGGCCGAGGAAGTCGGCGGCCTAAAAGTCCATGCCGGGGACATGCACTGCGGAGCTCACCAGGACCGTTGCCTCTGTCCAAAGGAGGATCCTGGAATCTCAGCCGAGGCCAGGGAACGCCGAGTCCACCCCTGGTGGTAGACATATGCCACTGCTGTGTCATTGTCTGTCTGGATTCGAATTGGCAGGCTGCTGAGAATCCTTACCCAGTGAAGGAAAGACAGAAAGATGATCCGGAACTCGAGGACATTGATCGGCCAAGAGGACTCCTGCGCCGACCAACAACCCTGAAAGAACAGGAAACAAAGCCCCGCGCCTCCGCCGAGCGGGCTGGCGTCCGTCGTCACCACCTGCCAGGGAACTGGAAGGAAGGCTGTGAAGGATCTACTCTGGGATAAGAGAAGTGACCTCGGCCACCAGTCGAGGAACCGTTTGACCCGGGAGAAAGCCGGATCGGACGATGCAGAGAAAAGACAGACCTGTCCCCTGTGATAGAATAGCCTGCCGAAGAAGTCTTGAATGAAACGGGCGAAGGGAAAATTGCTTCCGATGTTGCAACCAACCTCCTTAGGGCCTTCAAGGCCCGTCGGAGAAGAGGGGAGCCGAAAACCTTGGAGCAAGCGAACTTCCTGACAAAGGAGGGATATCCTGTCTTCGGGAAGGAAGACTCTGGTCCGACAAGTATCGAAGAACATGCCCGGAGATACGAGGTGCTGAACAAGATGGAACTTCTTCCTGTTGACGAGCCACCCGCAACGGCTAGAATGTCGGGAAAGATGGATAGACTTTCGGGAGCCTGAAACCGAAATTCCTGAGCCTCCATGGAAGTGATTACTGAACGAGGGAATATTATCCTGAAGAGTCTCCGACGAAACTTCCTGTTCAGCAGATTGAGATCCGGACTGGGACGAACCTTGTCGTCCTCTGTCAGTACAAAAAGATTCGAAGAGAAGCCTGTGAACCGTTCCAGTTCTGGGACGGGAACGATTACCCCGGATTTAAGGAGGGAAACAATGGCAGTAAAGAAACCCGGGACTAGAGCGGGGTCTCTTGGAGGTTGGGATTTGAAGAAAACGATCCCAGGACCGTGAAATGAAGATTTTGTATCTAGAGGGAACAAGTGCCCTGGCCCATGCGTCCTCTACTGAGGAGACCCAGACGTCCCTGAGGAACAGAAGATGGTTGCCCAGCCTGAGAAACGGGCTGGGGTCTAGTCGTGGGTCATGCCTAGGTGGAACTTCCAGTCCTGGACCTGGATAATCCGCCTTAGAAGTAGCGGGCACGCCAGGAAAGAGTGAGACGAAGAATACCTTCTTCTCTTAACGTGCCTGTGGCCTCCGCTGTTGCGAAGAGGAATCTGATGCCGCGAAACTACGAAAAAGGTCGAAAAGACCGAAGTAGTCGCCTAAGGGAAAGTGGGCGAGGTCTGGAGAAGGGGACTGGTGCCGCCAGTGGCGTCCTTAATAATTTGGTCCAGCTTGGAACCGAAAGGACGTGAACCTTGAAAAGACAGGCTCGTAAGGGACTTCTTTGATGACTCTTGAGCCAAACAGTGCGACGGCTGGCAACAACATCACTGGGCGCCTGAGCGGCAGAAGACGCGACGTCCAGGGAACCAATTATTCCCCTGCGTGAGTAATCTGGGTGGCAAGTTCCGCCAGCCGGCCTGATGGAGCTCCAGCTTGAATGCCCCAACGGAGTTGTTTAGCCCCTCAGATACAGACTTTGAAACCCAAGTGGAAGCCAAAGTCGGGCATTGGGATGATGCGGCAGGTTTCGAAAGCCGACTTCACGAAGGATTCCATGAACCAATCGATGGAATCTTTCAGAGCCGCCCCACCGGACAGTATAAGGACTGTGTTGGTGGCAAGTCTAGCAGCCGACGGATCCACAGGGGGAGAGGTCGTTCTCTAACGCCTCTCAATCCGGTTGGCAATGAGATCCGGAGGAAAGAGATTATGAGACTCCAAGACGCTTGTCTCATTGAGAACGTCTGGTCGAATTCGCTCTTTCTCTGGCCAGAAGCTCCTCGAATTCAGGATGAGGAGCCAATACCTTGGGAGGTAGTTTAGACCGTCTAAACGAAACCGCCTGATCTGCGAGTTTCGTAGAGGAATCTTTGATGCCACAGGTCTGATTGGTCGCTCCAATGAGGCTTTGAACCATATCCCTCATGTTAGCGATTTGGTTCGAACCCGGCCCCAAATTATCCTCCGAAGGCGCATCAGAGAAAACCTCGCCTGACTCCGGGGGGAAAGGCCAGGGGGAAGTCGACCACAGAGAAGGACCGTGGGGCGAAGTGGACCGAGAAGAGAACTCAGACCAGCGTTCCTGTCTGGATCTTTCGCGGCCTGTATTAGAAGTCTCGGACGGAGCTTCTTGCGACCCGCTGGCTACTACGGAAGTCTGTAGGGGCAACCGATCTAGCACGGACACAAGGGTCTGGGACACCCGTGTGAGATCCGCTACTGATAGAGTGGCAGGGGGGGGGGGGGGTCCTGGGCGGTGAGCATAATGTGGATTGCTGCAGGCCTGCCTGAGAAAAGGTAGGAGGCCGGAAGCGAACTCCCGTAAAAATATACCGAACGGGTCCGAGCAAAAATTCAGAAGGGAAGAGTATCAGTCTGCGGTGCAGAGCTACTCACGGCAGACGCTGCGGTGGGCATAAGGCGAACACGCAAAGTGTTAGACTAAGGCAGAAGAGGGAGAACAAAAGCGACTTCCCTTAAGATTAGACATGGCGATGAAGAAGCCAGAAGGTTAGTACTCACGACAGGTGATGGATGGAAAGCTGCACCTCATGATGTGGATGGTCCTTAACGCAGGGGTGCAGGCAGACAGAGCAGACTTCTGGGACACTCTTCTGTCCAGGACCGGCTGCAATGCTGAGCCGCAAGGGATGAGGACGCCAGGCTATGCGCTTTGAGGAGCCAGCGCAAAGCGGTCCTGGTGCCGAAAAACCACTTCAGGGGCGCAGGAGAAAGTGGGCGGGGCTAACCGCCAGGATGGCGCTGGTGGGCGGGGCTCACCGACTTGAACCAGTCGGGCGGGAGAAAAGCCCGCCTGATGTAAGGAGGAAATGGCGGAGTCGCGGCCGGAAGTAGGCCCCGGGGGAAGCCGGGGCCTAAATTAGAGGCCGGCGTCCACCGGTGCAAGACCGCGGCGCCGGAGCTGTGCGCCGCGGGTATGAAGCGGCGGGGCAGCCTGGGACAAAGGCATCGCGGCCGCAGAGAGCGGCCGGAGAAGCGTGGCTGCAGGGGCCCGAAGCGGCCTGCAAATGCCGCCGCGCTGGCAAAGATGGCAGGGGAGCCGCCACGCTGGCACAGATGGCGCTAAGGGCGGCCGGAACGTACGGTCGCAGGGGCCAGAAGCGGCGCGGCGGCCTGCAAACGCCGCCGCGCTGGCACAGATGGCGCTAAGGGCGGCCGGAATCGTACGGTCGCAGGGGCCAGAACAGGAGGCAGAACGGCCGCAGCTATGGAAGCGGCGCGGCAGACAGAAAAGCACGGCCGCCGTGCGGTAAAGGGACCTCGGCCCGTGCGCGCGGATAAAAAGGCCCCTGCAACTGCGTGCAGCTGCCCGTGCAAACGGGCGACGACCAGTGGGATCCCCCCCTTAGAAGATCTGTATGGGGTGGGATGGAATGGGGAAAATACTCACCTTAAATATCCCACGTCGTTACTAACCAGAAGAGGAATGAGACGTCCAGGGAGCTGTTGGACGTCCTCGTCTCCGCAACCGACAGGCTCTGGTGGGCGAGTGGGTGAGGGACGGAGCCAGGACCGGACTTCTAAGCACGCTTGTGTGCTAGGATCTTGGTCCTGGTGAGGGATCTATGAGGATACGGGGTGGCAGTACACGCCGTACTCATAGTCCGCACTGTGGGACTACAGGTGTGACTGTTCACCCTGTATCCCTCCGGAAAAACCTGAAAAGAAACGACGCACATTGAGGTAGATAAGGGTCTAATGAAAGACCCGTGTCCACCTCCTACTGACACTAAGCTAAAACTGAATATCCTACTTCCTGTCGGTAGGGTGTACACTGCAGAGGAGGAGCTAACTTTTTTATTTGCATAGTGTCAGCCTCCTAGTGGCAGCAGCATACACCCATGGTTCCTGTGTCCCCCAATGAAAGGCAATAGAGAAATTGCGGAATTCATTCTAAATGATGGGATGCATAATGTATGCTGTTTTTTTTGCAGTTTTATAGCGAAAAAACTGTGAAAAATCAGCAATCTGTGCACACAGCCTAAGGGTATTTCCACTAAAATAAATGATTCTAGTCTCCAGGATCATTATGATGCAGATCTTGAATATCGGAAGGAAATAGGTAAAAAAAAAAGTATAATATATATATATTATAAATTGGATTAACCCTTTCAGGAATTGCACATACAGTTAGTGAAGAGACATGGCAAAATCATAACACGCCTGTAATTCCGGGACGGTACTTAAGTTTGTGAATAAGGAACAAAGATACGTACATGGAACAGCTTTTCTGTGGTAGGACAGACGGCCACGATATCATACAGTCTGGTTACAGGGGACGTGGATCTCTGTCAAAAGAAGGTTGCCATACACGTTTAATGAGACCACACACATGCAGATGTAGAAACTGGGGCTGGCCAATACAGGAATCAGCATTAAATTCAGAACCATTTACTGTACGTAACAACCCTGCATACAATGACGGCTGTGCACGTCTGTCACACGCAGGGATGAGGAGAGTTTAGTGACAATGAGGAAAGTTTATCTACACGTGTAGCGGTTGCCATTAGCGACCAATTAAAGAAAAAAATGGCTTTTGCAGAATGCAAGCACTTAGCTTCTAGCTCCCAAAGGACAATTGCTTCCTTTGCACAGGTTTTTCTACAATGTAAAACTCCATATGCACCAGTGGCCATTTTCTGTAATTTGCTCTCAGAGAAGTTACATTATACGGGGCCATTCACTCGCTACTTTACACGGAAAAATTGCTAGAATTTCTAAAAGACGATCAATCGTACCGAAAGTTGGACTGTACATAGCTTGGTTCATGAGAAACTGATGATTTAAGGCAAGTGTTGGAAATGTCCACTGTTCACCTCCAAGCACGCCTGCATGCGCCATTCCACTGAATGTATTCTGTAGGAAGTCTGTGGTGATAGCCTGAATTTCTCGCTGTATATTCTCTCAGAGGGCCTGTAATGTTATTGCTGTATAACCGACAGTTCAAATGGCCCCAAAGGGAAAAAAAACGGCAATAACATTGCTTTCTGCTGATCGACAGTGACTGTGAGGGCGAACACGACCTTTCTGGGCCGCTCGTTGACTTGTGGAATAGGACATGCCTGTCTCCTGGAGAAGTCTGAGCGTGGAGATGCCAAAAGATGCTCTTTCACATCTCCAATGCTTTCCTACGACATCCTCCATCGTCATCCAGTAATGTTCCAGTACATTTTAGATTATTCACCAATGCCAGATTACACGGTTTGGACGGCAGATTTCGAACGCCAATCTTTTTTTAGAAAGTCACTTTGGCACCTCTTTAACCCCTTCAAGACACATGATGTATATTTACGTCATGAGTCGTGGCTGCGACTTTAATGCGGGCTCTGATGCTGAGCCCGCAAATTTCCTCACACATGACAGCTGATTTTGTGGAAGGCGTTCATAGGAGATTGTGCTAGTGCTGAAGCCCTACTATGCATAGCGCCGGCTATCGGACGAACGCAGCTTTAAGTTTACTAAGAGGACTATTAAAGTTTAAAAAAAGTTTTTAAACATATGAAAAAAAAATTAAAAAACCCACAAAAGTTCAAATCACTCACCCTTTCGATCCATTGAAAATGAAAAAAACCAAAAAACAAATATTTAGTACTGCTTCATTTAGAAATATACTGCAGAGGAGCCAACTTATTTTATTTGCATAGTGTCAGCCTCCTAGTGGCAGCAGCATACACCCATGGTTCCTGTGTCCCCCAACGAGAGGCGATAGAGAAACAAATATTTAGTACTGCTTCATTTTGAAATTTTTGATCAAAATATAAGATACATTTATACAAATCTGTAAAAAGTAGAAGAAAAAAAAATCAAAACGCCACAATTACCGTATGTTTTTATGGTTTTTTTAACAGGTGATCAAAACGTTGCATCCACCCCAAAATGGTGTCAATAAAAATGTCAGCCAAAAATAAGCCCTGACCCAGCCTCAGATCCTGAAAAATGGAAATGCTACAAGCTCTCGGAAAATAAACAAAATTTTTTTTTTTTTCATACAAATTTTGTTTTTTTGTTTCCACCAATTTTAATAATAAAACTATACATATTTGATCTCCATACTCTTAGTGACCCTGGGAATGATATTGCCAGGGTCAGTTTTACCATATAGTGAACATTGTAAACAAAAAAACAAAAAATGGTGTAATTGCAGTTTGTTTGTTTTTTTTGCAATTTCTTTCCTCATTTTCCAGTGCACTATATGGTAAAATGAATGGCGCCATTCAAAAGTATAACTCGTCCTGCAAAAAAAAACAAGCCCTCACATGGCTGTATTGATGAAAACATGAAAAAAGTTATGGCTCTTGGAAGAAGGGGAGGAAAAAAACAAAAAATGGAAAACTGCTATGGCGTGAAGGGGTTAAGGACTCGGTTTGCATAATGAAAGCACGCTCCTCCAAACTATCTGTACATTAACAAATGAAGAAATTCGGCAGGAGCGAAATGCAAGCCCCTGACGCACAGAAAGGGTGCACCAAGTCTCTCGTAGTGGAGATGACCGGTGGGCAACAAGTCGGAGAGGAGGTTTCTCGTCGCGGAGCTTCATTGCACTCTCACAAGCCAAAGTGTGTACAGTCCAAACTTCAGTACCGTCTGTTTTACAAGTAACAGAAATGTTTCTGGGTAAAGTAACCAGCAAATATATAGTATAATGCTGTGTGTAAGCCTACAAAGGATGCACAAATCCTATGTAAACTCAACAATGAAATTGCAACACCAAGACATAATAGTCATGGAAATCTTGGGATGGATAGAGTTTTTTAATATAGAAATTATGAAAAAAAACCGGAAACAACACCTTTAAAACATCCGTATCGAGTGTGAGTGTCACATGCAGAATCTTCCGCACTCGCACGCCTCGGCTGCTATTAACGATGTAATTAACGGCCGTCTGAAGAATGTTCCGCGACGACGAGAGCACTTGGGTAAATCATCAAGATCCACTGCTGGCAGCTCCTTTTGTAACTGCCGACCAATGATGTTCCAGATGTGCATGATGGGAGACAAATCCGAAACCGTTGCAGGTCATGGTAGCAAGTTTCAGCAACTCAGACTGTTCACAGTGCCACAAGCAACATGTGGGCTGGCGACGTATGTTGTGAAACGCCTCCTGGGTCAATAAGGTTCCCTCGTGAAGGCATCTTCATTGCGTTGCCCATGTGGTCTCCGGATTATGGGATCCCACATGCCTCCAGTGTCACACTTGTGACATAAGAGCGAGATGTTGCTCTTTGCACTAACACATACTTGACTGAGGTAACATTATTCCAGGAATTATATTTAGACAAATCATCAATCTGGGGCTCCACACTGATTTATTAAGTACAAGGGCTGCCCCAAGATGATGCCCTTCTGAAAAGAAAATCTCCCATAAAATAATAATTTGAGCGTATTTTCTTTACATTTTGCTCTGTGCTAGTCCTAAGGCTACGTTCACACTAGCGTTCGGCTAGTGTGCGTCGCGCTAGCGTCGGGCGACGCAGCGGCGACGCACGCGTCATGCGCCCCTATGTTTAACATGGGGGACGCATGCGTTTTTGCTTGTTGCGTTTTCCGACACGTGCGTTTTTTTTACGCTAGCGTCGGACCAAGAAAACGCAACAAGTTGCATTTTTCTTGCGTCCGATTTTCGTCAAAAAACGACGCACGCGTCGAAAAACGCAGCGTTTTTGCGTGCGTTTGCACGCGTTTTTCGGTGCGTTGTGCGTCGCCGACGCAGCGGCGCACAACGCTAGTGTGAACGTAGCCTAAGATATTCCACCTGGATATTTATGAATAAATTGACACGGTGTTGTAAGGGAAGGTAGCTTTCGCTGACTAGACAGTGAATGTTTATGGACACCCCCAACTGGTAACGCCCAGTTGTCAGTTTCCTCCCAATTTTCAAGGAGGAATAACAAATAAGGGCATAATCTAGAGTTGTAAGTTTTTTCCTAAACAGTATGTCAGAAGAGTCAACACCCCCTAACACAAGCAAAATTCTTCAAATGCTTCATGGTCTCCTCCAACACAAACAAAAAAAGCAAACAAAAAAAGGAAGCAAAAAAAGCAAACAAAAAAAGCACTACATACCAGTACATTGTAATGGGACGGATCGGACGCTTTAATTGTTAGCCTTGTAAGAATATTTATTGGTGATGCTTTACCCTGTAGGTTAAACAACACGAGGAAAAAAGATCAAAATACCGTCCATTTACATGGGAAAGCGTCTATACAGAAAAGAGGGGACTTTTGTCCGCTGCATCAGGGCATAATGCGGCATGACAAAATTCAACCCCTACTCCCAACACATTTGGCTGGGCGGTCGAGAGGTCCCCACAAGTGAAATTGGATCAGCTGACAAATTGAAAGGGTTATTAACATTTAAATGTGAATTGTTGAATAGTGAATGTAAATGCGAGCAATTTTTCAATGTACTGCTTGTTGAAATTTGCAGCCGTTCTTTCGATATTAACTTTACTTTTGATATCGTCCCCGCTGCTAAACATTAGCACTTATCTATTGACCTTGTAACAACGGTTTGGAAGCTGGAGTAGACAGGAGCAGTGGTCAGTCGCCTAGGCAACAAACTGTACGCAAGTGTTAATATCTCAAGCATGGCAGCAAATTTCATTATGTGCGCTGGTTGCATCTGGCTGTTTGCCCCCCTGCACCAGACTCCCACCAATCTGATATCGATTTCCTATCCTATTTGTTTTGTCTTCAATATCTTAGTAGTAAACCCCCCATTTAAATCAGAAAACGGTCCCATTGTGTCATAGCACATAAAATAACAGGTTTTTGTAATACAAACATAAAGAAATAGAATTTTGATTTTTTTCCCCATCACCTTTATTTTTCAATGGATTTGTACAAATTATAGGCGACATTAAACTGAAATCTATTCGGGTGTAAAAAGAAGACTAACAAACTAAAATAATACGGATCCATAAATATGCACACCCTTAAACTAATACTTTGTTGACATACCCGTAGAATTTATGACTGCATTCAGTCTTTTTGTGTAGGGGTCTATCAGCATGGCACATCTAGAATTGGTGATCTTTGCACACACTTTCTTGTAAGCTCAAAATCTGACTGAGGGCATCTCATGTGTACAGCGCCCTCTTCAGGTCACTCACAGATTTTGAATGGGATACAGGTTTGGGCCATTCACAAACCTAGAACTTTTGTTGATTTGGAGATATGCTAAGAGTCACTGTCATTCCGAAAGGTGAAATGCCTCTTCATTTTCAACAGGTTTTAGGATTTACAGCAAAATTGACTTATATTTGGAACTGTTCATAATCCTCCCCTTGACTAAAGCCCTATTTTCTGCTGTGAAAAGTAAGCTTCAAAGTATAATCTTGCCTCCAACATGCTTCACGGTGGGTATGGTGGTCTTTAGGTGATGACCAGTGTGGGATTTGTGCTACACATACCTTTTGCAATTATGGCCAAAAAGTTTAACCTCAGGTAAGAGTCCATAACATTTTCATACATAACATAGCCAGGCTTGGATGTTTTTCTTTGTGAGAAAACGATTCCCTCTTGCCACCCTGCCTCATAGGGAGATTGTTGTCTCACGCAGTGTGCAACTTGTACTTGACAGAAAATTCTGAAGCTTCTGTAAATGTTGCTGTAGGCATCTAGAAAGCCTCTTGGACCCATTTTCTTGTCTTTCCATCAATTTTTGAGGCACATCCAGTTTTAAATTTGGCGCAACAGTAACATTATCTATGCCACTTTTTGATGGCCATGTTCAGTGTTCCATGGCATATCTAATGCTTTGATATTATGTTGTCCCCTTCTGACTAATATCTTTCAAGAATGAGATCCCTTTGCTGTGTTGAAAGCTTTTTACAGGCCCTGGCTTTTTCTGTAAAATGTAACTAAAGAAAGTCAGGAAAATCCTACTAGAACAGCTAATTTATATGGGGTAATAAAATCACTGTAAATGATGGCAGCTGTGCACTGACTACTATTGAACATGAGCTAAACTGTGATTGGCTATTTCTGAACACAACCAAATTATAAGAGGAGTATTCACACTAATGCAATCACATTATTTTAGATTTTTACCTGACCCCTCTAAATAATCAGATTATGGGTGACATTAACCCCTTCACGACGTACGTGCCCCTCCCTTGGATGCAGAAACACACACAATGCCCGCATCTTTCCCCACACTTGATGGCTGATTTAATCAGCCATCAAGTGCCTCTAACAGCTGCAGGTGGAACAGAGATCCACCTGTGGCTGTTATCCTGTTACATGCCGCTGTCAATCACTGACAACATAATTTAACATGTGAAAACAGGAAGCACGTCATTGATCCTGCCCATCGGAGATCCCGCCCCGTGATCACAGGGCTCCATTGGTTGACATAACATCCGGGGGGTTTGCTGAAGACCCTGTGCCTGTCATCACGATCCTCCTGTGAACGACGGCCAATGTTCATGGAAGATCCTGATTTCTGCTATGCATAGCAGGGCTGAATTTTTTTTTTTTGGACTATGCATGCACCATCTTGTTATGCTGTGATGTAATACCTGTACTGTAGGCGGTGATGGAAACAGATCTTTAATTGATATAGGTTTCGCAATCTCCTAAAACATAGATATAAAAATTAAAAACATTATAAGAAAGGGACTTTATTTTTGTCTTAACAGTACAGAATTTCCTGCGCACTCTACAAATAGGATCGCACTAGTGATGAGCGAACGGGGTCGGATAAGGTGTTATCTGAGCATGCTCAGCTGCTATCCGAGTATCTTGGGTGTGCTCAAATAAGTTCAGTTCCCCTTGGCTGCATGACTTGTTGCTAACAAACGGGCAATCCCTGCATGTGTTTTGCAGCCTCAGGAAATCAAACATATTATTCGAGTACATCCAAGATACCTGGATAACACCTTATCCGGCTACATTCGCTCATCACTAGACAATACTCTTTTTTACTACGTCATATTAGATGTGTGGGTACAGGTAAGGGGAAAATACAAACAAGTGTAGGAGCTTTCAGAGAATTCATTGCATCTTTCTCCACAATGTGGTTATTTTGAATTCTACGGAACTGGTACTAACAATGTGATATTCTTTTTACCAAGTTACATTCAGTGAACGAACATTGTTTGCATTTTCCCTTCCTGCATGAAATCCTGTGATTGATATAGATTGCGCAGGGAAAAACAATTAAAAAAAAATTCAAACAACCTATTTTACTTAATGGGTGCAGATAATCTGCAACATCAAAACACTCACCAACAAAAGCTCATCATGGGAACAGTCTAAGACGTGCTTTTTAATAAGAAAAAACCATTGCTAAAGTGTGCACGTCTTCTAGTCCGGAGCCAGTTTCCTGTGATGGAAGAGAACGCCGACACCGCATCCTCCCCCATCACTGAGAAAACGGCTCTCTACTCCTGCACCAGACTAGTGTGCGAGTCTAAATCTGCATATGTAGCAGAGCTGTGTGTGTTTGTCTAGGTGTGCATATGTAGTGTAGCTGTGTGTGTATCTATAGGCGCCTATGTAGCAGAGCTGTGTGCGTGTCTATAGGCGCTTATGTAGCAGAGCTGTGTGCGTGTCTATAGGCGCTTATGTAGCAGAGCTGTGAGCGTGTCTATAGGCGCTTATGTAGCAGAGCTGTGAGCATGTCTATAGGCGCCTATGTAGCAGAGCTGTGTCTATAGGCGCCTATGTAGCAGAGATGTGTGTTTGTCTAGGTGTGCATATGTAGCATAGCTGTGTGTGTGTGTGTATCTATAGGCGCCTATGTAGCAGAGCTGTGTGCGTGTCTATAGGCGCCTATGTAGCAGAGATGTGTGTTTGTCTAGGTGTGCATATGTAGTAGAGCTGTGTGTAATACACACAAACTACATAATAGATTAATTATCTCCCTATTCTACACTAGTTTATTAAAATTAGTAATAATGACCCCTCCACATTACACCACCAAGGAAGTTTTAATTAGTAAGAAACACGTTTTTCCTATTTTCTGCTGTTTAAACCTAGGTTACGTCTTATGGTAATGTGCCGGCTTATAGTCTGAAAAATATGATATAGTAAAGGTGAGCTTAATGTTTAATCAGCAGGAAACATAAAAACAAAAACTTAAAATGACTTGGCACTACCTTGGGCCCCGTTGACTTCTATTATGATAAATCACTGTGTTCTCTGATCAGCATCCCTCGTCAAAGCTCAGGCGAAACGCGCGTCGGACAGGTCCAGGCTATCACAGGCTCCCATACTGGTTGGTATCCTTCTCTATATTTGACTATGGCACTATGACACTTTTTTGAAACACCTTCTATTTAGTATTTACTTAAGGGTATTATTAATTATATATTTATTGTGTACACAGCACTTTATATACTATTATATTTAATCTACTACCTCATATGCCATTATTCTATTGGATATTTGAGAATATGTAATGTGGCTACCTGTCTATATGGGCTATATTATCCACAAAAATTTACAATCTATATATTTGTTATCTTTCATTAAATATTATGTGGTACTTTATTGATATCCTGTGATAGCCTGTATTGTATTTTATCTACCTTACTGTTATCCCCTGTATCATTTTATCTTATCAAATTTCCTTAATAAAATCTTGATTCTTTATACATATTGAGTTGTGCATCATATTTATAGGTTATGTTATATTCGGTGGATGCATTTCATTTATTATTTGTTTTGCTTTGGTTTGTGTTCTCTGATCAGGTTGCGTTTCCTTATTCCATGAGGAGGTGCAGTTTTCCCTCCTTACTTGTACCTTTGCTTTTAACATGACGCAATAAATAAGACTTTTTACTATATTTGGAGAGCGCCCCAGGAAGTTCTTCATCCTTGATGTGAATGTTTGCAGCATTTTCACACCAGTGACAATGGCCACATGGAAAAAAAAAAGTAGCGCAACCAGATAATCTTAATTGGCTAATAGAAGTCGACAGGATCCAAGGTAGAGCCAAGTCCTTTTTGTGACTTTTTATCATGGGAGTAATTATTTTTCCTGTGTTAGATATCACGACATGAATCTTACCACTTTCTTCTTTTCGAATTCTGCTACATGGTTGATGGCAACAGCGGAGTAACCGACTGTAAGGGTGAAAGAGAGAGTAATAATATAAAAGGTTTGAATGACGATTGGTCTGAAAACATTTGGGGCCTGTGCCTACCCAGACAATCCATGGACCTCTATGGGGTCTGTATGTTAGGATAGAATACTATGGTAAAATAAGCCAACATTAAAGGGAACCTGTCACCCTCCCAGGCGTTTGTAACTAAAAGAGCCGCCTTGTCCAGAACTAATGCTGCATTCTGACAAGGTGGCTCTTTTAGTTTGTGTCCCTGCAAATGCTGCAATAATCGCTTTAGATGTTTATCCCTCATACCTGTGAAATCGCCAGGGGGCAGGTCTTTCCCCCCTAATCCAGACGCCTTACAGCCGTTACTCATGGCCTCTGCGCGCCGGCTCCTCTTCCTTCAGTAGCGTCCCCGGCGCCTGCGCTGTAAGTTCGAAGGGCAGCGCAACTGGGCATGTCCGAAAAAAAAAAATAACAGCGCAGGCGTCGGGGACGCTAATAAAGGAAGAGGAGGTGGCGCCTGGCGCGCAGAGGCCATGAGTGATGGCTGTGAGGCCTCTGGATTAGGGGGGAAAGACCTGCCCCCTGGCGATTTCACGGTATGAGGGACAGATTTCAAAAGCGACTATGGCAGCAGTGCCAGGGACCAGAACTACAAGATCCACCTTGTCAGAATGCTGCATTAGTGCTGCACAAGATGGCTCTTTTAGTTACAAACGCCTGGGTGGAGTGGGGGTGGGGTGACAGGCTCCCTTTAAGGATATGTAGAGCCAGTGACACTAGGTGGAGCACCGCTGTATAGACTGGAGTGTTGCTGCTGTAGCGTGTAAACAAGCCAGCCCTCTGCTGTTGATGGATCTTGCCCAGTCTTGATTTACATGCTTAATATGGCCGCTGACTAGTCTTTTATACATGTAGATTCAAAGAGAGACTAATGAGCCGATCAGACCCACAAACAAACCACGGCAGGACGTGTAAGGCTTCTTTCACACTTCCGTCTTTTGTCTCAGATCGAAATCCGTCGAGTTTTAAAAAAACAGGATCCTGCACATTTTTCTGCAGGATCCTGTTTTTTCCCATAGACTTGTATTAGCGACGGATTGTGACGGATGGCCATTTGTTTCATCCGTCGTGCTCTGGATCCATCGGAAAATAGCGGTCCGTCGTTGAGAGAAAACGTTCAGAGGAATATCGGTCAGCGACGGGTCCTGCGCTGTCCGTCGTTGGCTATAATGGAAGCCTATGGACGCAGGATCCGCCTCTCTCTCTCGTCCCCGGAATACCAAGTTCCATATCTACAGCTACATGCTCAGCCAACGCATCCGTCATAACACTGAATGCGTTGCCTCCGTTGTATCACTATTTTATCGACATCCGTCGGCACGTCTTCCCAACGCATTAGGACGGGACACTGCCGACAGAAGTGTGAAAGAAGCCTAACCTGCAGACTAAAAGGCAGGTAACAGATCAGTAAACAGCCGCTTGTAAAATGTGAACATTCGGACATAAAGCTTCTACCTCCTACCGGTGTCTCGGTACATTAGCCAAGCCAGGCCCCTTCTCTCTGCCTAAGCCATGATGGGGCTTTGCCAGAAAGCAACTTCAAGTAGTCACAACTTAGCAGGGATTCACATATTAAAGGGTATTACTAATTTTTTTTAAAAAAGTATGGCATATCCACAGGATAATCATGTCCCACCCTTGGGAGAAATCCCTATCTCCAGAATGGAGGTCTCCCGATGCCCACCACATTCAGGCAGAGAATAAATGGAGGTGTCCACGCACCTCTATGGGAGTTAGCTGAGCGAGTGTGCTCGGCTGTGTCAGTGACTCACATAGAAGTGACGCATGTATGCGTGCAATCACCCGGCCATTCATTCTCCACATCATCAGGTGAATATGGGGTCCCTGACCCAAATAAAGATCCAGTTCCCGAATGTGGGGCCGCATCCATCACACAGGGCGTATCCGGGGGTTGTGTCCTAGATGATGACTGTTATTAAATGGTGTATGAGCCGTTGTACTTACGGTGTGCCGCCATTTCTATAAGGCTTTGTAACTTCTTCACTTCCATACAGTTTGTAATGTTCAGGTCTACAAACACGGCCATGCTGAAAGAGAATCGGGCGAAGAAATATAAGTATCATTCACCAAGTAACCTGCACGACGCGTCCCCCAGACACAAGACTTAGTCTAGTACTACAGGAAGCCAAAAAATCAGCCCCCCCACTATGCTCCATCTGATGACACAGGATTTCCTCATTACATCTTCATGCCTATTAAATGTCCGAAACAAAACACCCGTATATGGTGGATCCTTAGGACATGCTGTAAACGTCTGATGGGGGTCCTCCTACTCCTACCCTGCTGGTGGCATCGCCGCTGTGAGTGGAGAAGTGGCTGCACACACGCATTCCCTCCATTCTCTGCTATGGGAGTACCGAAAATATCCAAGAAAACGTACACCACTATTTTCAGGACTCTCATAGAAGTGAATAAGGAGCCACACATGCAGGGCGGCCCCCCCATCATAGGAGCGCAGGGCAGCCCCCCCATCACAGGAGCGCAGGGCAGCCCATCACAGGAGCGCAGGGCGGCCCCCCATCACAGGAGCGCAGGGCTGCCCCCCATCACAGGAGCGCAGGGCTGCCCCCCATCACAGGAGCGCAGGGCGGCCCCCCATCACAGGAGCGCAGGGCAGCCCCCCCATCACAGGAGCGCAGGGCAGCCCCCCCCATCACAGGAGCGCAGGGCGGCCCCCCATCACAGGAGCGCAGGGCGGCCCCCCCCATCACAGGAGCGCAGGGCGGCCCCCCCCATCACAGGAGCGCAGGGCGGCCCCCCCCATCACAGGAGCGCAGGGCGGCCCCCCCCATCACAGGAGCGCAGGGCAGCCCCCCCATCACAGGAGCGCAGGGCAGCCCCCCCCCCATCACAGGAGCGCAGGGCTGCCCCCCATCACAGGAGCGCAGGGCGGCCCCCCATCACAGGAGCGCAGGGCGGCCCCCCAATCACAGGAGCGCAGGGTGGCCCCCCCCAATCACAGGGGGAGCTCCACCATCCCAGGAGCGCAGGGCGGCCCCATCACAGGGGGAGCTCCACCATCACAGGAGCGCAGGGCGGCCCCATCACTGGGGGAGCTCCACCATCACAGGAGCGCAGGGCAGCCCCCCAACACAGGAGCGCAAGGCGGCCCTCCATCACAGGGGGAGCAGGACAGGTCAACAATTGGAATCATTTTATGGTATGTTCCTTGGATACATTATAGCAGCAGCGGACCTGTGGCACGCAGAGTCCTCCCTGTGGGCACGAGCGCCATTGCCTTTCAGCACCAGTGGAGCAGCGGGTGAGGAGCCCAGCAGCGCCAGCCCTTCAGCTCGATCTGCATCCAAGGACACGCACAGCTGAAGAGTACCACAGCACAAAAACCTGCCGGGTCCATGAGCTGCAATACACACTGCAGGCCAATCAGAAGCCAGCAGCAGATGTCAGCACACATGACTGGTGCATGGCTGTGATGTCACGCACCGCCCCGTCACTTGACACTGATGTCAGCTGCCAGCCTCAGAAAACGACGAGGTGCCCTGGGGCAGAGGAAGGAGGGCAAGGAGCCATGTTTATCGTGTGTTTTCTCTTCTATGTATTGAACAGTTGCGCCGGCCAGACGGGGGACATATATCAGAACGGGGGAGCACATACCTGGATGGAGGGGGTGGGGGGAGAGCATATACCAGGTTGGGAAGCATTGCCTTTATATCTGCAGTATGGTCCACCTACTCTCATCTGTGGCTGCTCTCTGCTGCCCCCGCCTGCTCTTGTCTGTGGCTGCTCTCTGCTGCCCCCCGCCTGCTCCTGTCTGTGGCTGCTCTCTGCTGCCCCCCGCTACCCCCGCCTGCTCCTGTCTGTGGCTGCTCTCTGCTGCCCCCCGCTACCCCCGCCTGCTCCTGTCTGTGGCTGCCCCCCGCCTGCTCCTGTTTGTGGCTGCTCTCTGCTGCCCCCGCATGCTCCTGTCTGTGGCTGCTCTCTGCTGCCCCCGCCTGCTCTTGTCTGTGGCTGCTCTCTGCTGCCCCCCGCTACCCCCGCCTGCTCCTGTCTGTGGCTGCTCTCTGCTGCCCCCCGCCTGTGGCTGCTCTCTGCTGCCCCCGCCTGCTCCTGTCTGTGGCTGCTCTCTGCTGCCCCCCGCCTGCTCCTGTCTGTGGCTGCTCTCTGCTGCCCCCGCATGCTCCTGTCTGTGGCTGCTCTCTGCTGCCCCCCGCCTGTGGCTGCTCTCTGCTGCCCCCGCCTGCTCTTGTCTGTGGCTGCTCTCTGCTGCCCCCCGCCTGCTCCTGTCTGTGGCTGCTCTCTGCTGCCCTGGCCTGCTCTTGTCTGTGGCTGCTCTCTGCTGCCTTCGCCTGCTCTTGTCCATGGCTGCTCTCTGCTGCCCCCGCCTGCTCCTGTCTGTGGCTGCTCTCTGCTGCCCCCCGCTACCCCCGCCTGCTCCTGTCTGTGGCTGCTCTCTGCTGCCCCCGCCTGCTCCTGTCTGTGGCTGCTCTCCGCTGCCCCCCGCCTGTGGCTGCTCTCTGCTGCCCCCCGCTACCCCCGCCTGCTCCTGTCTGTGCCTGCTCTCTGCTGCCCCCGCCTGCTCCTGTCTGTGCCTGCTCTCTGCTGCCCCCGCCTGCTCCTGTCTGTGGCTGCTCTCTGCTGCCCCCGCCTGCTCTTGTCTGTGGCTGCTCTCTGCTGCCGCCTGCTCTCGTCTGTGGCTGCTCTCTGCTGCCCCTGCCTGCTCGTCTGTGGCTGCTCTCTGCTGCCCCCGCCTGCTCTCGTCTGTGGCTGCTCTCTGCTGCCCCCGCCTGCTCTTGTCTGTGGCTGCTCTCTGCTGCCGCCTGCTCTCGTCTGTGGCTGCTCTCTGCTGCCCCCGCCTGCTCTTGTCTGTGGCTGCTCTCTGCTGCCGCCTGCTCTCGTCTGTGGCTGCTCTCTGCTGCCCCCGCCTGCTCCTGTCTGTGGCTGCTCTCTGCTGCCCCAGCCTGCTCTTGTCTGTGGCTGCTCTCTGCTGCCCCCTTGGTCTCATCTGTGGCTGCTCTCTGCTGCCCCCGCCTGCTCCTGTCTGTGGCTGCTCTCTGCTGCCCCAGCCTGCTCTTGTCTGTGGCTGCTCTCTGCTGCCCCCTTGGTCTCATCTGTGGCTGCTCTCTGCTGCCCCCGCCTGCTCTTGTCTGTGGCTGCTCTCTGCTGCCTGCTCTCGTCTGTGGCTGCTCTCTGCTGCCCCCGCCTGCTCCTGTCTGTGGCTGCTCTCTGCTGCTCTTGTCTGTGGCTGCTCTCTGCTGCTCTTGTCTGTGGCTGCTCTCTGCTGCCCCCTTGGTCTCATCTGTGGCTGCTCTCTGCTGCCCCGCCTGCTCTTGTCCATGGCTGCTCTCTGCTGCCCCGCCTGCTCTTGTCCATGGCTGCTCTCTGCTGCCCCCGCCTGCTCTCTGCATGAGCTGTTTTTTCTTAAACTAAACCCGGAGTATTCAGGTTATATTGCCGTGTTGGCACTTTGTGATAAGTGGGTTTGGGTTGCAGTTTGGGCTCTCCACCACTGCACTATGGGTTCCTGTGATGGGCGGACCCCCTTAATCAGTGACCTGGTCCTTCCGCACACATCAGTATCTCACAGCCACAATTGGAGCCGTGTTTTATAGGGTTTTGCCATTACATTTTTCCCAAACTGCTCCCTCTGCCTTAGAAATAATGAGTTCTCTGCACCTGCCCTCCCCAGGTCCAGCGCGGTCTCTGCTCCTGCCCTCCCCAGGTCCAGCACGGTCTCAGCTCCTGCCCTCCCCAGGTCCAGTGCGGTCTCTGCTCCATGTTCTCAGGCTGCAGCGGTGACATCACGTCAGCAGCGCTGCTACAATCACTGAGCTCACCATCTTGTGCTCTGTTCAGAAGTCCCTGAGCTCAGTGATTGGCTGCAGCGCTGCCGACATTATGTCACTGGTGCAGGCAGAAAGGTGAATGTATGTGCCAGGAGAGCTCCGCTGCGCCAGGTCCGGCCAAAAGTCGCAGAATGTTTGGGAAGACTGATCACGCCATATTTTGGCAAGAATTCTGTTAAAAAAACAACCAAAATGAATCAGATGACGAGCTCTATGGCAACCACTACGGCAGTCGTCCATGCAGAAGCCTGGGAAAGCTGCATAACAATCCGCGTGGGAGCGGAAATGGTTAACACCTGGTTACCGGAGACAACCGAGAACCGCACGAGCCCGATCGCTGCACGATCACCTACGTCATCTGCCGCTGCTCCCGCACGTGTCCGCTCTCCCCACACAGAACGTAGCAGTGTCCACGTGATCCGGCAGTCACCGCTCTGACCAATCACAGCTCGGTAACAGAATACAGGCGGGGTTTCCTGTGCTGGACAACTATAACTGTCCCTGGGTGGATTCTTGGGCCGGTATCACGGACTGTATGTGAGCGGCTGGGATTCGTTAGCGGGTTACGTTACTTTTGGCCTTGTTGTGTGACTGCGCCTCCCTGTATGACCACGTGGCTCGGTGTTGGGTCTCGGCTGTGACTGGAGACAGTGCCGGTGATTGTGGCCCGTGAGGAGCCGGTTGTGGGGTCTTGTTGTGAACCTCCTGCAGCCGCCTGTGTAATTGCATTCAAATAAATGGCCTCAAAATGGCAGAAAAGTATTTACTTCTCTCCTTCCACGTTGTGGCAAAGACTAATCTATGAAGCGTCTATTCCAGCATTGGTTTTTTGCCTGTGTGGGATTTGTTCTAGAATCTAACATCTAGGCGCAGTCAGGCAGCCGTGTAACACTGACCACATCCCAAGACCGGCCGGCGGCTCTGCTGACCTGAACACGGCAGCTTCCAGTATTTCTACGCAGCCCTCCTGCTCTGGTCAGCAGAGCCGCCGGCCGGTCCGTGCACTGCCATGCGATCGTCCATGTTATACGGCCGTCTGACTGCAGGCTTAGGATGGCGGTCACCGGCCGAGGATGGGTGTCCTACATAGAAATGAGCGCCAATAAATGACTAAATAAATAGTTTATTAGTAATGACACAGTAAGATATAAGTACCATAGAACAACACGAGAGGAGGGAGGGTGATGCAGATTGGAACATATTAATGTACATGCATTACAGTAATAAAACACTAGATGGCGCAGTAACTATAATATAATGCAAAAACCTATGGAAAGCACATGTAATGTAACCCACCACTCCACCAGCGATGGACAGCAGCCTTTCCCAAGATTTTAATCATTAACCACGACAGTCATGATTTGTTTGGAGCGAGCACATGTAGAACCAGTGGAGCGAGTAATGTGCTGAGGCTAGAAGCTTCGGTTATACTGTCAGCTTAGGCCTCTTTCACACTTGCGTCGTGTGAGATCCGTCGCAATGTGTCGTTTTGGGAAAAAAAACGCATCCTGCAAATGTGCCCGTAGGATGCGTTTTTTTCCCATAGACTTGTATTGCCGACGGATCGCGACGTATGGCCACATGTCGCGTCCGTTGTGCACTGGATGCGTCGTGTTTTGGCGGACCGTCGTCACGGAAAAACTTTCAATGAAACGTTTTTTTCGTACGTCGCATCTGCCATTTCCTACCGCACATGCACAGCCAGAACTCCGCCCCCTCCTCCCCGGGACTTAGAATGGGCAGCGGATGCATTGAAAAACTGCATCCGCTGCCCGCGTTGTGGCGAATTTTCACAACGTACATCGGTACGTCGCGCCGACGCATTGTGACGGCCCCGTACCGACGCAAGAGTGAAAGTAGCCTTAGGCTCACAGACTCCCTTTTATAGACTTATAAGATTGTAGTTTACATATTTTTCTCCTGATCATTGACCTGTCTAGACAAGCTGCCAATTACTGGACAAATGAGCAAAATGGTCGGGTTAATTGACTTTTAAGCTTGCGGACACTCATCCTGTAATGCCAAGGACCAAGGCAAACAGAACAATCATATGAGCGGTCGTTCCTTTCACATGAAATTGCGGTCAGCCTGTCTACACCGATTACTTGCAATTTAACAGCCTATGCAGCGCCCCAGGATCCTGGTCGTTGCAGTAATGTCATTCTCCTCTAGGGGGAGTGATGTTACATTTGGAGGCAATAAAGGAGATCTCTTTACCAGGTAACACCAACACACAACACACTTCACACTCCAGTCCACCAGGGGGAGCTATGCTCCTATTTATTAGGGCACTCTTCACAATTAGGTAAAACTGGTGGTCTGGAAAGGAAGTTAGTCAGATGCTGGCTGGGCTTCACCCAGTTAGCTGCTGCCTGAGCTCTGCTCAGGGAGTTGGTTCCTGACAGGGGTATGATCCTGTCAGGGGCCTAGACAGAAGGCCATGGAGCTGTGCCTGCCCCACGTGCAGCAGCTTCCAGAAATAGACACGAACAGAGAACTGTATTGTAGAGAGTGCGAAGAAGTCATAGCAAAAGGAGAGGAAACCAGAAGGAGTTCTGCCCTGCACATGCTGCCTCCTTCTGAGGCGCAGGATCCCGGTAGCCGGAACACCGAGGGAGCAACAGTTCTCTATGCCTTGCTCCAGAGACCGGCAGGACAGCTAATTCCACGTTACCTGCCCGCCCTATACCCAAGAGGAAAGGTGGCACCCACGAGAGGCTGGGGCGTGATAGAGTCCCTGTAAAAAGACTCACGCCACCCGTCATACGGGTTTGTCCTATTCATCTGGGGGACAGAGAGAGACATAACATCTAGAACACCTACAACAGTTGAGAGGACCTCACCGAGACGCACAGCAGGGAGGTACTACAACACCACGGCGCTAGAGGAAGGCTACTGATTTCCACCTAGATAAGGGGACTCTGGATTTGCCTTCAGACCGGCCGGACTCTGTCTGCCCTGTGATCTGGTGCTCTGGACTGTGGATGCTAAAGTCTACAGTAAAAAGGTAAAGAAACTGCAACCTTGTGTCCTCGTTCTTTACTGCGCCTCACACCATCCACCATCTACACACCGGGAAGCCCTGGGGACACACTTCACCTGTGGGAAGGTATACCATCTATCTGCCATAACATCACCCCAGCGGACCCCTAAGCAGCGTCGGTCATCCTGAGCAAATACCACAGGTGGCATCACGAACATTTCCCCTTTAAAGACCTTTCCCTTTTATTAACGGACCTACCGAGGGCAACGGACCAGGTCAGCCACCGTGACATCCCCCTTGAGAACCGAAGGACCCGGTACTGAGTACCCCACAGCCCACGGGGGTGCTCCACCTATATTGTCTTTCATACAACATCTGCAGTTGGCCAGTGTGAATGCGGACGTATTCTTCTTGTTTCCCCATTATGCGCACTCTAAAACTACCCAAGCGTGTCATGTTACTTAAAGGAGTTATCCAACACTTTGTTTTTTTTCTAGAGGGCCAAGAACTTACTGGCAGGCAGTTGCTAACTACTTGCCTATTCTGCCTTGCAGTGATCTGTTCCCGGCTCAGTTCAGTCGGACAGCTCTTGCCAGCGATTCTTCCTCTTCTAGTGATGTCACAGTGACAGAGCAGCTTTTTCTCTTCTGCTCTGCTCTGCCAAGATGGCATCTTTGCCAATATCATACCGATTGACAGCCTGCTCCCCTTAACCTACAGGTCCTTCTCAAAAAATTAGCATATAGTGTTAAATTTCATTATTTACCATAATGTAATGATTACAATTAAACTTTCATATATTATAGATTCATTATCCACCAACTGAAATTTGTCAGGTCTTTTATTGTTTTAATACTGATGATTTTGGCATACAACTCCTGATAACCCAAAAAACCTGTCTCAATAAATTAGCATATCAAGAAAAGGTTCTCTAAACGACCTATTACCCTAATCTTCTGAATCAACTAATTAACTCTAAACACATGCAAAAGATACCTGAGGCTTTTATAAACTCCCTGCCTGGTTCATTACTCAAAACCCCCATCATGGGTAAGACTAGCGACCTGACAGATGTCAAGAAGGCCATCATTGACACCCTCAAGCAAGAGGGTAAGACCCAGAAAGAAATTTCTCAACAAATAGGCTGTTCCCAGAGTGCTGTATCAAGACACCTCAATGGTAAGTCTGTTGGAAGGAAACAATGTGGCAGAAAACGCTGTACAACGAGAAGAGGAGACCGGACCCTGAGGAAGATTGTGGAGAAGTACCGATTCCAGACCTTGGGGAACCTGAGGAAGCAGTGGACTGAGTCTGGTGTGGAAACATCCAGAGCCACCGTGCACAGGCGTGTGCAGGAAATGGGCTACAGGTGCCGAAATGGGCTACAGAGAAGCAGCACTGGACTGTTGCTAAGTGGTCCCAAGTACTTTTTTCTGATGAAAGCAAATTTTGCATGTCATTCGGAAATCAAGGTGCCAGAGTCTGGAGGAAGACTGGGGAGAAGGAAATGCCAAAATGCCTGAAGTCCAGTGTCAAGTACCCACAGTCAGTGATGGTGTGGGGTGCCATGTCAGCTGCTGGTGTTGGTCCACTGTGTTTCATCAAGGGCAGGGTCAATGCAGCTAGCTATCAGGAGATTTTGGAGCACTTCATGCTTCCATCGGCTGAAATGCTTTATGGAGATGAAGATTTCATTTTTCAGCACGACCTGGCACCTGCTCACAGTGCCAAAACCACTGGTAAATGGTTTACTGACCATGGTATTACTGTGCTCAATTGGCCTGCCAACTCTCCTGACCTGAACCCCATAGAGAATCTGTGGGATATTGTGAAGAGAAAGTTGAGAGACGCAAGACCCAACACTCTGGATGAGCTTAAGGCCGCTATTGAAGCATCCTGGGCCTCCATAACATCTCAGCAGTGTCACAGGCTGATTGCCTCCATGCCACGCCGCATTGAAGCAGTCATTTCTGCCAAAGGATTCCCGACCAAGTATTGAGTGCATAACTGAACATTATTATTTGTTGGTTTTTTTGTTTGTTATTAAAAAACACTTTTATTTGATTGGATGGGTGAAATATGCTAATTTATTGAGACAGGTTTTTTGGGTTATCAGGAGTTGTATGCCAAAATCATCAGTATTAAAACAATAAAAGACGTGACAAATTTCAGTTGGTGGATAATGAATCTATAATATATGAAAGTTTAATTGTAATCATTACATTATGGTAAATAATGAAATTTAACACTATATGCTAATTTTTTGAGAAGGACCTGTAACTGCAGATTGCCAGCTGTCAATCAGCATTACATTGGACTCGGAAGTGATGTCCCATCGACGGAGCAGAAAAGAAGAAAAAGAGCTGCTCTGTTGCCATAAGGTTAAAGGTGGAAAACTGCCAACAGAACCAGAACAGATTGTCAAAGGGCAGAAAAGGCAGGTAGTTAGCAACTACCTGCCAGTAAGTTCTTAACCCCATAGGGAAAGAAAAAAGTCCTGGAGAACCCCTTTAACTAGAAAGTGTAGTTGAGTTAGTTTAATAACAATGTAAGAAATGTCAGTCGTAATCAGAGAGCCACTGTGTCTCATTGTACTGTCTCTGAGACCACATAAGGGCATCATCACATTGTTACTGCATTACCTGTGTTGCTATTGTTAATATACTTTTGTTATTATTATTAATAATTATATATTTTTTTCTCCAGTGAAAAATGTGGCTACACAAACTGGCAGTCCTGTCTGTGGCACTTTCAGGTGTATTCACCCACAAATGTCGTAAGTACTTTTGGGTTAGATTTCTTATTACTAGCAGTGACAGATGAAATGACTTTAGGTCATCTCTTTATAAAACTGTCACAAAAGTGTTAAAATAATTGTTTATAGACAGAATATATGGAAGACTATGGGCGATGTTGGTTTGGCTTTCTTATTCTCCAAATATTTCCCAATGCTTGGAAATGACAGTTCAAGCTTCAAATGTATTTTCTTTTGATAATGGTAAACTTTTCTTTGTATTTACTCACATGTTGTCTAAGAAAAATATGGTATTCGCCATAACATAACTTATTGTTGCATGCTACAAAGCTTCCTTGTGTGTGTAGCAGAGCACTCACCAGGTAGTGGAAGATTTCTGGATACTTTAAGAGTGAGATAAAAGCCATAGGGAAACTAATCAAATGATGCTCTGCATACACACCAGGTTTGTTTGGGTGGGCTTTGGAAACGTTTCCTTCAGCCATCAATTGTGCATGTTCTCCCAGAGGTCTGTAATTGATATCATAGGTAGACCACAACTATGAGAGTCACAATGAGAAAACAAATCCAGAAAATCACCTTGTCTGATTTGGTAAGATTTATTTTTGCTAAATATGGTGGAAAATAAGTATTTGGTCACCTAGAAACATGTAAGATTTCTGGTTCTCACAGACCTGTAACTTCTTCTTTAAGAGGCTCCTCTGTCCTCCACTCATTACCTGTAGTAATAGCACCTGTTTGAACTTGTTATCAGTATAAAAGACACCTGTCCACAACCTCAAACAGACACACTCCAAAGTCCACTATGGTGAAGACCAAAGAGCTGTCAAAGAACACCAGAAACAAAATTGTAGCCCTGCACCAGGCTGGGAAGACTGAATCTGCAATAGGCAAGCAGCTTGGAGTGATGAAATCAACTGTGGAAGCAATAATAAGAAAATAGAAGACATACAAGACCACTGATAATCTCCCTCGATCTGAGGCTCCACGCAAGATCTCACCCCGTGGGGTCAAAATGAGTACAAATCCCAGAACCACACGGGGGGACCTAGTGAATGACCTGCATAGAGCTGGGACCACTGTAACAGAGGCTACCATCAGTAACATATAAACCCCCCAAAATATTCATCAAGCATAGGAGTTAAAATATTTTATTAACATATAAAATAAAAATGACACAACAATACATAATATAAAATATTAAGAATTAAGAAATGTTTTTGAAATAATTAACAAATACTAATGAAAAAAATTATTAAAAAATAAAATTAAAAAATAAAAAATAAAAATGAAAGGACCTGTATGCGGAGGGCAGGGTACGTCAAACCAATTGCTAAAAAAATGTTTGTATAATGAAATACAGAAAATATACAGTATATATATTAAATGTTAGATATTAGAAATTCTCATATTAATTATGAATGATGACTGGTATTACAAAATATATATTAATGAATTAAATGTGAATAACGTTACTAAATAATTAAATAAAGTGCAGTATTACCCAAAATCAATTCATAAAAGGCAAAAGTGCACATATACAGAAGAGGTATATATATTCACATGTGTATATAAAAAAATTCATATATTTATAACCAAAAGAATATAGTGAGATGCCATTAAAAAGGTGCCAATGTATAAATATTCTCCGGAATAAAGTGTAATTATATAATTAAACTAAATGTGAACAATGTTGCTAAATAATTAAATAAAATGCAATATTACCTAAAATCATTTCATAAAAAGTGCACATATATAGAAAAGGTATACATATACACATGTGTATATAAAAAATGCATATATTTATAACCAAAGGAATATTAGAGAGATACCATAAAAAAAAGTGCCAGTGCATGAATATACTCCTGATTAAGGTATAATTATATAAACGGGGAAACAAATAATAAATTAACCAGCCACAAATACCAACTGGTATGACGCACCGCTGCCCACCACACACATCACTCCAACGCACGTTTCGCTGCCACTTAATATTTTATATTATGTATTGTTATGTCATTTTTTATTTTATATGTTAATCAAATATTTTAACTCTTATATGCTTGATGAATATTTTTTGGGGTTTATATGTTTGATTTATATTCATTAATTTTACATTTATTAGACATTTTTGGTATTTCTTTTCTATATAGGATTTTGTTTACCATCAGTAACACCCTACGCCACCAGGGACTCAGATCCTGCAGTGCCAGACGTGTCCCCCTACTTAAGCCAGTACATGTCCTGGCCCTTCTGAAGTTTGCTAGAGAGCATTTGGAGAATGTCATATGGTCTGATGAAACCAAAGTAGAACTGTTTGGTAGAAACAAAACTAGTCCTGTTTGGAGGAGACAGAATGCTGAGTTGCATCCAAAGAACACCATACCTACTGTGAAGCATGGAGGTCACAACATCTTGCTTTTAGGCTGTTTCCCTGCAAAGGGACCAGGACGACTGATCCGTGTACATGAAAGAATGAATGGGGCCATGTGTCGTTAGATTTTGAGTGCAAATCTCCTTCCATCAGCAAGGGCATTGAAACGTTGATAGGTCTTTCAGTATGATATTGATCCCAAGCACACCGCCAGGGCAATGAAAGAGTGGCTTCGTAAGAAGCATATGAAGGTCATGGAGTGGCCTAGCCAGTCTCCAGATCTCAACCCCATAGAAAACCTTTGGAGGGAGCTGAAAGTCCATGTTGCCCAGCGACAGGCCCAAAACATCACTGCTCTAGAGGAGATCAGCATGGAGGAATAGGCCAACATACCAACAACAGTGTGTGCCAACCTTGTGAAGACTTACAGAAAATGTTTGACTACTGCCATTGCCAACAAAGGATTTATAGCAAAATATTGAAATGAACTTAAGTTAATGACCAAATACTAATTTTCCACCATAATTTGCTAAATAAATCTTGCCAAATCAGACAAGGTGATTTCCTGGATTTGTTTTCTCATTTTGACTCTCATAGTTGTGCTCTGCCTATGATGTGAATTACAGGCCTCTCATCTATTTAAGTGGGAGAACTTGCATAATTGGTGGCCGACTAAATACTTTTTTCCCCACTGTAGGTATAGGGTAGATCTCGCCATTGTTCCTGCCCAGCAAGGATTTGGGGGGACAAAAGAAACTGCTTTGGACCTACCAGTTGTGAGAAAAGTCAGATAAAAGGTTATTAATATCTGAAATATATTTCCTATCCACAAGATAGGTAATAAATGTCTGACCAATGGGCGTCTCATCACTGGGAACCCCACTAATTAATAGAGAGGGTACCAGTTATTACTTACAGAGAACAACCACTCTGTAGTTTTCATTAACTCCATAAACATGCTCAACCATTTCTTTAATTAAATGCCCCATTTTTATTAATCTGGAGGAGGAAAGGGTGATAAGTGATAATTGTCAATTGGAGAAAAACAACTGTAAATCATTAATTAATTAAAGTAGAGTAGAAAAATGTTTGCCCGACTTATGTGCTCAATGTTGTGTAAAGGAGAACCTCTACTAATAAACTACTCTAACTTTATTTCCATTCTTAGTGGATTCTTCTATTTCTGAGATGAAGCAAAGCATTCTGAACATGTTGTCTTGCTGGGATGAAAACCCCAATAGTGACTCTAAATCTAAACCTGGGTATCCCGCTGGTGGAGAGCGCTATGGGTACAGGAGCTGCAAGGAAGTGAAGAAATACGAAAACAATGCAAAGGGTGATAATTATGTAATTGTAAAGTATAAATGCAAGACATTTGTTCATTTTGAAACATCTTTAAGGCACAAAGTATAACAAATTATGACTATGATGACAATAATAGCTGCCAAAAAGACAATACACAATAAGCATTTGGTGTTTATAATGGGTCGTTTTAGTGGCTTTACTGTCTTCCTGTTATCACATTCAAATTGATCAGATCCCCAAAAAAGTGAAGCTCAATAAAACATGAGATGTACAGAATACGATTGTGCACGCGGTGATACAAAGAGAGGCTCAATACCATCTGGTGTGATTGTAGATGGAGTATACATGCTGACCACAGAAGATGGAGTGATGTACCAGACCTACTGTGACATGACAACTAGTGCTGGAGGTTGGACACTGGTCGCCAGTATCCATGAAAACAATATGAATGGCAAATGTACAGTAGGAGATCGCTGGTCCAGTCAGAATGGAGACAACCTCAATAATCCTAAAGGAGATGGTAACTGGGATAACTACGCCACATTTGGTCTACCTGATGGAGCCACCAGCGATGATTATAAGGTCATTTGGCAGATATCTTTATTTTTCAATGTTCTACCCTTGTGATGCTTTAAAAACCACTAATACCTTTACATTACCTGAATACATTATATTTATATTTTTTCTTGAATATTTGTCTTTAAAACATTTTTTCATAGAAACGAATAACTAAAAAAATCTGTATTGCTCGAACATACTGTATTTTTAGGCATGTATTAGAGCAAAGAGATTGAGCAGGACCCTGTGTAAGGTGCCGGAGCAATGTAGTCGTGGACGAAGTACTGCTTCCGCTGACTCTGGCACCCTACAAAACCATGCCCCAGTGTGCTGCTGTGTGTGGGGGGCATCACACTTACTTGTGGCCAATAGGCCTCCACTGGCTCCAGGCTTTAATCTTCCAGAACCTTTGCAGCAAATAACCCAAGGGACACTGAATTCGTTAGGGCTTATCGGGTTACAGTCTTTCCCATAGGTACCGGACATAACTTCAGCCCTAGTTTTTGGTTTGGGTAGATCATCTCTCTTGCTAACTCCTCTAGCACTAGGAATTCTTCTCCACTACAAGCAGTGCACCCGGACTCCATCACTTCCCGTCTCTGAGAGTTTGAGTTCATCTTTCCCTGCACCTTCGCAGGATTACTGCACCCAAAGGCCCCAATGTCCATCTCGAGGTTCCCAGGTCGACAGAGGGTTCTATGGCAATCCACTGCCCAGAGTATCAGGGTCACATTGTCCCTAGCAACCTTTTGCCTATGACCACTGCTGTTACTTTACCACACGTTCTCTAACTGCCCTTGGCACTTCCTGAACTTGGCAGTAACTTTAATTTCCCCCCTCCATAATCTGGGTCGATCATCACTGTTAACTCTGTCTAGGCTAAACTGCAGCCCCAGAGGCTTTTACTTTCAGATAGCATACATTAATATAAAATACATTTAACCACTTAGGGCGTCAGAGAGTAGAACATCATCATCACCACCACTCCTACACTTGATCCAGTGGTTACTTTAACATTCCATTGCTGCAAGACCTGAGCACTGTGAACCTCCTGCTACCTGAGACCTTCCTGGCCCCTCTTCTGCCTTATAGACCGCCACAACTTCATGAAGCTGCAGAGCAGCCGCCTGCTTATCAGACGAAGGGACCGGGGTCCCACAGGCAGTAGGAGGTTCACAGTGCTGTGGTCTGACTGCCATTTTCAACAAATGTGGTTACTGGACCAAGATTTTGCAAATTGTTCAACTCTAGCATGTGTATCACATTTTCTAGCTTTTAACGGTGTTTTCTCATTTTGTATTTTAAGAAGTGCAGTGCTTTCTGCCTCTCAATTTCTTGTTTGCTGACGGGCGGTGCGCTCCTAAAGATTGACAGCCTGGACCAGTGGTTATGTCACACAGCTGCTCCAAACTGTGCAGTCTTCCATGATGCAAGCAGAGGAAGCTTTGCCTTTCTAGCCTCAGAGGAGCACAGGGGGGATTGAGGCTGGCTGGGTACAGTGATCTGGTCATCTTCAAAACAGCACTTTCAAGCTCTAGAGCAGTGTTTTTCAACCAGTGTGCCGCGACACATGGTCGGGTGTGCCGCGGGGGAACGGGAGTCAGCTGTTCTCTGTGCCGACTGTCAAGCTGACAGCCGGCACAGAGAAGCTGCAGCGCGCCGGCTCCCGGAGATCAATTGTACTCGCAGACATCTACCAGCTGCGAGTACAATTGAGGCTCTGACCGCTGGGCCAGAGCGACGCCAGCAGCGTGATCAAGTCATGTGATCACGCTGCTGGCGTCACTATCCGGCGCGCAGGGGACAGAAGACACTTGGTGGTAAGTGCTCCTGTGCTGTGGAGCTGAAGACACCGAAGATTCAGCGTGGGGTGGGTTTATGGGGAGTATGTGGGGGGATTTATTAAGTGTGTGGGGGGATTTATTAAGTGTGGGGGGATTTATTCAGCGTGGGGTGGGTTTATGGGGAGTATGTGGGGGGATTTATTAAGTGTGTGGGGGGATTTATTCAGTGTGTGGGGGGGATTTATTCAGCGTGGGGTGGGTTTATGGGGAGTACGTGGGGGGATTTATTAAGTGTGTGGGGGGATTTATTAAGTGTGGGGGGATTTATTCAGCGTGGGGTGGGTTTATGGGGAGTATGTGGGGGGATTTATTAAGTGTGTGGGGGTATTTATTCAGTGTGGGGGGGTATTTATTCAGTGTGGGGGGATTTATTCAGTGTGGGGGGGGGATTTATTCAGTGTGGGGGGGATTTATTCAGTGTGTGGGGGGATTTATTCAGTGTGTGGGGGGGATTTATTCAGTGAGTGGGGGGGATTTATTCAGTGAGTGGGGGGGATTTATTCAGTGTATGGGGGGGGGATTTATTCAGTGTGTACGTGGGGGGGGGCTGGAATTTATTTAGCATGTGTGGGGCAGGGTGCATTTATTCTGTGGAAGGGGATGGATTTATTCTATCGGAAGGGCAGTGGATATATTCTGTGGGGGTGAGTGGGGAGATGGGGGTGGACACAGTAGCGAGGGGAAAAATGTGTGCTGACAGTACTGGGAGCAACGGTGATGGGATGTGTGAGGACAGTATGGGGAGTCGGGGGAATGTGTGAGGGGGGAATGTGTGAGGAGGAAATATGGAGAGAGCAAAGGGGTATGTTAGCAGGGGGGGGGATGTACAGGAGGAGGCTATTAGAAATGTGTGCAGACAGTATGGGGGGATGAAAGTGTGAGTGGACACAGAATAGATACTGAGTAGTGTGAGGGTAACAGCCAGGAAGAGACAGTATGCCAAGTAGGAGGAGTGTAATGAAGGGGCACAGTAGAGAGACTGGGCTCTCTATGAGGGACACCGTATGAGAAGGCAGTGTGAAGTATGGAAAAGAGAGAGAGGGTAGTGTGGATGGCATGTACCATAAGAGGGACAGTGAGGGTCATATTATGTGCTGGGAATAAAGTGAGGGGCAATTATTTACTCAGGGGCTCAGCCTAGGGCAGATATTGTTATTCCGGAGCATTATAATAACACTGCTATCTTTAAGGGTGTTGTGTCGGGATGTGCTGCAGAAGACAGGAGAAGATGGAAGTCTGCAGAAACGAGCTCTGCCGGTGGAAGAGAAGAGTCATCATGGCATCTGGACAAGGTGAAGATGAAAAGAAAGAGGCGACTCCACAAACAACGTCATCTATCAGGTACCTGGATGTAAATGTGTTTTTTTTTGTGATACTAATTCTCATTTTTATTTGTTAGGAACATTAAAGGGGATGTCCAAGGTTGTGATGAGTCTGCAGTCATACTATGTGACTGCAGACTTCTGAATTCTCACAGTGCACACTGCTATCATAATTCTCTGATGTTGGTGATTTACATACATGCGGTCACGTATTGACTAGACATGTGTGGCCTCATTCAATGAAAATGAATTGACTGAGGCCGGACACGTCTAGTTAGAATGTGACCAGAAGTATCCAAATCACATACTTGTGCTGTCATGACCGTCCACTCTGGCCACCGGCAAGGGAGAATCCTGAAAGTGTGCAGTGCTTGCGCTGTGAGAATTCAGAAGCCTGCAGTCACATAGAATGACTGCAGACTTTCATCTCAAACCTGGACGCACCATTTTGTGCCATTTTGGTTGGTGGTGTGCCTCAGGATTTTTTAAGTATAAAAAGTGTGCCGCGGCTCAAAAAAGGTTGAAAAAAACTGCTCTAGAGCACAGAGTTTGCAAGTACAGTACACTCCTCTTGCCTAGGAAACGGGCCACCACTGATAGACCGCAGAAGTGGCCGATAACCTAAGCAATGAGAAGGAAACTTTAGAATTAAAAATCCCTCTGTTTTTGAGAACAGAAAGAAATTTCAGTAAGGCTGCCGTCACACTAGCAGTATTTGGTCAGTATTTTACATCAGTATTTGTAAGCCCAAACCAGGAGTGGGTGATAAATGCAGAAGTGGAGCATATGTTTCTATTATACTTTTCCTCTGATTGTTCCACTCCTGGTTTTGGCTTACAGATACTGATGTAAAATACTGACCAAATACTGCTAGTGTGACGGCAGCCTAAGAGGTATATTGCAAGATTTACTTATTTTTACAACCTCAGTTTAAAAAAAAAGTTGAGACACTGCATAAAATGTAGAGAAAACAACGCAATAAATTGGAAATCTCTTCTAGACATATACTGTAAGTAATTTCGAAATTGATGGCAATAACACATCTCAAAAAGGTTGGGAAAGGGTTAACAAAAGACTGGAAAAGTAGGTGAAACTAATGAAAAAACAGCTGGAGTGTCAATTTTCAACTAAGTCACATTATTCTGTATAAAATGAGCCTACTGGAGAGGCAGAGTCTCTCGGAAGCAAAGATTGTCAGAGGTTGACCTATCAGTGAATAACTGCGTCTAAAAATTGTGAACAATTTCAGCAAATGTTCCTTTATGTAAAATTACAAAGATTTGGAAGATCCCATTATCAGTAAATAATATAATCAAAGGATCACAATCCCTTGTTCACATTGACTCCTCCAGAATCTCTGTCTCTTTTCATATTGCATACTGTATATGGTAGGATATTCAAAGTGTCTTAAAGGCTAATGGTCCATATTGAATACTTGTGATCTTTGGGCCCTGCTTCATTAGTGTCTATTTCAAGGGCAGCTTTGCACATCCTGAAAGTCACAATCAATGCGTATTATACAGGATATATATATATATTGTAGCGATTTCACTCACTCAGCTGCGACGGCTGACACTCAGGAGACGTGTTCCTTTAAAGTTCACTGGGTTTATTGCTTCATAAACCATGTGGCAAAACAACAGAAAGCAAAATAGCCTTTGGTTCAGGCAAAGGAAAACAAGTGTCCAGTTCATCCGGCTCAGTCCTGAAGCCGAACACACTCAGGAGGGTTTCACCTCCACACATATCTGCTGTGTAAAGGATTAGCCAGTCTTATATAGGACTAACCACACCCAGTAATCTATCACATGATTAGCCATGTGGTCTGACATCACCACAGGTCCTGAAACACAAACATATGGTTATATAAAACAACGCAATATTCCGGGCTACATTACAGCAACAAGGCACTTATGTGGCACATACCTCCCATCGACTACACACCCTTTAGCCATGCTACATACCTCCCCCCTCTGCCTAAAGCCGTGGGGCTTGGCACTTTCTCCCACTAAACAAGGGATTCTTGATAGGGCATCCGCATTACCGTGCAGCTTTCCGGCCCGATGTTCCACATGGAAACTGAAGTCCTGCAGGGATAAGAACCAACGGGTGACCCTAGCATTTCTACCCTTCGTTTCCCTCATCCACCTAAGTGGGGCATGGTCGGATATCAGTCTAAATTTACGTCCCAGCAGATAGTACCGTAATGTGTCCACTGCCCATTTTATGGCCAAGCACTCCTTCTCAACGACTGAGTAGTTCTTTTCAGATGAGGACAGCTTCCTACTCAGATAGAGAACAGGATGCTCCTCCCCATGTAGTTCTTGGGAAAGGACTGCTCCCACCCCAACATCTGAGGCATCTGTCTGAAGAATAAACTCTTTCTTGAAGTTTGGGGCCATCAGAACGGGTTGCTTACACAAAGCGTTTTTCATTTCTTGGAAGGCTGACTCTGTTTCTTCGGACCACTTAACCATTACTGGTTTTGTCCCTTTTAGCAGGTCAGTCAGAGGCGCAGCCATCGTGGCGAAGTTTGGGATGAACCTCCTGTAATATCCCACGATTCCCAGGAAGGCTTTAACTTGCTTCTTGGAAACTGGTTTTGGCCACGTTTGAATTGCCTCCACTTTACTGATTTGGGGTTTTATTTCTCCGTGACCCACTATGTATCCAAGGTACTTAGCTTCTTCTTTACCCAAGGCACACTTCTTTGGGTTTATAGTAAATCCGGCCTCTCTTATAGCATCCAACACCGCTTGGACTTTCTCCAGATGACTCTCCCAGTCCGGGCTAAAGATGACGATATCATCTAGGTACGCAGCAGCGTAGGCCTTATGGGGTGCAAGAACTCTATCCATAGCCCTCTGGAAGGTCGCCGGAGCTCCCTGTAGGCCAAACGGCATCCGGGCATACTGGAAGCATCCATCAGGTGTCGAAAAGGCTGTCTTCTCCTTGGCTTCCTGCGCCATGGGGATCTGCCAATACCCCTTTGTCAGATCCAAGGTGGATATATATCTGGCGTGCCCAAGCCTTTCGATGAGCTCATCAATACGGGGCATGGGATAAGCGTCGAACTTGGAGACCTCATTCAACTTCCGATAGTCGTTGCAAAACCTCCACTCTCCATCAGGTTTTGGGACCAGGACAATTGGGCTTGACCAACCGCTCTTGGATTCCTCAATGACTCCAAGCCTCAACATACGCTCCACTTCCTTGGAGATAACTTCTCGACGAGCCTCAGGAATACGATAAGGTTTCACATTCACCCGCACATGGGGCTCTGTTAGGACCTCGTGCTCTATGACCTTCGTGTATCCTGGCAATTCTGAAAACAGGTCCCTGTTTTTCTGGAGTAACTCCCGGCACTGCTGTTTCTGGGTTTTCGATAGCGTCTCTGCTATAGTAACCGCTCCAACCTCACCTTCTGGGTTGCTTAACAATGACGGAGTAACTGTCGGCTCTCTATCTTGCCATGGCTTGATGAGGTTGACATGGTAAACTTGGAATGGTTTCCGTCTTCCTGGTTGGTGAATTTTATAATTTACCTCACCAAGTTTCTCGACAACCTCATATGGCCCTTGCCATTTGGCCAAGAACTTGCTTTCCACCGTTGGAACTAACACCAGAACTCGGTCTCCCGAATTGAACTGCCTCACTCTTGCAGACCGGTTGTAGACCCTGGCTTGAGCTTCTTGTGCTTGGAGAAGGTGTTCTTTCACGATAGGCATCACCTTTGCAATCCTCTGCTGCATCAGGGCCACATGCTCAATGACGCTTCTGTGGGGCGTGACTTCGGCTTCCCAGGTTTCCTTGGCTATATCCAGGAGTCCTCGTGGATGTCGGCCATATAGAAGCTCAAACGGTGAGAACCCTGTGGAGGCCTGTGGAACTTCACGAATGGAAAACATCAGATAGGGTAAGAGACAATCCCAGTCTCTACCGTCTTTCTCTATAGCTTTTCTCAGCATGCTCTTTAGAGTCTTGTTAAACCTCTCAACAAGACCATCTGACTGGGGATGGTACACCGAGGTCCTCAACTGGGAGATCTTCAGGGCTTTGCATAACTCCCTCATCACCTTGCTCATGAAAGGTGTACCCTGGTCAGTCAGGATCTCCTTTGGCAGACCTGTCCGGGAAAAGACATGGACCAACTCGCGGGCTATGCTCTTTGAGGAAGAATTCCTCAAGGGAATTGCCTCAGGATAGCGTGTGGCATAGTCCAGGATGACTAATATATACTGATGGCCCCGAGCTGATTTAACTAAGGGACCGACCAAGTCCATGGCAATTCTCTCGAACGGTACCTCAATAATGGGCAGTGGCACAAGGGGGTTCCGGAAATGAGGAGTAGGAGCAGTTAGCTGACATGTAGGGCAGGACCTGCAATAGTTCACTATTTCCCGGTGACACCCAGGCCAATAGAACCTCTGCACAACCCGTTCCTGCGTTTTTTCCACCCCTAGGTGTCCACCCAAGATGTGTGAATGGGCCATGTCCAACACTTTCCGTCTATACGGACCCGGCACTATCAACTGCTCTACCAACTCCTCCCTTATTTTCGTGACCCGGTACAACAATTCCCCCCTCAACAGAAAATGGGGAAATCTTTTGTCTGCCCCCGGCTCCTGTACCACCCCGTCAATAACTGTGACATTATTAAAGGCTTCCCTCAGAGTGGGGTCCCTATGTTGGGCAGTCCCAAAATTTTCACCGGTAACCTCTAACTCCAGAATGTCAGATGTAGGGGATACTTCCTCCTCATCCCCAACCAGAACACAAAAAGGAAAGCTGTCTGCCTCTGGGTGTGGCGATACCGTTCCAGGGTTCACTGGTTCCCTGCCAGGGAGCTCAGAAGCCTTTCCCCACAAATCCCAAAACAAACAGAAATCCCGGCCAATAATTATAGGGTGCAACAAGTCCTGAACTACGCCGACTATGTGGGATTCAGTGCCACATGCCGTTTCAATGTCCACCCTGGCCATAGGGTAGTCCTTTGCATCACCATGTATGCACCGCACTCCGACCTTCTTTCCTGGGAGCAGATGAAGAGGAAAAGTGGCCCTCACCAGGGTCACTAGGCTCCCCGAGTCTAACAGTGCCGTTACTGCTCGACCGTTCACCTTTACGGGACACGCTTGAGGTCCCTCGTTGGATGGAGAGTTCACACTACAGACTGGATACGCATAGTATGAACAACGGCGTCCCATGCTGCAGTCCATCTGCTCAGTGGCTTGGGAACAACGGGCAGCTATATGTCCTGGCTTGTGGCACCTCCAACAAATAACATCACCCGTGGGGACCTTGGGCACCACCTCCCCCGCCCTTTGTGACCTTGGACGCACCACCCCTTTTTGGGACTCAGCTGCCCTCTGGGACCCCCAGTACGGCATGGGCTGCCTCCCGAAGGAGCCTTCCAACCCTTGGTATCTCTCAACCAGTCCGATCAGCTCGTCGGCATTCTGGGGATCACCCTGGGCAACCCAAGACTGTATAGGCCTCGGGAGGGAATGGACAAACCGATCCATCATCACCCGTTCTACCATCTGTGCAGGCGCAGAGGTCTCTGGCTGCAGCCATTTCTGGACCAGGTGCAACAGATCAAACATTTGGGAACGAGGTGGTTTGTCCCGGTGATAGCCCCAGGAGTGAACTCGCTGTGCCCTGACAGTCAGTGTCACCCCCAGACGTGCGAGAATCTCGGCTTTCAATTTGTGATACTCTTTGGCATCCTGCAAGGTCAAATCATAGTACGCCTTCTGGGGTTCTCCCGTCAGGTATGGCGCAAGTACCTCTGCCCACTGCTCTGGCGGAAGTTTTTCCCTCTCAGCGACCCTCTCAAACACCGTCAGGAAGGCCTCAACATCATCCCCGGGAGTCATTTTCTGCAATGCACGTCTTACCGTCTTCCGGACGTGGGTGTCATCAGCCAAACCTGGGGTTGGGGCGCTCGCCTTGCCCTGGATGGCGGTTGCCAGAAGCTGCATCTGCTGCTGATGCTCCTGCTGGCTCTGTTGTAACTGCTGCCGTTGCTCCTGCTGGCTTTGCTGCATCTGCTGCCGTTGCTCCTGCTGGCTCTGTTGTATCTGCTGCTGGCTCTGTTGTATCTGCTGCATCAACAGCCTGTTGGTCTCTTGCTGCCTTTGCTCCTGCTGGACCAAGTGTTTCAGCAGGTCCTCCATTTTCTCCGGCAATGCTTGCTGGCTTGCAACAGCCTTGACCCAGGACATTCAAAAATAAACTCACGTCTCCGCTGGGAACGCTGCTCGCAGGTCTCCACCAATTGTAGCGATTTCACTCACTCAGCTGCGACGGCTGACACTCAGGAGACGTGTTCCTTTAAAGTTCACTGGGTTTATTGCTTCATAAACCATGTGGCAAAACAACAGAAAGCAAAATAGCCTTTGGTTCAGGCAAAGGAAAACAAGTGTCCAGTTCATCCGGCTCAGTCCTGAAGCCGAACACACTCAGGAGGGTTTCACCTCCACACATATCTGCTGTGTAAAGGATTAGCCAGTCTTATATAGGACTAACCACACCCAGTAATCTATCACATGATTAGCCATGTGGTCTGACATCACCACAGGTCCTGAAACACAAACATATGGTTATATAAAACAACGCAATATTCCGGGCTACATTACAGCAACAAGGCACTTATGTGGCACATACCTCCCATCGACTACACACCCTTTAGCCATGCTACAATATATATATATATATATATATACTGTATATATATATACTGTATATATATATCTTTGTACCGTGTTAGCCAGTAGATAGACAAATATTTAGAATTGAGAGTCCTCAGTGGTTGATACCTTTTAGGCTATGTGCACACGTTCAGGATTTCTCGCAGAAAATTCCTGAGAATTCCGGACATTTTCTGCAAGAAATCCGCAAGAAAACCGCATGCGGTTTTGACGCGTTTTTGCCGCGTTTTTTTCCGGACACTTCCCAATGCATTTTGGAGTGGGAAAAACGCAAAAAAAACGGAAAATTAATGAACATGCTGCGTTTTTTGCCGCGATGCGTTTTTTTCGCGGAAAAAAAACGCATCATGTGCACAAAACATGCGGAATTCATTCTAAATGATGGGATGCTTATTGTATGCGTTTTTTTTTTGCGGTTTTATAGCGTTTTTATCGGGAAAAAACGCGAAAAAACCGCAACGTGTGCACACAGCCTTAATGGCTAACTGAAAGCTTGCAATTTGTTACCATCTTTTCATTTAGCCATTAAAAGGTATCAACCACTGAGGACTCTCAATTCTGTGTATTATACAGAGATGTTAGAACAACATATGCTCTCATCCAGATAACTTCTGATCATGGGGGCATAATGATCGCTATCGAAGAGGTTGCGACTGCCACCTGGGATGGGCCCAGGATGAGGGACATATATACCGGGAAGGAGCCTAGGATGGGGGGCATTACTACATAATGGGGAAGGAGGTGCAACAGGTATGTCCTTATAGGATTTTGAATGCTATAAGAGCTCATACATCTGTCCAACATGCAACTTGCACTGGGGCCCATCTGACTCTAGTTATGCCACTCAGCATAAATACAGCAAGATAATACTTAACCCTATATTGCATCCATTAGAATAGCATGACATTACAGAAGATGAGTTTGAATAGTGAACTGGGTTCCTGCAGTCAACATTCCACCAATATAAAACATTTGGCGAATTATAAAATGAAAAATCCAGCAAAGAAGATCCGGAACTGTGGAGCAGCCAGAATCCTACACCAGGCAAGAATGGGTCAACATTCCTCCCCCTAAACTCCAGCAATTGGTCTCCTCACATTCCAGGTGTTTACAGACCATTCGAAAAAGAAGTACAGATGCCCCACAATGGTAGACCTGACCCTTTTTGAGATGTGTTGCTGCCATCAATTTCTAAATCAGTTTATTTTCTTCAATAAAAATGGAAAAAATCTAACTTTCTACGTCTGATTTGTCTTCTATGTTCTGTTGTAAATAAAAAGCGTCTCTAAGAGATTTCCAGATCGTTGCATTCTTGTTTTCTTTACCGTTTACTCAGCGTCCTGAATGTGGGGTTGCACAAGCGCTCTTGCAATTTAACTTGTTTAAGAAGATGACAATAACCCTTTAAGTTGTACCTTCTGAACATTCATAAACATAATAGCTCTTGATTTTGTTTTATTTTTTTTTTATTGACTATACCAAAGAAAACTTGCATTTATTGAATTCTTTAGGATTTTCTTTTCTTTTCAAATATGCTCAGTGGTAGAAAATACTTTTTATCCTTCAGGGTTTTCTATTGATCATGATGGAATAAATTGGTATTTAACCTCCTTTGATCCAATATAATCCAACGTACATGTAACAAAGTCCTATTTGCCGTTCTAGAACCCTGGTTATTATGATATCGCCGCTGAAGATCTGAGCTTGTGGCACGTTCCCAATAATACACCCTTGTCCCAGTGGAGGAATGCCTCTCTCCTGAGATATCGCACAGACAATGGCTTCTTTAGTCAAGAGGGTGGTAACCTCTTCGGGCTGTACAAAGTAAGTACTCCATAAAATGTGACTTCTCTTATAGCGGTTGTATGTTTATAATAAGAAAAAGGATTTTTATAAAAAAAAATAAAATGATGGCCTTGTTAAGAAATTAGTCGCCATTTCCCATTTAGAGGGCTGTGTAAACAGTAATGAGCATCTGAGATGCCTTTGAGGTTCCGACGTTAGTCTTGAAAGCTTCATATTTCCTATTGCACAATTGATCTAATGGCTCACTAGAGATCAGTAGAAAAGTGAAAGATTTATTATATCGCCGCCCATTAGTAAGAAAAGCATCTTTCTACCAGCAGAAAAGCTATGGCAGAGCAGGAGATACTTCTCGTGTCCTGGGATTCTCTACTGTCTGACCCAGCCTTGTATTACTTTACACCTATATGTACAAAAGCGTAGCAACACGGAAAAGCAACATGCCTGGTGGCCATCCTTAAAGGTTTTTTTTCCCCAAAACAACACATTATCCCCATTTCTAGGACAAGGGATAACTTGCTGATTGCTAGAGGTCCGACTGCTGGGATCCCCACAATAAAGAGGACAGGGATCTGCAGTCCCATCTTGAATGGAGAGGAGATGCCATGCTCGGCCCGTGCTTCATTCGTTATCCATAGGACTGCCGGAGAAGGCCATGTGCAGAGCAACATTTTGGAGCTTCAGAGCCCCATTCTCTGAATCGTGGCAGTCCAAGCAGTCGGAACCTCTAGCGATCAGCAAGTTATCCCCATCCTGTGTTTAGGAGAATTTGTCATTTTGGGATTAACCCTTTAAGAACATTGGTCACAATGCTGGATGATTGCTGTAAACTAGATTCTTTTAAAGGGAAACTGACAGTAGGATCAACCCTCCTGAGCCGTCTATATGGATATGTAGGTTTTAGGAAGCTGAATGAAATGACACCTTGATATCTGTGATCTCATGTCTTATTCAAAAGAAATCCACGTTTTTCTTATATGTAAATGAGCAGCTCAGGACTGTGGGACGACACTGATCTGCAGGAGAATCTGCTCCAGGGATTGTGATGTGATGTGTGATGGCCGCTCTCTACTCTCCTGATCTCACTGCAGAGCTGTGTGCGATTATACCTGACACATCTGCAGGTTCCTCTCAGCGTCAGCTTCAATCTCACAGGCAGACAGGGTGGCAATATTGTCACAGTACAGCAGAGCTCAGAGAGCTGCAAAAAGGGGTTTGTAAAGAGACAAAGTTGAGTTCTCCTGTTCTGTGTTAGTTACTTGCCTCACACTGGTAACTCCTCCCTTTATTTCCTGGAGGCAGATTCTCCTGCAGATCAGTGTCCGGTTCTTAGATCTTACCAGCTCATTTGCATATAAGAAAAACATGGATTTCTCTAGAATAAGACATTAGATCGCAGATATGAAGGTGTCATTTTATTCAGCTTCCTATGACCTACGTGCCCTTACATACAGCTTAGGAGGGTTTATCCTACTGACAGTTTTCTTTTCAGCAACATATACACATAATAATCTTTTGGCTCCTCTCTTAGAAATATCCAGTGGTGTACAATGCTGGAGGCTGCCTTGCAAACAATGGACCTGCTATCCCCGTTGTGTATGACTTTGGAAGTGCGGAGAAGACAGCATTATATTACTCACCAAATGGCGCAAGTAAGATCCTGTATATTTGTACAGAAATATAATGCACAGTGATGATGTGCGCCATAATATTTGCTTCTGCACCCCTCTACAGAAGAGTTCACTGCTGGTTATGTCCAATTCCGCGCTATTAATGCAGAAAGGGCTGCCCTGGCTCTGTGCCCAGGTGTGAAGGTGACTGGATGCAATGCAGAACATGTGAGTATTACATTATAGGAGAACTAGCGCAATTCCATTAGATATATTTACATTTATCATCTGTCATTATTAAAGGGGTTGTTCCACTGAACCAGTGCATGGTGGAGCATGTGCACCTCTGCTCCATTCATTCTGTAGAGAGAGGATTCCAGCGAGATGGTGTGATCCAAGTAAGTACAATCCAGGTTTGTTAATTCATTTTAAAAGCAACAGAGCGTTCACAACGCCCAGCAGCTTGGATAATAGACCTACGCGTTTTAGCCGTTGCTAGCCTTACTCACTGTATAGCATCCTGGTGCCCGAGCCTTAATTATATACAAAGCATAAAAACAAATGTCTGTCTCAAACCAATGAGAATGATAAATCACCCGAAATTGTTAAAAGAAACAAAAATCAAGGTGGATGGGATGGGGCCATAAAAAGACAAAATCGAATGGATTGTCTTTTATTGCAAAAAAAATAGTGTTCACACTTTAATATTGTAGAATAATGCCCTGTGTAATGTTTTAACCATCTGGAGACCTGGTATTTAATTTAAAGATCCAGAAGGATTCCCGGTTTATGATGATTCTCCTACAATTACCTTCCCTGGCAGGTTTAAATACTTTTTTCTATACCTTTGAACTTGCGATCCGATAAATCTCCCTTATGGCGTTGTGAGGGATGACGTGACACTGCGGAGATGTTAATGTGTTAATTGCTTTGGACATATGTTTCCTGATGCGTTTTTTCAATGGCCCTATATTGCGTCCAGTGTACTGGATGCGGCATTGTATGCAATCTGTAAGGTATATAACTCCCGCAGTGCTGCAATTCATTAAATGTTTTACAGGAAAAGATTGTCCAGTGGAGAAGGCGGAAAAGGTATTAGATTTATGGACGTGTGCGCATGAAATACATTTAATGCTGCTACAATTCAAAAATCCTTTTAAAGAAAACTATGTACTGGTAGGGGGTTTGGATATTATGTTTAAATAATCTCGGGGATAGTAGAGATCCGAGAGTCGGTGCTCTTGTCGCTGTGTATCTGATGTCTGTTTTTTTCAGGATTTTGGTTAATTTTGTTTTTTTTTTTTTATTATTTTTATGATGTCTTGATATTGTGGACTAAATTCTGTGGAGAATGTTATAATATTGTTTTGTTTAGTGTTGATAACCTTTTTTCTTCAATATTTTTTGTACCATTGTCAAGTAAATTTTTTCTGATTATTTGGGAAACTTGATTGTGAGCATAATTTAAAATGGCCAGTCCATACACTCTATGTGAGAGTCTATTTTTCATTATGTGAGAGTCTATATTTTATTAATTGCGATCCACCCTCGGCTGTTAACCTGTTAAATGCTGCTGTCAATCTCTGACAGCGGCATTTAATGTGATTGCGCCTGAAATGCGTCACTATTCCCGCCCATCGGCGCCCGTGTCACATAACGACGGGTTGCCGATGTGTTGGCATGGCAACCTGGGGTCTGCAACATACCCCTGTGGTTGTCATTGCCGGATTGCCATGAGCGCCGCCCAGCGTTCGGCCCTCATAGCAAGTGAGCTTTTCTGCTACACACAGGCGATCTGATCATCGCCTGTATGTAGCAGAGGCGATCGGATTATCGCAGCTTCTAGTCTCCCATGGAGACTATTGATTCAAGAGAAAAGTAAAAAAATGTTTATAAAAATATTTAAAAAAATATAAAAGTTAAAATCACCACCCATTCGCCCCATTCAAAATAAAAGCAAAAAAAGTCAAAATACCAGAATTACGTTTTTTGGTCTCTGCAACATCACATTAAAATGCAATAACAGGCGATCAAAAGATCTTATCTGCACCAAAATGGTATCAATATAAACGTCAGCTCGGCCCACAAACCTAAGCCCTCAACCAGCTTCAGATCAGAACTTTGGATTTTTTTTCACCACTTAAATAAAAAAAAAGAATCTATACATATTTGGTATTTGCAAACTTGTAATGACCTGGAGAATCATAATGGCAGGTCAATTTTAGCATTTGGTGAACATAGTAAAAAAAAAAAACGAAAAACATTTGTGGAATTGCACTTTTTTTGCAATTTCACTGCACTTGGAATTTTTTTTCACGTTTTCCAGTACAAGACATGGTAAAACCAATGGTGTAGTTCAAAACTACAACTCGTCCCACAAAAAATAAGTCCTCACATGTCCATACTGTCAGAAAAAAGTTATGGCTCTGGGAAGAAGGGTAGCGTAAAAAAAAAAAAAAAAATTAAAAATGGCTGCGGCGTGAAGGGGTTAAAGTGTGAACAAAATTTTTTTTGCAAGAAAAGACAATCTATTAGATCTTGTCTTTTTATTGCCCTATCCCATCCACCTTGTTTTTTGTTCTTTAATGATTTCAGGTGATTCTCCTTGACTGCTTAATTCTCACTGGTTTGAGACACACATGTGTTTTTTATGATTTGTATATAATTAAGGCTTAGCACGAGATGCTATACAATGAGTAAGGCTAGCAACTGCTAAAACTCGTAGGTCTATTATCCAAGCTGCTGGACGTTGTGAACGTTAACTTGCTTTTAAAATGAATTAATAAACGTGGATTTTACTTACAGTGGGGCAAAAAAGTATTTAGTCAGTCAGCAATAGTACAAGTTCCACCACTTAAAAAGATGAGAGACGTCTGTAATTTACATCATAGGTAGACCTCAACTATGGGAGGCAAACTGAGAAAAAAAAAAACAGAAAATCACATTGTCTGTTTTTTTTATCATTTTATTTACATATTATGGTGGAAAATAAGTATTTGGTCAGAAACAAAATTTCATCTCAATACTTTGTAATATATCCTTTGTTGGCAATGACAGAGGTCAAACGTTTTCTGTAAGTCTTCACAAGGTTGCCACACACTGTTGTTGGTATGTTGGCCCATTCCTCCATGCAGATCTCCTCTAGAGCAGTGATGTTTTTGGCTTTTCGCTTGGCAACACGGACTTTCAACTCCCTCCAAAGGTTTTCTATAGGGTTGAGAGCTGGAGACTGGCTAGGCCACTCCAGGACCTTGAAATGCTTCTTACGAAGCCACTCCTTCGTTGCCCTGGCGGTGTGCTTTGGATCATTGTCATGTTGAAAGACCCAGCCACGTTTCATCTTCAATGCCCTTGCTGATGGAAGGAGGTTTGCACTCAAAATCTCACGATACATGGCCCCATTCATTCTTTCATGTACCCGGATCAGTCGTCCTGGCCCCTTTGCAGAGAAACAGCCCCAAACCATGATGTTTCCACCACCATGGTTTACAGTAGGTATGGTGTTTGATGGATGCAACTCAGTATTCTTTTTCCTCCAAGCACGACAAGTTGTGATTCTACCAAACAGTTCCAGTTTGGTTTCATCAGACCATAGGACATTCTCCCAAAACTCCTCTGGATCATCCAAATGCTCTCTAGCAAACTTCAGACGGGCCCGGACATGTACTGGCTTAAGCAGTGGGACACGTCTGGCACTGCAGGATCTGAGTCCATGGTGGCGTAGTGTGTTACTTATGGAAGGCCTTGTTACATTGGTCCCAGCTCTCTGCAGTTCATTCACTAGGTCCCCCCGCATGGTTCTGGGATTTTTGCTCACCGTTCTTGTGATCATTCTGACCCCACGGGGTGGGAATTTGCGTGGAGCCCCAGATCGAGGGAGATTATCAGTGGTCTTGTATGTCTTCCATTTTCTAATCATTGCTCCCACTGTTGATTTCTTCACTCCAAGCTGGTTGGCTATTGCAGATTCAGTCTTCCCAGCCTGGTGCAGGGCTACAATTTTATTTCTGGTGTCCTTTGACAGCTCTTTGGTCTTCACCATAGTGGAGTTTGGAGTCAGACTGTTTGAGGGTGTGCACAGGTGTCTTTTTATACTGATAACAAGTTTAAACAGGTGCCATTACTACAGGTAATGAGTGGAGGAAAGAGGAGACTCTTAAAGAAGAAGTTACAGGTCTGTGAGAGCCAGAAATCTTGATTGTTTGTTTCTGACCAAATACTTATTTTCCACCATAATATGCAAATAAAATGATAAAAAAACAGACAATGTGATTTTCTGTTTTTTTTTTCCTCTGTTTGTCTCCCATAGTTGAGGTCTACCTATGATGTAAATTACAGACGCCTCTCATCTTTTTAAGTGGTGGAACTTGCACTATTGCTGACTGACTAAATACTTTTTTGCCCCACTGTACCTTGATCACACCATCTCACTGGAATCCTTCTGTCTGCACCCAGAGCTGTTCCGTACGAGACACAAGATGACATCTAGCCTTTACATGAACGCTGAGCTGACTCTACCTCTCTCTACCCCTTGCATAATTATTCATTCTGTAGGGGTCTGCCAGAAATAACTGAGCTCTGTTGTCAGTTGTGTCCGATAGTCCCATAGACAATAAATGGAGTGGAGGTGCATACACAACTTCCACTCTAATAAGATGGGGCTCTGCTGCGTCCCGTTCTCGGGATCATGAGAGTTTCAGAAGTTGAACCTCAAATGATCAGTAAATTATAGCAGGAGTAACTGACAATCTTGTCACAGCCCCTTTAAATGGAACCTGTCACCCCCAAAATCGAAGATGAGCTAAGCCCACCAGCATCAGGGGCTTATCTACAGCATTCTGTAATGCTGTAGATAAGCCCCCGATGTATCCTGAAAGATAAGAAAAAGAGGTTAGATTATACTCACCTGGGGGCGGTCCAATCCGATGGGCGTCGCAGTCCGGTCCGGGGCCTCCCATCTTCATAGGATGACGTCCTCTTCTTGTCTTCAAGCTGTGGCTCCGACGCATGAGTACTTTGTCTGCCCTGTTGAGGGCAGAGCAAAGTACTGCAGTGCGCAGGCGCTGGGCCTCTGATCTTTCCCAGCGCCTGTGCACTGCAGTACTTTGCTCTGCCCTCAACAGGGCACACAAAGTACGCCTGATCCGGAGCATGAATACAAGAAGAGGACGTCATCATAAGAAGATGGGAGGCCCCGAACCGGACTGCGATGCCCATCGGACCGGACCGCAGCGGGACCGCCCCTGGGTGAGTATAATCTAACCTCTTTTTCTCATCTTTCAGGATACATTGGGGGCTTATCTACAGCATTACAGAATGCTGTAGATAAGCCCCTGATGGTTGTGGGCTTAGCTCATCTTCGATTTTGGGGGTGACAGGTTCCCTTTAAATCCTTAATAACACTGATTAAAGAGAACCAGTCATTTGATTCATGCTGCCCAAACCACAGTCAATCAGAGCCTGGCTGTGTAAGGAGGCAGACCGAGCTGTGGGTGCCTGCATTTTGCCGGGTCTGGAACTGTTGAGGCTGCATTCAGTGTTGCCGAGGGAAAAGACCCCGGGAGAGGGGTCATGGCTAAGCCGGTCAGTGAGCAGGAAGCGTGGGAAAGAGCGTTCAGTTTCCCGCCGGCGGTGAGCTCCACAGTTACAGAGGCAGTGCGGAGACTTGCCCCGCCAGAACTTGTGTGAACGCTCCGTTGAAACAGTGTGCAGAGCACCGCATGCCCGGCTAAGCAGAGCGCAGAGCTCGCACGGAGAAGCAGGACCCTAAAGTGTGTTCACCATTTCTGATAGACGCACAGGAGCACCCGTGTTGGACAGAGACTCTTGTAGCGATCCCCACTTCGGCTGTACAGAATTATGGACTACGGTCTCAGCAGGCAAAAGCGGTGACCGCCCTTTGCCGCTAGAAGCTGGACCGTGATTTTGTTTTTGATCCATCTGAGGACACCATGCCGCCTGTTGCCGGTATTCCAACTCCCATCAGACTTTGTGTGGATGAGGATCAGAGAAGACTACGATAAGTGCTATTTAAATATTATAAAGGCACAGATGATTGGCCTCGGGGAGACAAAAACATCCAACACCGCGGAGACACCATCACGTGATGGTGTCTCCGCGGTGTTGGATGTTTTGGTCTCCCCGAGGCCAATCATCTGTGCCTTTATAGCCTTTTTACTAGGCACTGCTCCTAATAGCCAGATTCCTACTCCACACTGATGAGGGGCAAAACCCCCGAAACAGCTGTCTGTGGATGGATACCATGCTTGGCATAGGTGGCTTTCTTTCATAGGATGCTGCCCTTCCCGTGGTTGTTCCTTCCCGGGGAAAGGCCTGGCTATTCACTGCTTGCGTCGAGAAACACGTGATGGTGTCTCCGCAGCTTCTTTACTTGCATCTATTTAAATATTAGACGTTATAAAAGGACTGTTTGTGGATTAAATCCGCGCTGCCATAATGATACAAATTCAGATATAATGAAAAACTTTGGTGGTTTATTCAATGCGTTTCATGGTCTATATGACCTCTTCATCAGGAAATTACCACAAAGACATTGTGGTAATTTCCTGATGAAGAAGTCATATAGACTTCTAGGTGTGCGCATCGTATTGCATGTTTTTTTTCTCCTTCATACACAAGGAGTTCTTTTTGAACCTCATCGTAACCTTCTCTTGACCCTCTCTCACTGTTCCTGTTAACTGACATTTTTTAATTACATTTTGAACTGAGCAAAGGGCAACTTGGAACCGCTTTGCCATCTTCTTATAGCCTTCTCCTGCTTTGTGGGCCTCCACCATTTTAATTTTCAGAGTGCTAGGCAGCTGCTTTTAAAAACCCATGGCTGCTGTTTTTTGGCACAAGGTTAGAGGAGGCAGGGTTTTTATGGAGTCTGGAAATTTGCATCACCAGTCCTTTTCAAACGATGATAGCGAACAACCCTATCAGGCTTATTTAGGTCTGAAACCTTCGTCAAAGTTATCTGAGCCCACAAATCTCAAATCAACTTTTGCAACGGCCCATTTTCCTTTTTGTAATTCTTAAAATTAAAAAAAACAATATATTTTATTTTTGCCTAAAATACAAAGGACATTTGTCATTTTTAACTTTTAGTCTTTAGAGATCATTTCATCTTCAACTTGTTTAACTGTTTACAATAGCAGTAATTTTGACCAGGGGTGCACAAACCAAACTTTTACATGGCACTGTATGTGTATGTATAGAAAGGAATGCATGATGGAGAATGGTACTGTATGTCTTTCTATGAAATGTTCCTTCACTTCAGAAAATATAGTTTGACGACCCGATTGGGGAACATAGGGAGAGACCTGACTACCTGACTAGTCCGGCGCAGCACTGCACTAGTTTTTCCCTGCCCCGCTCTAGTTAATTGATCAGTCACTCCCGATGTACACACATGTGAGAGACCTGTCAATCAACTAAAAGAGTGCGAGGAGAAGTCGGCTAGCGTGATCTAATTTCTTCCAATGATCTTCTGCCAATTCTTCAAAAAAATGTTTCTATGAAACCCCGTAGCATTTCAAAGTAAAACATACCTGGTTACATCTGTGCAGCATGGCTCTGATTCATGGGGCTTAGGCTTCTTTCACACTAGCGTCGGAATCTCCCCGTCGCAATGTGTCGGGGAGAGATTCCGACGCTAGCGTTTGCTGCATTGCACAATGGGTGCAGCGGATGCATTTTTCCGGCGCATCCGCTGCCCCATTGTAAGGTGCGGGGAGGTGGGGGCGGAGTTCCGGCCGCGCATGCGCGGTCGGAAAAAGCGGTCCGTCAGGAGAAAAAAACGTTACATGTAGAGTTTTTTTCTCCCGACGGTCCGCCAAAGCACGACGCATCCGTCGCAAGACGGATGCGAAGTGTGGCAATCCGTCGCAAATGCGTCGTCAATAGAAGTCTATGGGGAAAAAACGCATCCTGCAAGCACTTTTGCAGGATGCGTTTTTTCTGCAAAACGACACATTATGACGGATTAAAAAAAACGCCAGTGTGATAGTAGCCTTAGGGTTTGGGCAACATGAATTGACTGAAGCTTGCCTTTAAAGTTGTGGCATATACACAGCAAATAGCAGTTTTTTATTCTTCTTACATATGCTTTCAGCACTGCATTGGAGGCGGTGGTTTCATCCCAGAAGGACTCCCCAGACAGTGCGGAGACTTTGCAGCCTTTGACTGGAATGGTTATGGAACACATGATGGATGGAGTACCACCAAGGAGATCAATGAAGCAGCCGTTCTCCTCTTCTATCGTTAGTCTCTGCTACCTATTTTTTTTACCTATTTTTTGTTTGCCATCAATGTCATTTATAGAAATCAGCAGATAAAATGGACAAATTAGATTTTGAGTTATTAGAGCTTAGAATATAGCAAAAAAATAAAATGTTTACATAAGTCTGTAAGTTGTGATTTTTTTGCCTAAAATACAAAGGACACTTGTCATTTTTAACTTTTAGTCTTTAGAGATCATTTCATCTTCTAGCTCTAGACTTGTAACTGAATGAATCCTGCAGGGATGGATGTACCATCGGAGCAACCAGTGCAGTCGCAAAGGGGCCCAAGAGCAGCAATCTCAAATGCAGCTTCTGCTACAGACAATTATTTGGCTGCAAAGGACCCATATATTTTTTTGGACATTAAAGTTTCCTTTTTTATATTAAGTAAAATTAATCAACACAGAATTTTGAACCTTACTTGCATCAAATATTAATTTGTCCCTGCCCCTCTAAATATTTAAGGGTATATAGTAAAGGGGTCATAGTAACATAGTAACATAGTTTTTAAGGTTGAAGGAAGACTTTAAGTCCATCTCGTTCAACCCATATCCCAACCTAACATGCCCTAACATGTTGATCCGGAGGAAGGCATGGCAAAAAGGGAAGCAAGACAAAAAAAACCCATGTGGCAAACAGTAAGCTCCACATTGGGGAAAAAAAATTCCTTCCCGACTCCACATACGGCAATCAGACTAGTTCCCTGGATCAGCGCCCTATCAAGGAATCTAGTGTATATGACCTGTAACATTATACTTTTCAAGAAAGGCATCCAGTCCCTTTTTAAATTTTAGTAGTAAATCACTCGTTATACGGCAGAGAGTTCCATAGTCTCACTGCTTTTACAGTAAAGAATCCGCGTCTGTTATTATGCTTAAACCTTCTTTCCTCCAGATGTAGAAGATGCCCCCTTGTCCCCGTCTCAGGTCTACGAGTAAAAAGATCATTAGAAAGATAAATCCTCCTGTAATATAAAATTGTTCTCCTCTGTATTGATTACTCTGCAGAGTTTAGTGTCATCTGCAAAAATTGAAATTCTGCTCTGTATGCCCCCTACAAGGTCGTTAATAAATATGTTAAAAAGAAGAGGGCCTGACCCCTGTGGTACCCCACTGCTAACTGTGACCCAGTCCAAGTGTGCTCCATTAATAACCACCCTTTGTTTCCTATCCCTGAGCCAGCTCTCAACCCACTTACACATATTTTCCCCTATCCCCATTGTTCTCATTTTATGTATCAACCTTTTGTGTGGCACCGTATCAAAAGCTTTTGAAAAGTCCATATACACTACATCCACTGCGTGTCCTTGGTCCAGTCCAAAACGTACATCTTCATAGAAGTTTACCAGATTAATCTGACAGGAACAGTCCCTTGTAAACCCGTGCTGATACTGGGTCATGAGGTTATTCCTCTTCAGATATTCCAGCATAGAATCTCTTAGAAAACCCTCCAAGATTTTACCCACAGTAGAGGTTAAGCTTACTGTCTTATAATTTAAGAGTTCAGTTTTTGTCTCCTTTTTGAATATTGGCACCACATTTGCTATACGCCAGTCCTGTGGTACAGACCCTGTTATTATGGAGTCTTTAAAGATTAAAAATAATGGTCTATCAATGACTGTACTTAATTCCTGCAGTACTCGGGAGTGTATCCCATCCTGGCCTGGGGATTTGTCAACTTTAGTGATTATTAGTGATTTTTAGACGTCACCGTACCTCCTGCTGGGTTAAAAAGGTGACATTTAATGGGAAATTTTTGTTATCACTGATCACGTTGTCTGTCATGGTATTTTTTTGTGTAAATACTGTTGAAAAAAAGTAATTTAGCATATTGGCTTTTTCCTCATCCTCATCCTCCATTTCACCCAGACTATTTTTAAGGGGACCAACACTATCATTTTTTTCATTTTTTTTCTCGGGTCGGCCACTATCTCTTGTATGTGCAGCTTTCCTCACACACTGAACAGCTCTCCTGTCCGTACAATGGCCGCTGGTGGAGGAGCAGTGACCACACCTGTCCTCAGCCTCCTCCAATTGTAAAACTGCTCAGATAGGAAAGCTGCTTTTCTATTGGAGAAGGCTGATGGGTCGATCTGGTCACATGATCACTCCACCGCGGCCATTTTATGGACAGACGTGCTGCTCAGTGTGTGAGGAAAGCACAAAGAGAAATCTAGTCTCCGATATTAGTAGCAAAGATGAGGCAATAGTTTAAAATTTAAAATTTCATGAACATATCACCAGAACCACTGTCAGTACATTAATATATCACTAGAACCTAGTGATGAGTATTTGAGAAGGATTTAAAGAGGTTCTGCTCAGTTTATGCTCCAAACAATCAATGTGAACATACCCAAACTTACAATATGTTTTGGGAGCAGAAAATCAACCTAATTTTCCTCGTAATCTCAAAACTAAGTTTTGATTTTTTCAGTTTTACCATGAAGTACATCATGGATTCTACATGATCAGAACCACCATCAATATATGAATGCAGCGCCTGAACCACTGTCAGTATATGAATGCAGTGTCAGAGCAAATGTCAGTATAAGAATGCAGAACCCAAACCACCATCAGTACATTAATACAGCGCTTGAACTATCATCAGTACATGAATACATCACCATATCAATCATCAGTACAAGAATACATTACCAAAACCATCGTCAGTACACAAATATATCACGAAGCTTAGTACAATAATCAATTGCAGTTTCAATTCAGTCCCGTAAATTTGTATCAGATGAACCTGCAACTCCCAGTAGTTTCTTAACACTGGTAAGAAGATACTGGGAGTTATTATTACTAGTCATCATTAGATTGCAGACCATACAAAAGTCACAGTACTGATGAGGCTTATTCAGTATCTCAAATAAACATTTACATCCAGGTACCTTATAGCTGACATTAGTTGTTCTCATCTCTTTTGTCTCTAACCTTTTTGTCATAGTACAGATGCCATGATGAAATTTCATGACCAGAGCTAATCTCTCCAGACTTCCCACTTCTCCAGCCTTCAGCAGCATTTCCCCAGTAGGTGCCCTTAAAAATTAAAATATTGTTATACTGCCCCACAATTAAAATATCTCTCATGCTGCTCCTCTGAATATATTATTAAGCCAGCAGAAGTAGCTCCAGCAGCACCGAGAGCAGCAACAGCACCAAGAGCAGCAGCAAGTAAAGCAGGAGACAAATAAACTTGTGATGCAGCAGATCCAACAGCAGCAACGGCGGATGGATCTCTAGGCAGAGGAAGTCCGCAGCAGAGGAATCGACCCTTACCTAATTAGACTCACACATCCGGAAGATGGTAAGATGTGCCATGCAGAAGATGACCGGGTGGATGATGTGGAAGCATTTCTCATGGTTTTCTAGAGGGTGGCTTATCGGGAGAGACTTCCGCCATAGCTGTGAGGTGCTGGTATCATACTTGACAGGTGAACACCAAAAGGCATATTATGATTTAGCACTGCAGGACGCCAAGGAATACGCCAAGTTAAAAAACAAAATCTTGGCATGCCTGGAAATAATTATGTCGGTAAGAACGGGTCCACTACTGGGCATATGCTAGCAACAAACCCCATTGCTCGCAGATATTTGACTTGCTGTATCTAGTCCAGAAGTGGTTGCAGCCAGAGTCTTCCACTCCTGCTCAGATGGTCAAGCGCATGGTGACAGTCAGATTCATCCACTTCATTCCCAGGCCGGTGCAGACCTGGGTTGCCCAGGGCGACCCTCGGAATGCGGACAACCTGGTTGACCTAGTTGAAAGGTACTAGCTTGTCGAGAAATCCCTAGAGAAATAGGACATCACTTCCCTATACTGGAATGCCCAAAAAGGGGTGGGCTCACCACGGAGGGGGTCTAGAGCCACAAAGAGCCTCTGCCTAACTGCGGAGAGCTGTCTGTCAATCAGCATGATGTTGCCAGTGATGTCCCGTTGACAGAGTAGAAAAGAGGAAAGAGAGCTGCACTATTGACATGAGGTAAAATAAAGCCGGAAAATAGCCGACTGAGCCGGAACAGATCGTAACAGGGCAGAACAGGCAGGTAGTTAATAACTACCTGCCATTAAGTTCTTAGCCCCATAGGGAAACTAAAAAAGAAAGTCCTGGATAACCCTTTTAACTAGAAAGTGTAGTTGAATTAGTTTAATAACAATGTGAAAGCTGTCAATCGTAATCAGAGAGCCACTGTGTCTCATTGTACTGTCTCTGAGATGTTGAGACCATTTTTGTCACTTGACATAAGGGCATCATTACATTGTTACTACATTACATGTGTTACTATTATTAATATACTTTCCTTCTTATTCTACAAGCTGGTAGTCCTGTCTTTGGCACTTTCAGGTGTATTCACCCACAAATGTTGTGACTACTTTTTAATTAGATTTCTTATTAACTCCTTTCTGCCATTAGAAGTACTATTACTGGTACTGGTTACCATCTTATCAGTTAGCCATTAAAAGGTATCAACCACTGAGGACTCTCAATTCTAAATATTTTTCTATCCACTGGCTAACACGGTACCAAGATATATATCTTTCCTGTATTCCGTCCATGTGACCTGGGCCCTAATTCCCATGGACGGAATAGTACGTCATAGGAATAGTACGCCAGTCGCGCTCATGGGGGAAGCGCGGCCGATCGCGGCCGGGTGTCATCTGATTATCACAGCTGACATCCGGCACTATGTGCCAGGAGCAGCCACGGACTGCTCCCGGTAGATTAACCCCCGAAACACTGCGATCAAACATGATCACAGTGTTCTGGCAGCATAGGGAAGCATCTCGCAGGAAGGGGGCTCCCTGTGTGCTTCCCTGAGACCCTCAGAACAGGCTCTGGCAAGCCTGCAGCACTGCCTGTCAGATCGCTGATCTGACACAGTCCTGTGCACAGTGTCAGATCAGCGATCTGACAATATATAGTGATGTCCCACCCTGGGACTAAGTAAAAATGTTAAAAAAAATCATGTGTAAAAATATTTTAAAAAAATTCCCAAATAAAGAAAAAATAAATAAATATTCCCACGCTCGAGTTCATATGAGTTTCTGCCAGCAGGGGGCACAGCACCGTAAGTCTAGGTAGCTACGTTCCCCTGCTTTCCTTTCATTTCCCACTTTTTACAGGAAGGAGCACAGCTGCTTTAGCAGAGCTTCTGCTTGGAAAATTATTTAACCCCTTCTGATGGATTTGCATCATGGGACTTGACTGTAAGGGCGGAGAGGTATGGGATATTGTTGTTTTTTTATTTTAACTTTGTTTCAGGTGACAAGGGTCTTCAATTAGATTGAGTGTTTAATAAACTATTACAACACCATGTGTCTTTATTTCATTAAAATACTTTTTTCTTCATGTGTGTGTGTGTTTTTTAACCCTTTATAAACATAGGATTAATAATGGATAGGTGTTTTATTGACACCTCTCCATTAGTAACCTTGCTTAATGTCACCTTACAATAGCAAGGTGACAATAACCCTTTATTACCCCGTATCTCACAGCTCGCTTCCTGTTCTTGGGGCAGCTCCAGGCAGTGAACAGTCAGCGATCACTACACTGTGAGCTGTAATCTCTCCCCTTCTCTATCACTGACATCCTGCTCTATGGATGTCAGAGCGGTGGGTGTGATTACAGAGCGCTCAGTTTGTACAGATCACTGACCGTTCACTGCCCGAGCGCCGATGACTGGAGCGAGCGGCTGCAGGGAAAGTGTAACTTTATTTTCTCCCTGCAGCCGCTCTTCCAATTAGATGGCTGAATATATATAATATAGTATTTGTCTACAATGACTCCTCTCATGCAGGGTAATTCCATCTGTCTGCAGATAGGTTCCTTCTACGGCATGTACTGTAAACCCCTCATGTTTGATGTTTCTCTGGGACCAATAAGACAATGTTCACATCATATATGGATATTTTTTAATGTATACACTAGTTATGTTTTTATGTGTTTATGCGGATGCGTCTGACTGGTATATAATAATTCTATTAAAGTCATAAAGCCTTCCTGCTCTCTCCCCTCTCTAAATTTTTATTTTTTATCCATTTCTTTTTTTTTGCATTTCCACCTCTGTCCTATTTATTGGGGTGGGTGGGGAAAATGATACATAAGTGTTGTAAAGTTCACATGTCTCTACAAAGCTCTTTTCTTACTAATAAAATTACTGCTAATAAATAAAAAAATAAAATATTCTAATTGTATACTATTTTTTGCAATGGATTCCTATTGAGACAGATGCCAGTTTGCATCATCCGACAGAGGTATCTGAGTAGCATATATGTCCTGTATGACCAGTACTCGATGACCGGGCAGTAGGGAGAGATGCTCCAGTCCCCGTAATAAGCTTACAGCACTGAAGCCAGGAATTCCACTGCTGGGAGAGCAGGGACGCCTCTGTCAGCCGGAATCTTTGTGATCTCTCTCTCGAACTCTGCTGATACCCTCTGTGCTGCTGTGGCAGGGCCTCTCCTGACACCCTCTGTACTGCTGTGACAGGGCCTCTCCTGACACCCTCTGTGCTGCTGTGGCAGGGCCTCTCCTGACACCCTCTGTTCTGCCACCCTCTGTGCTGCTATGGCAGGGGTTCTCCTGACACCCTCTGTGGTGCTGTGGCAGGGCCTCTCCTGACACCCTCTCTGCTGCTGTGTCAGGGCTTCTCCTGACACCCTCTGTGCTGCTGTGGCAGGGCCTCTCCTGACACCCTCTGTGCTGCTATGGCAGGGCCTCTCCTGACACTCTCTGTACTGCTGTGGCAGGGCCTCTCCTGACACCCTCTGTGCTGCAGTTGCAGGGCTTCTCCTGACACCCTCTCTGCTACTGTGGCAGGGTCTCTCCTGACACCCTCTCTACTGCTGTGGCAGGGCCTCTCCTGACACTCTCTGCTCCTGACACCCTCTCTACTGCTGTGGCAGGGCCTCTCCTGACACTCTCTGCTCCTGACACCCTCTGTACTGCTGTGGCAGGGCCTCTCCTGACAGCCTCTGTGCTGCTGTGGCAGGGCCTCTCCTGACACCCTCTGTGGTGCTGTGGCAGGGCCTCTCCTGACACTCTCTCTGCTGCTGTGGCAGGGCTTCTCCTGACACCCTCTGTGCTGCAGTTGCAGGGCCTCTCCTGACATCCTCTGTGCTGCTGTGGCAGGACCTTGCCTGACACCCTCTGTGCTGCTATGGCAGGGCCTCTCCTGACACCCTCTGTGCTGCTGTGGCAGGGCCTCTCCTGACACCCTCTGTGCTGCTGTGGCAGGACCTCACCTGATACCATCTGTGCTGCTGTGGCAGGGCTTCTCCTGACACCCTCTGTGCTGCTGTGGCAGGGCTTCTCCTGGCACCCTCTGAGGTGCTGTGGCAGGGCTTCTCCTGACATCCTCTGTGCTGCTGTGGCAGGGCCTCTCCTGACACCCTCTGTGCTGCTGTGGCAGGACCTCTCCTGACACCCTCTGTGCTGCTGTGGCAGGACCTCTCCTGACACCCTCTGTGCTGCTGTGGCAGGGCTTCTCCTGACACCCTCTGTGCTGCTATGGCAGGGCTTCTCCTGACACCCTCTGTGCTGCTGTGGCAGGGCCTCTCCTGACACCCTCTGTGCTGCTATGGCAGGGCCTCTCCTGACACCCTCTGTGCTGCTGTGGCAGGGCCTCTCCTGACACCCTCTGTGCTGCTGTGGCAGGGCCTCTCCTGACACCCTCTGTGCTGCTACAGCAGGACCTCTCCTGACACACTCTGTGCTGCTATGGCAGGGCCTATCCTGACACCCTCTGTGCTGCTGTGGCAGGGCCTCTCCTGACACCCTCTGTGCTGCTGTGGCAGGGCCCCTGCTGACACCCTCTGTGGTGCTGTGGCAGGGCCTCTCCTGACACCCTCTGTGCTGCTACAGCAGGACCTCTCCTGACACACTCTGTGCTGCTATGGCAGGGCCTATCCTGACACCCTCTGTGCTGCTGTGGCAGGGCCTCTCCTGACACCCTCTGTGCTGCTGTGGCAGGGCCCCTGCTGACACCCTCTGTGGTGCTGTGGCAGGGCCTCTCCCTACACCCTCTGTGCTGCTGTGGCAGGGCCTCTCCTGACACCCTCTGTGCTGCTGTGGCAGGGCCTCTCCTGACACCCTCTGTGCTGCTGTGGCAGGGCCTCTCCTGACACCCTCTCTGCTGCTGTGGCAGGGTCTCTGGAGGAGGTTGTGCACATGATTGGTTGATGTAGGTGAGAGAGCTCACCCAGCAGGGTATTCCCGGCTTCAGTGCTGTGTGTGGCTCAGAGGATCATATGAGCTCATTACAGGAACCGGAGCATGCTCGCCCATCACTAATAAAAATATGTCACTGCTGCAGTGAGTGCAGCAGCTGGAGCACAGCAGTGAGTGCAGCAGCCGGAGCGCAGCAGTGAGTGCAGCAGCCGGAGCGCAGCAGTGAGTGCAGCAGCCGGAGCGCAGCAGTGAGTGCAGCAGCCGGAGCGCAGCAGTGAGTGCAGCAGCCGGAGCGCAGCAGTGAGTGCAGCAGCCGGAGCGCAGCAGTGAGTGCTGCCGTGCAGCTGCTCCTGGCTGTTGTGTAGCTGCTCTCCTATGTGGAGCTCACAAACATGCAGGAGCGGTCACTTCTATGTGTTGTGCTCCCTGACGCAGGAGAGGAGTCAAGAGAGTCAGCTCTGCTGTCCCTGGCTGGCAGAAGTAAAGTGCTGGGCCCGGAGTGAGTGAGACACGCTGCCGGCATATATCACCCAGTCCGGGCCCCTCCTCCTTGCTTCTACTCACCAGGCCCCGTACACCAGTAAGGGCAGTAATGTCCAGAAGGCGGCCCTGTTGGGGGTAAAAGCTAAATATATTCCCATATATAGAATGGTCAAATATTCAACGTACGCTCAGGATTAGTGTTGAGCATTCCGATACCGCAAGTATCGGGTATCGGCCGATACTTGCGGTATCGGAATTCCGATACCGAGATCCGATACTTTTGTGGTATCGGGTATCGGTATCGGATACATAGAGATGTGTAAAATAAAGAATTAAAATAAAAAATATTGATATATTTACCTCTCCGGCGGCCCCTGGACTCAGCGCGGGTAACCGGCAGGCTTCGTTGTTCAAAATCAGCGCTTTTAGGACCTGAGAATCACGTCCCGGCTTCTGATTGGTCGCGGGCCGCCCATGTGACCGCCACGCGACCAATCACAAGCCGCGACGTCACCGCAAGCTATTAACGCGCTCATTTTTAAAAATGAGCGCGTTAATGGCTTTCAAAGACGTAGCGGCTTGTGATTGGTCGCGGCCACGCGACCAATCACAAGCCGCGACGTCACCGCAAGCTATTAACGCGCTCATTTTTAAAAATGAGCGCGTTAATGACTTTCAAAGATGTAGCGGCTTGTGATTGGTCGCGGCCACGCGACCAATCACAAGCCGCGACGTCACCGCAAGCTATTAACGCGCTCATTTTAAAAAATGAGCGCGTTAATGGCTTTCAAAGACGTAGCGGCTTGTGATTGGTCGCGGCCACGCGACCAATCACAAGCCGCGACGTCACCGCAAGCTATTAACGCGCTCATTTTTAAAAATGAGCGCGTTAATGACTTTCAAAGACGTAGCGGCTTGTGATTGGTCGCGTGGCCAATCACAAGCCGCTACGTCTTTGAAAGCCATTACCGCGCTCATTTTTAAAAATGAGCGCGTTAATAGCTTGCGGTGACGTCGCGGCTTGTGATTGGTCGCGTGGCGGTCACATGGGCGGCCCGCGACCAATCAGAAGCCGGGATGTGATTCTCAGGTCCTAAAAGCGCTGATTTTGAACAACGAAGCCTGCCGGTTACCCGCGCTGAGTTCAGGGGCCGCCGGAGAGGTAAATATATCAATATTTTTTATTTTAATTCTTTATTTTACACATCCCTATGGATCCCAGGGCCTGAAGGAGAGTTTCCTCTCCTTCAGACCCTGGGAACCATGAGAATACCTTCCGATACTTGATGTCCCATTGACTTGTATTGGTATCGGATATCGGTATCGGCGATATCCGATATTTTTCGGGTATCGGCCGATACTATCCGATACCGATACTTTCAAGTATCGGACGGTATCGCTCAACACTACTCAGGATGAATGGGAGAAAATGAGTTTTGTACATTCTTGGTGGTCATTACAGGTAGAGGTATTGTAATAGTAAGCAGGTACGGAGTATGTCACCACGGAACAGACAGACCAACAGTTGAGGGGTTTAATAACAGTAATAAGGTTCTCCTCGCAGGGAGGAAGCAATGGAAAATAACTGGCAATAAAATAGTGCAAAAATATGGGAGTCAAACAGTGTAACAGAATTAAGCAGGATTTTCTTGAGAAAAGAACACTTATCAGTCTGATGAGGACTTGCTTGAAGGGTCGTCTTCTCCAACGTAGGCGCCGAGAAACAGCGGCACTTGTCGTTCCTCTGTTGTCCGTGGGCTGCGTAGTCTCTAGGAGCCTGCTGCCTGGGGTTTCGGGAGTTAATGTGATATGCACAAGTTCTGAGTCTTTAGCCTTTATAGCACAGCAGGAATCAGGGGCTCTGCACTGTTAAGTCTCTGTACCAGGAATCAGGGGCTCTGCACTGTTAAATCTCTGTACCAGGAATCACAGTCTCTGTACTGATAATGAGGGCACCAGGGGGTCGCAGTCTCTATACGGGGCAATGTCTCTACATGGGTCTCAAAGCGCCCCTCACCAGTCACAGCAGAGTCCGCATTCAGGTACTCACAAGATGCAGTCTTTCTGGGCAATCTCCCTGTATTTGTCCTCTGATCGGGAGATTTCTCTCTCTCCAGGAGCGGATCTGCACCCTGCTCTGATCTCTGCTCACGCTGCTCTGTCTCACTCTCTTGCCTGCGTGCCTTTCCCGCCCTCTGCCTGGCTTTCTTCCTGTCCCAGTCTCTAAGTCTGTCCCCTGGGGAACCTGCAGCACAGCTCAATGGCTCCAGGCACAGAGCCGAGAAGGTAACCGCCCCCAGACTCTCATTGTGCTTCACCTCCTTACAGTATAACAATGCAACACTAGACAACAGGAAAGGGATGCGACGTGTAGTGACACATGCCTGAACTGGTTAAGTCTGGGAGCTTGCCCAGACCCTTGTCATGTGACCGACCATATCACAAACTGGGTTGTGACACCGAAGGGCACACATAAATATAGGATGAGGAGAGCCGGCCGGGCACCAGATCCGCATGTGTGCTGCCAGGCTGATCTGCCAGAGCATTCATAGTTGGAGCGCAATACTCAAAAATGGGCACAAGATGGTGGAAGAGAGCATCGTAGTGACTGTATACAGCACAGTGGAGAGACCACAAATAAATCACATATTAATAATATCTATAGTGATACATTTCTAGTCTTATGTTATCGTCTCACTTTTTACTTTTATGCTGGTGGCTCCAGAATATGACAGATTCTTACATGATTAAATCTATTTGTAATCTGTGCCCAGGAGCAGCGATCTAAAGATCTATCGCCTCCCGTAAAGAGATGGACAGCGAGCCGGAGGACGATGTCGAGGCCTGCGTGGATATGATGACGGACCTGCTGGACATCTTCAAGGACTCTGTCAGTGCCAGGCTCTTTCCTCTGTCACATGGCTGTGTACTGTATGTTTGATGTCATCCAGGAGGACGGATGGTTTTCAGCTCAGTTTTCATCTGCATGGCATATGACAATTTACATGACCAAATACAATTTCCTATAAAATTGTTTGTATTCGTGAAAATCTGACTCAATACAGATGATCCGTATCGGATCCAATGTTTTGGCCACTCATAGACTTAAATAGAGAAGTCTCATCTGACCTACAGAAGAAACTACTGCCGCTAAGATGGTTTCTGCACGCAGATTTGATCCATGAAAAAAAACAAAACGCTTCCATAAACTTCCAGGTCACAAGCCCTGATCCATCACTGCCTTTGCGCCTGTTTTTTGTCTAGATTTGTGCATTTAGCGCCTTTTTAGTTTGCACATAATTCATTATTTTATTTGCGCCTTTTTTGAAGTCTGTTCTGTATGTGGCTTGCCTGTTTTTTATTTTGTTTTCCGCTTTGTGCGTGGAGTCTAGTAATTCCAGAAATTTTATCCTGATTCATCAATTTCTACATTTGCTAACCTTACTCCAGTCCAACCCTGCTGTATTTTTGAGAAAGTCAGCATTGTGGGCAATTTTTGGGGCCAAAACTTCCAAAAAAACCAAAACTGTTTGAGACCGAGAGAAAGCTTGTTTTTTTTACTAAATGCCAAATTCATGAATCTCATGCGCCATTTTGATGAATTTGGCTGTTCTGTATTTGCTTGCCTGTTTTTTTTTATTGCTTTCCGGGTTGTCGGTAGAGTCTGGTAATTCCAGATATTTTATCCTGATTTATTAATTTCTAAATTTGCCACAACCTAACCTTTACAAAAAACTGTTCAAGATTCTTCAAGATTGTTCAAGACAACTAATACCATAAGACAAAAAAGAAAAGTGACATAACAAAAATGCACATGATGAATCGGGACCACAATATTTAGTTTTACTCTTTCTTTTTCCTATAGACAGAGCAGATTCCAGAAGAAGACATCACTACTACAGTGGAGGAAGATCCTGTCTCTGAAGAAGGCAGCACAAGCGCAGAGGAGGAGGAGGAGGAGGAAACAACCTGCTGCGCCTGGCCCCGCATTCCCGCAAGAAGGATGATGAGAAGAGCGAGGGCCAGGATTGCCTCCTTCATAAACACTCTGTTTAGATAAGTATAGATAAGTAAGGATCTAGTATAACATATAAGTATATTTAACATTAAAGAAAAAGTATAGGTAAGTAAGGATAAATATATTTTAGAAAAGATAAGTGTAGGTAAATATAGGCAAGATAAGATAAATTTAGGTAAAAAAAGATAAGTATAGATAAGTATGGATAAGAATGTATAAGTTTTGGTAAAAAAGGATAAGTATATTAAAGTAAGTATACGTATAGGTAAAGTATAAGTGTATCTAAAATTCAATAAAAATAAAAAAAGGATAAGTATAGATAAGTAAAGATACATTTATTTAAGAAATATAAGTGTAGGTAAACAGACAAAAAAAGATAAGTATAAATAAGTATAGGTAAGTATAGGTAAGTAAGCATAAATATATTTAAGAAAAAGGATCCAAAAAAAATAAAAAAAAGGATAAGTATAGATATGTAAAGATACATTTATTTAAGAAATATAAGTGTAGGTAAATATAGACAAGAAAAGATAAGTATAGATAAGTATAGGTAAGTATAAGTATAGGTAAAGAATAAGTACATTTAAAATTCAATAAAAAAAATGTATAAATATAGGTAAGTAAGCATAAATATATTTAAGAAAAGATACATGTAGGTAAATATAGGTAATTAAGGATAAGTATAGGTAAAAAAGATAACTATAGGTAAGAAGTATAGGTAAAGTACAAGTATGTTAAATATTGGAAAAAAAATTAAAAAAGTCAAGAGAGGATAAGTATAGGAAAAAATTGAACAATATACAGTAGGTAAGGATGCAGTAGGGTAGAAGTATTAAAATATAACTTTTACTGTGTTAGAATAAAATAGCCTCAGGCTAATTAACAACCAATAGAAAAAACACACACAAAAAAACTCGTGAGTAATTATGACCTAAGAACATGAGTTGCACTAGTCAGTATTCATGTGCTTTGAGGTACTTGTCATGGTGACATATGTATGCTGTACACAATTAGGAAAAGGAACAGTCTCACCAGATCCTGGGGGTGTCCTACTAGAATGGTCGAGGTCAGATGATTGAATTTCAAAAAGAAAGGGGTGAGTGGTGCTATTATAGGAGAACCACACATTTCCCCACAGTGTTTTCTAAGGATTAATTGAGAAGGTGCCTCACTGCACTGCACATGCAACTCATTTTGTTTGGTGTTAATTACCCATGAATTTTATTTGTGTGTTTTTTGTATTGTTTTTTCAAGGGAACCTGTCACCTGAATTTGGCGGGACTGGTTTTGGGTCATATGGGCGGAGTTTTCAGAAGTTTGATTCACCCTTTCCTTACCCGCTGGCTGCATGCTGGCTGCAATATTGGATTGAAGTTCATTCTCTGTCCTCGGTAGTACACGCCTGTGTAAGGCAAGGGTGAATCAAACACCTGAAAACTCCGCCCATATGACCCAAAACCAGTCCCGCCAAATTCAGGTGACAGGTTCCCTTTAATTAGCCTGTGGCCATTTTATCAAAAGTAGTAAAAGTTATTTTTTAATACTTCTACCCTGCTGAATCCTAACCTGAATACTGATTGGTACTTTACTAAGTTTTATTATTTTTATTATTATTTTTATTATTATTTTAAATATAGGTAAGTAAGGATAAGTATAGGTAAGTAGAGATAAGAAATAATTAGTATAGGTTGTATTGGTAAAAAAATAGATGTATATATAAATTAATATAATAATGGCTAAGCATAGGTAAGTAAGGATAAGTGTAAGTAAGAAAAGATAAGTATACTGTAGGTTTAATGGGAATCTGTCATCTCTTGGACAATTTTGATCTATTACTATGGGCATACAGGTAATAGAATGGAGAAATTCATCTATAATCTGACTTCATTATAATGGTACCCCCTAACATCAGCGTCACACTGACTTGCTCAGTGTTGTAATCCTACGCATACGCCATGGACATGCGCGGTTACGTGACCCCTGTCCACCCTTGTATGGGCAGTGTCTGCATTGATGTTCTGCGCAGGCACCGGCAAGGAAGATCAGTGCAGACACTGCCCATACAAGGGCGCACAGGGTTCACGTAACCGCGCGCGTTCATGGCGTATGCATAGATATACAGCGCCGAGCAGGTCAGTGTGACACTGATGTGTTTTCAAGTTCTTTGGTGGTGTGAACAGGTTTCTACAGACTTGTTCGCTATGCAGGTGGCCCATGTGTTTTTGGATTCATAGAGTATGTAACAGCCCCCTCAGAATTCAGGGGAGAGGTGAGAGAGTCATGTTGAAGAGGATGCAATGGTAGAAAGTCTGTGATGCATCAATAAGTGACACCACCCAGTCTGTGCTACTGCTGACATTGTGATTCCGCCATATCTTACATGCAGTAGAGGATCTTATTTGTGGCAATTTGACGGACAAAATGGTGTTCCGCAAAAAACAATAGCCACAATCTGTGGTATGGACATAATTTCTCTGGCAGTATGATATATACAGGTATGAGAATAGTGGACCTGATAACGATCTGTGACTACATGCATGACGTAGAGAGTGCATAAAATAGACAAGACGGCATTATTAGGACCGCTCTATTCAATCAAGCATAGTAGTGGATTGTACTCACTCAAAGTTGTGGGTAATGCCTTGATAGACATTAAGGGCAGACTATCGTCTAATATATTACCGCATGTCTATAATTCTGTATATGCACGCCATAGCTTTTAAGTACTGTTTGACCTATGCACCTTGCACTTTGATTAAGTTAGTTTTTTTTCCTTTTTTTTTTTTAATTATGTGTTTATTGTTTTGATCATAGCTTTTTAAGAATTATATTAAAAGTTACATTTTATCCATAACGCTATTACATAAGTAAGGTTAAGTATATTTAAAATTCAATATAAAATCCTAAATAGTCTAGATAGAAAGATAAGATAGAAATCTGCATTAGATAAGTATAAATGTCCCATGTAGAGGTGACAGGGCCCATCCAGAGCCGACACTGCTGTGAACCAGGGATTAGCCGATCGCCAGTACTTGGGGTCAGGAAGGAATTTTTCCCCACACATGGGGTTATTTCGCCTTCCTCTGGTTCACATCCTTTTTATGCAGTAAATCCTATAAATGGCGCTGGATGATTAAATTAAACTAAATTTGATAATAGATAAGAATAAAATAAGTAAACTCTATTCATTGTGTCTGTGTCTTCTTTATATTCTGTTCATTCTGCTTAGACTCTTATAATTTTGGGCTGCTGTACTGAATGTTGCAAATGGCGAGGAATTAAGAGTTAATCCCATGTTTTTTATTGTGGGGAGTTGGGTCACATGTTCTCGCTGCCGATTCTTTCCCATTGTGACAGTGATGCTATGGCCATCTGTCATATGGCTTTCCCAGAGTAATGTCACTGCCCCGATGTGCACCAGAGCATCAATCACATGTAGTACATGGGATCGGGCGAACATCATCAGCGATTGCTCTTTACCCCAAGTCTCCTCCACTAAAGTCCCCGCACATCACAGATCATGTAGAGGAAGCCATATTCCATAGTCACTGTACTGACCCAACACCGTGCACCATCTCCGGAGCCTCCAGCCGATCACATATGAAAAGGTGACCTGGTGCTAGGGATGTAATGGGAATAGAGTGTATTAGTGCAGCAAGAGATGTATTGGATGGAGATAAATGGAAAAAGGATGTGTCGTTGGCCTTACAGAACAAGGAGGTATAGCGGCCGGATAAAGATGGTGGGAACGGGATGCCCCAATGTAAAGTTATAATTGTAGTAAGCTGAACTGGCAACATGACCACAAGCCTGAAAGCAAATGAGTGGCATGTGCCCAGGATAATGGGGCCAGAAAAAAGAATAAAGCAAGAAAAAAATGCATTGAAATAATTTTCAACATATAATCTTTTCAGGTTTAGAATTTTTCAACTCATAGAAACCCTCTAACACATGAAACAGTCTAATAAAAGGGTATTTCCGCCATAAATAGTCATTGTCTGTCCACAGGATAAGTCATCACTGTCTGATAGACGCACTCCCATTTCCAATGAATACAGAGATGGCCGTGCATATTCGTGGTCCTCTTCATTGATTTCCATGGGAGTAACAGAAATAGGTATAAAAGCAGGATAGGGGACCGCCATTCTGAAGAAAGGTGTGGAGAACAGATGTAAGAACAGCATGTGTCAGACATTTATGGCATATTCTATGGACACAAATGTCTAAGATGGGAATACCCCTTAAAAGTGGATTTGTTAGCAGGTTTCACTTATACACTGCAAAACTTATTAATTATGTCTCCTAAATCTGATGAGACTGGTGTACTTACCATGAAAATTAATATCAAAATTGCTGTCTAATTCTCCAACTTATAAAGAGCATTTTACGAGTTCAGCGAGACCTAAAATCATAGAAAATAATTTTCAAATTAGGCAGGAAACCTTTCATCCCTTTTAGGCTACGTTCACACTAGCGTTGCACCGCCCTGCGTCGGCGACGCAACGTGCGACGCACGAAAAAACGCGCACAAACGCACGCAAAAACGCGCGCGTTTTGCGACGCGTGCGTCGTTTTTTGACGAGAATCGGACGCACAGAAAATGCAACTTGTTGCATTTTCTTGCGTCCGACGCTAGCGTCGTAAACGACGCAAGTGTCAAAAAACGCCACCCAAAAAACGCACGCGTCCCCTATGTTAAACATAGGGGCGCGTCGCCGCTGCGTCGCCGGCGCAACAGCGACGCACATTGGCGGAACGCCAATGTGAACGTAGCCTACGATTGTGAGCTTTCGCGGGCAGGGTCCTCTCTCCTTCTGTACCAGTCATGACTTGGATTGTTTAAAGGGAATCTGTCACCCTCAAAATCTCGGGTGAGCTAAGCCCACCGGCATCAGGGGCTTATCTACAGCACTCTGGAATGCTGTACATAAGCCCCCGATGTATCCTAAAAGATGAGAAAAGACGTTAGATTATACTCACCCAGGGGCGGTCCCGCTGCGGTCCGGGTATGGCGCCTCCCATCTTCATCAGATGACGTCCTCTTCTTGTAGTCATGCTGCGGCTCCTGCGCAGGCATAATTCTCTGCCCTGTTGATGGCAGAGCAAAGTACTGCAGTGCGCAGGCGCTGGGAAAGGTCAGAGAGGCCCAGCGCCTGCGCACTGCAGTACTTTGCTCTGCCCTCAACAGGACAGACAATGTACGCCTGCGCAGGAGCCGCAGCACGAAGACCAGAAGAGGACATCATCTGATGAAGATGGGAGGCGCCGTACCCGGACCGCACCGGACCGCCCCTGGGTGAGTATAATCTAATCTCTTTCTCATCTTTCAGGATACATCGGGGGCTTATCTACAGCATTCCAGAATGCTGTAGATAAGCCCCTGATGCCGGTGGGCTTACCTCACCCGTGATTTTGGGGGTGACAGATTCCCTTTAAGATTATTGTACTTGTTTTTATTATGTATACCCCTTTTCACATGTAAAGCATCATGGAATAAATGGTGCTATAATAATAAATAATAATAATATAGCATCATACAGCCTTTCTCAAAGGGATTTTCAAAGTCTTAGGCTAGGTTCACATTTATGGTTGAGTCTACAGCGTTTCGTACGCAATTGCAAACTAATGGAAAAACGCAGGCAAAGGCAGCGGTTTTTTTTTATCCGCATCAACTTATGCAGGACGGATAAAAAAGCGCAACGTTTGCATGAGTTTGCATACGTTTTTGCATGCGTTCGCTTTGTTTATGCGCATGTGTTTGTTATGAAAAAATTTTTCAAGGAGAATTTCATTGACATAAGCCACGCCCAATGGGCATGTTTCATGGGATTTCTGTATACAGACCCTCGTGCAAATGCAAGCGAACGCATGTCCTTGCGTTCCTACTGTATGTGTTCCCATAGACTGTAATGCGATGTTTTGACGCACTCCTTCCGCAAGCGTCCATATGCGTATGGTGGTGGAAATTTGACGCCAAAAAAATTCTAACATGGTGCGTCAGACGCGCCCTGCCACACACCTCAAAAATACGTATGCGTAAACAAACGCGGGCGAACGCATGCACTTGCGTCTACAATGTTAAAGATAGATGGTGTTTAAATCCCGCGGCAATATCGCTGATTGGTCGCAGCCGGCCGTGTAGTATATAGCACAGCCACGTAGTATATAGCAGCCGCGTAGTATATAGCACAGCCACGTAGTATATAGCACAGTGATGTAGTATACAACGCAGCCCAAGTAGTATATAGCACAGCGACATAATATATAGCAACCACGTAGTATATAATACAAACAGCCACGTAGTATATAGCACAACCACGTAGTATATAGCAGTCATGTATATAGCAGCCACGTAATATATAGCAGCCACGTAATATATAGCAGCCACGTAGTATATAGCACAGCCATGTAGTATATAACAAAGCCCACGCAGTATATAGCACAGTCACGTAGTATATTGCATAGCCACGTAGTATATAGCACAGGCACGTAGTATATAGCACAGTGATGTAGTATACAACGCAGCCCAAGTAGTATATAGCACAGCGACATAATATATAGCAACCACGTAGTATATAATACAAACAGCCACGTAGTATATAGCACAACCACGTAGTATATAGCAGTCATGTATATAGCAGCCACGTAATATATAGCAGCCACGTAATATATAGCAGCCACGTAGTATATAGCACAGCCATGTAGTATATAACACAGCCCACGTAGTATATAGCACAGCCCACGTAGTATATAACACAGGCCACATAGTATATAGCACAGCCCAAGTAGTATATAGCACAGCCCATGTAGTATATAACACAGCCACGTAATATATAGCAGCCACGTAGTATATAACACAGATAGCCACATAGTATATAGCAGTCACGTAGTATATAGCAGTCATGCAGTATATAGCAGCCACGTAATATATAGCAGCCACGTAATATATAGCAGCCACGTAGTATACAGCACAGCCACGTAGTATATAGCAGTCATGTATATAGAAGCCACGTAATATATAGCAGCCACGTAATATATAGCAGCCATGTAGTATATAGCACAGCCATGTAGTATATAACACAGCCCACGTAGTATATAGCACAGCCCATGTAGTATATAACACAGGCCACATAGTATATGGCACAGCCCACGTAGTATATAGCACAGCCCATGTAGTATATAACACAGCCACATAATATATAGCAGCCATGTAGTATATAACAGCCCACGTGGTATATAACACAGCCCATGTAGTGTATAACACAGGCCATGTAATATATAGCACAGCCCACATAGTATATAACACAGCCCACATAGTATATAGCACAGCAATGTAATATATAGCAGCCACATAGTATATAACACAGACAGCCATGTAGTATATAGCACAGCCACGTAGTATATAGCAGCCACGTAATATATAGCAGCCACGTAGTATATAGCACAGCCACGTAGTATATAACACAGCCCACATAGTATATAG